>NC_053161.1:181844614-182185325 GCF_016835505.1 Polypterus senegalus
GAGAATTTCAATTAAGGGTCAATATGCTTTATTATTCATTTTAGTGCTCTTAGCTATGAAGCGCCTAGGCATTAGGAAACATAGCAAAAGTTAGACCTCTTATATCAGTGAAAGATGCTGAGAAATGTATTCATGCTTTTGTTTTCAGTAGACTAGATTACTGTAACACACTCTTCTCAGGACTACCCAAAAAAGACATAAATCGTTTGAAACGAGTGCAGAATGCAGCCACTAGAATCCTAACTAGGAAAAGAAAATCCGAGCACGTTTCTCCAGTTTTGATGTCACTACACTGGATACCTGTGTAATTCAGAATTGACTTTGAAATCACAAAAGCCTTAAATAATCTCGCTCCATCTTATATATCGGAATGTCTGACACCTTATATTCCAAATCGTAACCTTATATCCTCAAGTGAGTATCTGCTTAGAATTCCAAGAGCTAAACTTAAAAGAAGTGGTGAGGCGGCCTTCTGCTGTTATGCACCTAAAATCTGGAATAGCCTCTCAATAGGAACTCGCCAGGCTAATACAGTAGAGAGCTTTAGATAGATAGATACTTTATTAATCCCAAGGGGAAATTCACATAATCCAGCAGCAGTATACTGATACAAAAACAATATTAAATTAAAGAGTAATAAAAATGCATGTAAAAACAGACAATAACTTTGAGTAATGTTAGCATTTACTCCCCCGGGTGGAACTGAAGAGTCGCATAGTGTGGGGGAGGAACGATCTCCTCAGTCTGTCAGTGGAACCAGACATTGACAAAAGTCTGTCACTGAAGCTGCTCCTCTGCCTGGAGATGACACTGTTAAGTGGATGCAGTGAATTCTCCATGATTGACAGGAGTTTGCTTAGTGCCCGTTGCTCTGCTCCAGATTTTAAACTGTCCAGTTTTATTCCTAAAATAGAGCCTGAATTCTTAACAAGTTTGTCCAGGCGTGAGACGTCCTTCTTCTTTATGCTGCCTTCCCAGCACACCACCGCGTAGAAGAGGGCACTCGCCACAATCATCTGGTAGAACATCTGCAGCATTTTATTGCAGAAGTTGAAGGACACCAACCTTCTAAGAAAGTATAGTCGGCTTTGTCCTTTCTTAAACAGAGCATCAGTATTGGCAGTCCAGTCCAATTTGTCATCCAGCTGCACTCCCAGGTATTTATAGGTCTGCACCCTCTGCACACAGTCTCCTCTGATGATCATGGGTTCCGTGAAGGGCCTGGGCCTCCTAAAATCCACCACCAGTTCCTTGGTCTTGCTGGTGTTCAGGTGTAAGTTGTTTGAGTCACACCATTTAAGAAATTTTTTGATTAGCTTCCTGTACTCCTCCTCCTGCCCACTCCTGATGCAAAACACTGCTGAAAACACAATACTTTAAGATGGCTTTCTCATAACTTCATTTGAGTTTAATCCTGATGCTCTGAATATTCAATTAATTATCATAACTATTCATGGTGGCTCTAAAATCCGTACTGACCCCAACTCTCTCTTCTGTTTCTTTTCCCGGTTTTCTGTGGTGGCAACCTGCACCACCACCACCTAATCAAAGCACCATGATGTCCCTACATTGATGGATTAAAAGCCAGAAGTCCACATGACCGTCATCATCAAGTCCTTCCATCAGAACCCTAAATTCAAAGAGGACTGTTCATTTATGTTAGGTAGAATGCCCAGAGCGGGCTGGGTGGTCTCATGATTTGGAACCCCTGCAGATTTTATTTTTTTCTCCAGCCATCTGGAGTTTTTTTTTTTGTTTGTTTTTTCTGTCCTCCCTGGCCATCAGACCTTACTCTTATTCTATGTTAATTAGTGTTCTCTTATTTTAATTCTTACTTTTGTCTTTTTTGTCTTTCTTCATCATGTAAAGCACATTGAGCTACATTATTTGTATGAAAATGTGCTATATAAATAAATGTTGTTGTTGTAGGCCTCGAGCAGCTTTACAAGGACACCATTAATTTTGTTAGAGAGGCCTCTTGCCTGCCTGTCCTCCTCACTTGCCTTGTTTTGAGTTTCTGAGAGTCGAGCTGTGAGCCGATGTCATCATGATCTATGAGAAAATAAGAAGGCAGATTTTGTTTTGGGAATGCAGGTGCTGAGCTTCTAACTGATAGAAGACGAAACAAACTGCGTGCAGGGCCTTTGTCTGTGTGAGTACAGGGCAGGCTCTCAAGATATCACATAAAATAGATACGCACTTATTTGACATGTAGATTTATTAGAGCACATCAACAGATTAGGCAATTAAATTAAAATCCAATGTATTATGATGTTAGTTAGTTTGAGCACTATAGGGGCTTAAGAGTTGATTGTTGAAAGTTAGGGACATTTTCCTGAACATGTGCTGTGACGTAAGCAGTAGCTTGGCCTCTGTCAGACCACCGGGCAGCGGCGTGTCATGACATAAGAGTGCTGCTGTCTGTGTTCATGAGCTTTTATATTAGCACACACGTATATGTTTTACAGTAGCATTTAAGTTTATATGGCAATGTTTCTTTATAAAGCTTAGTGATAATATTAATAAGATATAGTAGCACATATGAGTGAGCTTAAAGAATCAATTGTTAAAGGCTTGTGTTTTTCCTTCTTTCAAGTATGAAGCTCCGTGTCAAGGTCTCTGCAGCTTGTTCTTCATCAGTGAAGCTGTGCGCTGCCATTCACTGGCACAGTCACCTATTATGTTAGCCTAACAGGACACTAGAGCAACAAGCAGTCATTTATTGAATTATTTATTAGGCAGTCCAGTTTTCATACTGTATATGGGTCCTTCTGATCCCAACATAATTATTAATCATTGAATTGTTAAGAATTGATTAACTGAAAGACCATCGATCTTTAATAGTTTAGGATTAGGCCGTGAGAATGAAGGGAGGTGTAATCAGGTGATGCTCACCTCTGGGTGGTAAATCTGTCCTTCGAGCCAAAGTGGTTGTAATGAGAAGAAGGGTTGGGTAGAAGATTATTATGGGATGTCTATGTGGGCATGGGCATTGTTATGAAGAGGTCTGACACACCAGGTGATTGTTATGAGAAAAGGTGCTGAATGAGGTCATCATCATGAGAAACCCTGTACAGTAGATGATGGGAAACTAATGTGAGAGGGGGGCATTTTGTGAAAAGAACTGTAATATATTTGGGGCTCACTGAACACTCAGGGCTCACTTCATGAACTGAGATGGCTTTATGAACTGTGCAATTGTTTTCTATGCTGTGCAAAGAAGTCTAAATTCTGACTGCCTTTCTGAAGACTCTCATAGTTTTTTCTGAAGATATTTTCACAACAGATTCTGCACCACTTCCTCCTGGACTTGATTAGTCTTTGAGGGCTGATTTGTGTTGTTTCTTGTCTGGAACATCCTCAGCAACATCTTCCTCATCTTCTGAAGATGAATCATGGTGTCTGACATGAGCCGCCCTTGGGACTGCAGTACAGTAGTTCACATGATACCAGGTCGAGCTTCCCTTCACTTGGACTGCAGTTGGAGTTGCCTGTACAACTTCAAATGGACCTTCTCGTCTTGCCTCGTTCCATTTCGTCCAGAACACCCTCAGGAAAACTTAATCCCCAGACTTGATCACACTTGTGGGTTCCTCAGCTGGCTCAGGCTCTCAATTCTTCTCCTGCAAATAGAAAGTTTGATGGATAGCAGTTAAGTGCTTCATGTAATTTTTAATTTCTAATTACAGCTGTTCTAATGAGGGCCCCTTATAAGGCTCCCTGCAAACAGGCCTAGGCATTGGACAGCCAGTAATCACTCCATATGGTGTTAGATGTGTTACTCTGTTAGTTTGCATGTGATAGCTCATTAAAGCAAGTGGCAGAGCATCTAACCAATTAATCTTCACTGTAGCACAAATCTTATTTATCTTTGCTTTCAATGCCCCATTTGCTCCACCATTCCTTACGATTGTCAATGGTACACACAGCCAAGTCTCAGTTTAACACCCAATGCCTGCTAGTCTTGTTTCTCTGCTTTCTGAACAAATGCTGAGCCATCATCTGAGCTTATTATTGTAGGAATTAAGCTGAACTATTTAACATCTGTGGCAGAGCGCCGGGCGCTAAGCAAGCTCCTGTCAATCATGGAGAATCCACTGCATCCACTAAACAGGATCATCTCCAGGCAGAGGAGTAGCTTCAGTGACATAATGCTGTCACTGTCCTGCTCCACTGATAGACTGAGGAGATTGTTCCTCCCCCACACTATGCGACTGTTCAGTTCCACCCGGGGGAGTAAATGCTAACATTACTCAAAGTTATTGTCTGTTTTTACATGCATTTTTTATTACTCTTTAATTTAATATTGTTCTTTTTATCAGTATACTGCTGCTGGATTATGTGAATTTCCCCTTGGGATTAATAAAATATCTCTCTCTCTCTCTCTCTCTCTCTATCTCTCTCATGGAATGCCAATCGTTGGTCTGACCTCCCGAGTTAAACATTTCACAACTGTAACTGCTCCTTGATCTTGTTACCTCCATCCATCTGCTAAACTTGTCTCTTATTACAACAGGTATCTCTGTTTTCACTCCTTTCTTAGCATATCCACACAGTCCATTAGCAGGTGTCTAAATGGGCCCTCTGGTGTTGCTATGTGTCCTAATGGAGTATGAATTCACTTTCTCACTTTGTGTTTGGCACAAATAATGCATTCTGACAAAAATTTATCAACAGTAGCTTTCAAATGAGGAGACCAACATCCTTGGTTTTTAATCCTCTTAACAATTCCCCCACTTCTCAATGGTCAACACCATGTGCATCCATTATTAGAAGATTTAGCAACACGGAAGGAGCAACAATTAGGCCATCGCTAGAGCGCCATAATCCTTCTTCATCCTTTTTTGCACTTCTTTGATTCCTGTTTATACAGTCCTCCTCACTCCTGCATGTCACTTATGTCTCTTTCAGTGACGTCAGGATCAATAATCACAAGTGGAGCTAATATAGGAATTGGTGTTTCAGAAGCACATCTGGCTACCTCATCTGCTCTGTTATTCCCTTCACTCACAAATTCATTGCCTTTCTGGTGTGCTTGATACTTGATCACTGCTAACTTAGCAGGTGGCATCATAGCCCTGATCAGTTCTTGAATCTTCTCTCAATGCTGTATAGGTGATCCATTGCTTTTCTTGAACCCTTTCTGTTTCCAAACTGCCCCCTAAAGAGTGACATACTCCACAGGCATAGGCTGAGTCTGTGAAGACTTTCACCATTTTATTCATCTCCAGCTTGTAAGCTTCAGTCTGTGCTTTAAGGTCAGATAGTTGGGTAGAGCAGGGCTCTTTACAGCCTTGTGACATGAACCCTTTAAATTGTCACTCTTTGTCCTTTCTACAACTCCAAATCCTGCATGGTTTCCTACCTGATCCCTATAACATGAGCCATCTATAAAACACGTGGGATCAGCGTTCTGTAGAGGCACAGACTCCAAGTCCAGACGTAGCCTGGTGATATCTAATGACTCTGCTATACGCTCACGAGGCTCACCTTCCACAGGCACAAACTCTGCCATGTTTAGTGTGTCACATCTTTGGATGACACATTAGGGTACATCAGCAACTGAAAAGCAGATATCAGTCTAGCTGGAGTCAAAACAAATCTGCCCTGATTTATTAGTTCAACAATCTTGTGATGGGTGTAAATGATAACCCAGTGTTATAGTGAAGGCTTTATCACTGGCATATTGGACTGCTGCTAAACCCTGAAAGTAAGGTGGGTATCCTTGTGCCACACTGACAATCTTAGAGCTGTAATATGCCACTGGCTGTCACTTCCTGCCCTTACATGTCTCTTACATCTGCACAGCAGTGGCACAGCCTGAGTGGGCATTGGCCAGGTACAGCAAAAGAGGCCTGTCATAGTTAGGTAAGGCCAATGCTGACACTGACTGCATCTCCTGCTTAACAGAGTCAAACGCCACGTTACCATCAATCGTTCATTCCAAGTGATTTCTCAAATTGTGTAACCCTGCGGTTCTCATGATGTCTCTCATTGAGGCTGTTTTCAAAGCATACTCTGGACTGCAGTCTGAGCTAAAACCAGTCATCCCCAAGAACGTCACCATCTGTCCCATGGTCGTTGGCTTAGGTGCCTTGCTTATCTCTCCCAGTTGCGGTGGAGCTGTTGCTTTACTGCCTTGTGTGATAATCCTTCCTAAATACTCAGCCTCAGGTTCACAGTACTACAGTTTAGCCCTTGAGACTTTATGCCCCCTTGTGCAAGTTTTTTAAGCACTTTTATTGAATCTGCATGGCTTTGTTCCAATGATGCCAAGCAAAGTAGAAAATCATCCACATACTGAATCAATGCACCATCCAGAATCAAGTCCTCCTCATCAGTTTTAAGAACCTGATTAAAAACATGTGAGGAGTGTTTGAACCCCTGTGTCATCCTCATAAAAGTCTGTTACTTCTTCATATATGTAAAAGCAAACAGCGGCTGGCAGGCCTCAGCCAGTGGAATTGTAAAAAACGCTGAGCATAAATCAGTGAGTAAAGAGCGTTTTGTACTCTCAGGAATGTCTGTGAGCGACGCGTGAGGGTTAGGGATCTCTGCTGGCCAGTCCTGTATTCTCTTGTTCACCGCTCTTGGGTCATCTACTGACCTCCACATTGATTTATCACCTTTCCAGACATGGAGCAGTCTCGTGTTACAAATGGTTTGTGTCTCTTTCAACACCCCTGCCTGTAAAAGCCCTGTTATTGTGCTCTCTATGCCTTCCTCTACCTCAGCTTTAAGAGGGGCTTTGACCCAGGCTTCACTGTCACTTCCACTGGACTGGCTCAACTACTAGGCCCACATCCGTGTCATGTGCAGACCATAGCTCAGTCAGGACTGCTCCTCCATGTCAAGCCTTAGCAGTTATTGTTTTGTTTCATGCATTTCTAACTGTCGAGATGCTGGCAGTTCCACTACTTTGGGCACACCTTCCATGCTAGCTGTGTACTAAATTCTTATGTATTTTTTATGCTCAGATCGATTAATCATTATGTTATCTGTCAGGCTCCATAATGCTCGCTCTTCACTTTTCATCACAGATCCTAACTAAGTCTTTGTTCTCAAATCCCTCAGCTACTAGCAAAGTCACGTGTGGCACAGCAGAAGGGTTTCTGAACCATTTCTTAGTGAATTTGTTTTGATCTATCTGCTTAGCAGCTCCCTGTTTCCTGATTATCACATAGCGTGTGACAAGAAGGACATTCTGAGGAGCAGTTTCAGAGAGTCATCTCTGGTCCAACTGGCCATTGCCTCCATTATCATAAATCATCGTGCAGCAAGGCTCCAATTTAGGTTTCCTAGCCCTGGTAATTTCATTTCAATAAATGGCCCCATTCTTTCCAGAGATCAGCTCCAGCCTGACTGATGGAGTAAGGTGGCTTGTCCTCTGCCAAGTAAACTGTAGTCACAATGGTTTGCAATGTCATTTGTGTCTGACCACCATTTGGAACAATGCATACCTAGTCTGGGGTACACAAGATAGTCATATTTAACTTGCACAGCATGTCTCTTCCCAGTACATTTACAGGTGAACAGTCAGAAACCAGTATGGCAATTCTAGTTATTTTATCTTATATGCGCAGACACACTGGAGCCGTCAGAGGAATTAATTGTGTTTCTCCCAAAATCCTACCATCATAACATGTTGACCAGACGTTAGAAGGTGCACCACATCTCTCTTGTTGACACATGTAGAAGTGGCTCCAGTATCTACCATTACAGGAATGCCTTTTCTTTTAACTTCAATAGTTGTTACTGGCTCTGTGTCTGCACCCCCTGTTAACATCGGACATTGACCTTCCCAAGTAGGATTCTATTGCCCCCGGTAAAAGTCCTGATTAAATCCCAGCCAAGCAATGGTGGGCCCTGAAGCAGCCTGCTGCTGACTCCAGTTTGGCTGACTGAAATTCTACTGGCAATTAGACTGGTGATTTTGATTACTCTGGGTTGACTGATTACCCTGTGCCCATGGGTTTACCAGCAGTTTCTCCTGTTATGTCCCAGAAGGCCACATCACCTACATACACCAGGTTGTCCTTACAGTGGCTTAGAATTTCCACCCTTTTGCTGTCCCTTTCCACAGGTTGCTGGACATATATATTAACAGGGGTCAGAGCCTGTGCTGCTGGGGGTGTTCTGGCAGATACCACGGGCACCATTACTGAGTGTCCCTCCACAGCATTCATTTCTGGGGCACAGACCACCAGATCCTGTGTTTTTTTTGTGGTTCTGCATCAGCTCCCTGCTGGAGGTGAGTCAGCTTTCTTTGGACTTCTATTTCTCGGTGACTTGACTTTTTCTTGTCTCTGTGATTTTGTCCACAGGATTAGCCACGTAATCACAGAACTCCCTGCATGACTTGGTCTCTCGGCCAACAGTGTCCTCCAGCCTGCGTCTGATCAGCTCAGGTAATGCAGTTCTCACTGTCCTTCTGAACAGAGCAGTCATCATTGGGTGCCCCTCCAGATCTTTTTCCATTCCTAGTTTGCACCTTCTGTCCACAAACACAATTGGCTCCCCTTTTAGCATTTTTGAGTCAAATTTCTGTGGATATTCCTCTCTGTGGACCCTCCATGTGTTTGAACGCTAAGTATCAAAAGAGTCCGCATCATACATAGTGGGGCCTGTAACTGTAGCCAGAGTTGATTTTCCCAGTAGGTGCTCCATTTGGCTGGTGCCCCCTATCCTCGACAACAGTGCTTTCATATTCTCTACAGCCAGCAGCTTCCCCATCGCCCACCAATAATCCCAAACAAGCCCTCAAGGTCCTCCAGGTCCAGCATTTCCCAATGGTGTGTACTGAGCTCTGTCTCTTTTTATCAATACTGGTAATTGAAATTTACTGACTCCCGGGATTTCTACACCATTTTGGTTAAAATTACTTCTACTCAAATTCCCAGCACTCACCCCTGTGCTCTGCAGTTCACCTGTGTGAAGGTCCATGCCAAGTAACTCTCTCCATTCTGCACTTCTCTTTATTTCTTTCCCTAAATCCACAGCACAAGTCACTCCTCCTGGGGACGCCCAGTGTGGCGGCTGTTTATTTCTTAATTCCCTTTTTAACTCGTCTACAAATGGATGTGTTAGCTGGGCCTTTTGACATTCTGGCCCTCTTTCCCTATCCTTCCATCTTATTATATTTCTTATCAGACTGTCCTGCTGCTCACTGTTTTTATTCTCTCTTATTTCATCTCTTACTATTTACTCATCTTCTTCCTCCCAATCATCTGAGTCTTCTGCTACTAACATTTCCTCCTCATCACTTATTTCAAGTTCACTCCATGTTTAGGTCTTTCTCCTCCTTATCGATTTACTTCTTTGTATTCTCCTTATCGTGACGGGTGTGCAGGGCCTCAGTCTCCTTCCACTTGTTGATGGACGCCCTTCTCTTTGCTTACCTCCTTCCAATCTCAATGCTCTATCTAGTTTCCTCATCTGGAAATTCAAAGAGGGTTCCTATAATCTTTCATCTTTCCTCCAATTTGGCCCTCCGTTAGCCCTCCTCACATTCTCTTAGTATCCCTCCAGTTTTCTGATAGCGGTCCAACATATTGTTCATGTCTTCATAATCTGCCACTCGCTGTATGCTTCCCTCTACCATCTCCTCATAATCTGAATCCTCCTCTGTCTTTTTGTCTACCTCTGCTTTTTGACAATCGCCGTTTCCTTTGCCAGTATCTGTCCATTTTAAACTCTGCCTTTCTCCTCCGTTTGGGGGTCCTTTTCTGTTTTTCTCCCCATATTGTTTCCTCACTGCTAGTCTTTATCAGCAGTTCTGTGTCTGCTCTCTGCCATCCCTGTCTGTGTTTCCTGCTCCCCCTCTCACTCACCAGCTTCACTTGTCCTGTGATGTTCACTTTTGCTGTGATTAATGGACATTCTAATGCAGCATCTGTCGGCGGGGCAAAGGGAATCTGCCGTCCCCCCGCCTCCACCCTGTCCTCCTCTAGCAGCCCTCTGATTTTATCAGCGCTGCTTCTCTCTTTGATGATTCGCCCAACTACATTTACATCATCTCCAATTCTGACTTTCTTTACTTCTGCCTTTTTCTGCTCATGTCTTTTTATTTATAATTATGAATACGCTCTTACATATCTTTACACACTGCCATGTTAAATGATCCCAATTTAGACCACTCAGTACCAAGACTTCTCACTCTTTTATGCCACTTTTTGTGACAGGTCTATGTGTTTTATTTAAGCTGCGGGATTTTTCATCCCAAGTCGCCTTTTATTTTAGCCTTACAGGGCAAGTAACCATTAATTGAATTATTACTTAGACAGTCCAGTTTTCATATGTGGGTCCTCCTGATCTCAACTTGATTGAAAGAACTGATTAAGCAAAAGGCCACCGATCTTTAATGGCTGAGGTTTAGGATGAGAAAATGATTGTTAAGAGAAAAGGAGCTGAATGAGATCATCATCATGAAGAAACCGGTACAGTAGATGATGGGAAACTAATGTGAAAGGGGGGCATTTTGTGATAAGAACTGTAATAAATCTGGGGCTCACTTCATGAACTGAGACGGCTTTATGTGCTCAGCAATTGTTTTCTATGTTGTGCAATGAAGACTAAATTCTGACTGCCTTTCTGAAGAATCTGCTTTTTTTTTCCTGAAGATTGCTCCACAACGCCTCCTGTAACCCTAAACATATACAGTGTATATATATATATATATATATATATATATATATATATATATATAATGAAATTAACAACAGATGCACTAGAGGGGCAACAATGAGATGACCCCCAAAACAGGAATGGTTTAACAGGTGGAGGCCACTGACATTTTTCCCTCCTCATCTTTTCTGACTGTTTCTTCACAAGTTTTGCATTTGGCTACAGTCAGTGTCCCTACTGTTAGCATGAGGCGATACCTGGACCCTACAGAGGTTGCACAGGTAGTCCAACTTCTCCAGGATGGCACATCAATACGTGTCATTGCCAGAAGGTTTGCTGTGTCTCCCTGCACAGTCTCAAGGGCATGGAGGAGACTCTAGGAGACAAGCATTTACTCTAGGAGAGCTGGAGAGGACCATAGAAGGTCCATAACCCATCAGCAGGACCAGTATCTGCTCCTTTGGGCAAGGAGGAACAGGATGACCACTGCCAGAGCCCTACAAAATGACCTCCAGCAGGCCACTGGTGTGAATGTCTCTGACCAAACAATCAGAAAGACTTCATGATTGTTGCCTGAGGGCCCAAATGTCTACTGCGCCCTGTGCTCACTGCACAGCACCGGGGAGCTCAATTGGCATTTGCCATAGAATACCAGAATTGGCAGGTCCACCACTGGCGTCCTGTGCTTTTCACAGATGAGAGCAGGTTCACCCTGAGTATATGTGAAAGACGTGAAAAGGTCAGGAGAAGCCGTGGAGAATATTATGCTGCCTGTAATATCGTTTAGCATGACTGGTTTGGTGGTGGGTCAGTGATGATCTTGGAGGCATATCCATGGAGCGACTCACAGACCTCTACAGGCTAGACAAAGGCACCTTGGCTGCCATTAGGTATCAGAATGAAATCCTTGGACCCATTGTCAGACCCTATGCTGGTACAGTGGCTCCTGGTGCACGACAATTCCTGGCCTCATGTGGTGAGAGTATGCAGGCAGTTCCTGGAGGATGAAGGAATTGATACCATTGACTGGCCACCACACTTTTCCTGACCTAAATCCAATAGAACACCTCTGGGACATTATGTTTTGGTCCATCCAATGCCACCAGGTTGCACCTCAGACTGTCCAGGAGCTCAGTGATGCCCTGGTCCAGATCTGGGAGGAGATCCCCCACAACACCATCTGTCATCTCATTAGAAGCATGCACCGATGTTGTCAGGCATGTATACAAGAACACAGGGGCCATACAAAGTGCTGCGTACAATTTTGAATTGCTGCAATTAAATTTTGGCAAAATGGACTAGGCTGCCACATAATTTTTTCACTCTGATTTTTGGGGCGTCTTTGAATTCAGGGCTCTGTAGGTTGATCATTTTCATTTCCATCAAACGATTTGGCATTGTTTCGTTACACATTACCCAGTCTATATCATTATAGATATTCAGGAGGATTTCTTTTTCCCATTGAGATCTGATGTGTTTTCAAAGTGTTCCTTTAATTTTTTTGAGCAGTTTATATATTGATATATATGTGCATATATTGCTCTACAGTAATCTATTGCTCCCTCTATCTCCTCACTCACACCACCTGCCTTGATTCAGCCCCCAGTGATGTCCTACTGGAATTTTGCCTGTGCTTTCAAAGCCCTGTCTTTAATCCGAGGCAGTAATGGCAGGTCTTGCACTTGGAGTCAATTCTTTCGTTGATGAACTTTAATGGACGCAGCACAGAGGGGTCTCAGCACAATAAAGATTCAGCACACCTCCCCTGACACACTTTCTCTCAAGCACCACATCCCCCTTTTGCAGCCTTCTGCACTCAGCTGGCCCAGGACTTTTTGTCACCCCGCCCCCTCATCTGACTCCCAGCATTCCACTGTCTTGTCCTACCTCTGATTGGCTCCACCAATATTTCCCAGCCTAATGAACGCAGCACTCTGTTCTGTCTGTCATGCCCACTTGACAGGCCCTCACCCCACCTTACACCCATCCAGTACCTGCTGCCTCAGCTAACATTCATCACATGGGTTTGCCTGTCAGCCCCTCCCTGCATGCCTGACCTTGACTTATGAAGTATTGCTGGTTTCCAGCTTGTTAAAAAAAAAAATAAATATACGGTCACAGGCCTTTTGTGATTTAACCCTCACTATTTTAATATGCATCAGAATATGATGCTTATTTTCATATATGCTCATGATTCTCTTTAAATATATGCAAATCATTAACTTAAAGACTATACTTTTCCATATTTTTACAGTCTTACCCCGCAGAAGGAAATGCCTTAAAGCGTGAATAGTGTAATCTGTTCAGTTAGCCAATACATTTTTTTCATCATTCCTCATTGTATCCAAATCATTTTATATATGTTATATATATATACTGTATATAAAATAGACCTCTCGTTTAACAATGAGTAGAGTTGCACTGTCCTCCATCGCCCTGAAGATGGCACTCACTGCTGTGTAAGAAGTGAAGTAAGTAAAGCCGGACTCCATCAGATTTTTAAAATGTGTGTCGCCACCTCAACTTAGTTGTCATCACTCAGATTTTCACGACAGGCTCAGTGCAGTTCCTTATCTAGAAACGTATTTCTTTTCAGAGTATTTATCAGTTTCTTTATCCCTGTTTCAGGCCGTTAGACCCCCAGTGTTCTCAGGGGTGCGCAGGTGAAGCCTCAGGCCTGGCAGTCTACAGCCTTTTAAAGTGACCCAATGGCTCATCTTTGGGATTCAGTTTTTAGAGGAGCCATCGTGATTGCCATAAATCTCTTGTCTTAGTTCTCTGCGATATGATTTAGCACCTTCAAGAAAAACTGGAAATGCATGAATATTCATTTGTGTTCCTGCTTTGAGTGTTAAATATCTGATTTACGGCGTCTTTACTGCTGTCTCTAGGTGGCTGTGCTGTACGACTCTGATGACTCGCGTTCTTCAGGCCAGCAGTTTTCAGGTCCCGCTCTGGCACCCCCCTGTGGCTGCAGATTTTCTTCTTTTAATAGGACTCTTACATTAAGCTGTTACAGTTCTATTATGGTTGCGTATTAGGGCCACGGTGAAAAATAAAATAAAATATGGACACAGTGAAGAAAAAAATAAAAATAAATGTCGAGGTTAAAGTCGATATGTTGTCTTTATTCTCGACATTTCCACATCAAGCCCTTGTTTTTTCTCTCTCAAGTTTAATTCCGTTCATACGATTGGGACTTGCGAAAACTGAAGAAAACTACGGATAGAGCACAAACAAGTCTGTCTAGGATTAAACTAAACGATTAAAGGTTAGTCTGTGTATGTCATATATAATTTTAAACGGGTTTAAAGGGGGATTGTGTATATCCTGAGTTGCTTTTTCCGAAAGCATGCTATCGCTAAGATCACCAAAAACTCCATATTGAAATCGTGCGTTTACTGCTGTTTCTCAAACCCCCATCCTAACTAAAGTAGCACATTCAATCCTTCGTAATCTAAGTTCTCCCCGACCTAGACATTAATACACTTAATGACTCTTAAACGGCCATCTTCTTGCACAGACTCAATACTCACAGGCAGTCGTCACCATACAGAATGTGCATTTTATGGCAACATCGCGAGCATTTGGAAAACTGCGATTTATACTTGAGACTGTGTAATTGTAATGCTGAAATCCATGCATTTGTAGTGTTAAATTTTATAGATGAATTGTTCACTGTGTTTAAATATTTTATAATGTTAAAAATTAAACATGTGAGGCACGGTCACGCAGAGGTAGCGCTGCTGCCATGCAGTAAGGGGTTGAGGTCCCGGGTGTTCGTGATCGTAGTTTGAATGTTCTCCTCGTGGATTTCTCCAAGGTGCTCCTGTGTCAAAAGAGATGCAGGTTAGGTGAACTAGTAATGCTAAATTGTCTCTAGCTTGTGTTTGTGTCTCTGTTTACTCCACGATAAGATAGCACCCAATCCCAGGGAAATGGATGGATGGATTGCTCACATAATCAAACATTTAAAATAAATATTTTCTGTGTTCTTCTATTCCATTCCATTCAAGCTACTGTTTTGCTGAGGTGTCACCTGTTGCCTGAGTGCACTCGTGTCCTAAATTGGGATCCTCATGCGGTTCGTCATGGGGTGTGTGCGGCTATGTGCCATATCAGCGCGTGCTGCCAACCTCCTCCTCCTCCTTATAAGTGTTGAAGGATCCGTGTTTTATGCATACAACTGCTTTTACTTTCATGGAGAAGTGTAATGCGTGGAAAGGTGGGAAGAAGGAAAACAGAAGGACCCGCAATGAGAGCTGGTATGTTTAACTAGTTACAGTACAATAGTACAATAAAGAGTGCACGCCCAGAAGAACCTCCATTGAATTCTGTATCATTGTCTCCGACCACCACCTCTTGAATCCAACACTTGCACATTCTCAGCTACACCGGTTGGCTGTGTCTGATACCCCTTCATAAACCGTGGCACTTAGATATTTGTTACACCTGCTGTAAAGGTATTCTGCTTTGAACTAATTCAACAGCGTGACAAAACAACAGGATTAGTGGTGTATGGCCACCAGCTGACAGCAGGTATGTCGGCGTGTCTGTTGAAACCTGTAACTGACCCGAGACAGCGGCCAAAAAATAAGAGCCTAGCAAATCAACAAAGGTGGGTATAGATAGATAGATACTTTATTAATCTCAATGGGAAATTCACATACTGCAGCAGCAGCATACTGATAAAAACAATATTAATTTAAAGAGTGAGTAACGTAGTGGAAAGCAAAGAATAGAAAAATGCGCGTTTTCAAGTGTCACGTAGATTTTTTTTTTGTATTGCATCATTTACTTATTTAGCTGATGTCTTTATCCAAGGCGACTTACAACATTCATGATAAAATTAGTTACATTTCTCTAGTTTTTCCAGTTGGAGCACAGGCAGGTCAAGTGACGTGTTTAGGGTCACACTGAGTTTCTAGAGGGATTTGAACCCTCAATCTTAACCACGTAAGCCTTAACCACCACATCATACTGCCTGCAGATTTACACATAGGTTGGCCCACTGAGGTCTTTGTGTCTGAGAAAGAGTAAATGTGATGTGATGTACATGCTTATTCTCTTCATTGTATCATGTCCATCCATCCACTTTTCATGCCCACGTCTTCAAAACAGGGTTGCAAGGCAATTAAAGCCTTTCTCAGCAACCATCAGACATTAAACAATACAAGTCCGATTTGGTGTTTATTTATATACTTAGTTGCATTTTGGTATTAGGTTATGATATCATGCTGCGGTGGGCTGGCACCCTGCCCAGTGTTTGTTTCCTGCCTTGTGCCCTGTGTTAGCTGGGATCGGCTCCAGTAGACCCCCGTGACGCTGTAGTTAGGATATAGTGGTTTATATAATGGATGGATGGATATCATCATGTTTACTTTGTAATACTTTTCACAACTATCTTCATCCCACCAAAGGCCTAATAATGAAAACATATAATGTTATTCCAAATCAACTGCTTTTTAATCTATCGATAATGCATTTTGTATGCGTGTTTGGTGGCGTCTTTAACTGAGTAGTACTTGTTTATTCGTAAAGTGGCCGCTGTACAAAGAAGTATCTCATAGGTTACGTATACACGCCACATATTGATCGTGAATCTCCAAGCTTAATCGTTTTCAGAAAATGCAGCCCAAATTGAGAAACAAAACTGAAGTCCATGTAAACTAAGCGCAGCATAGTAAACCCCTACTGTGTTTACAGTAAATACGTGTTCTTCAGTAAGTAATGTTAACGTTAGTTCTGTTAGCATTTTCATATGGCATTCCAAATTCTTAAGTAAGATATTTACATTTTTTCACATTTTCGTACATTTTATAGTTATGTTTATGAGTTCACATTTCCACCTCGTGTTCAAATTTCAGATATTATTGCATTTCTCCCAAAACCCAAATACACATATTTGAAACTTTTGTTCTCTTTAAATTCTGAAGGTCTACTGCAGCTGTAAAGTTTGATCTCCCTGATGTGAAACTTGTCTATAATCGAGTTTCTTAGAGCACGAGGTGTCTCCCAGGATGTCCAGACTGTAACTGAGGAACAAAAGGTACGTGATAATAGAGATCAGATTGGAGCCATTTAGTTTTATTTGTGAACGCTAAGTCTGAAGTCAAAGCAAACTGGTACCTGCATGCCAATTTAATGCTCCTTAAAAAAGAAAAAAAGAACATAATGTCTTTTTAAAAATGTTGACTGAACCCATCATCGCAGTGCTTATGAACAGAACAGCTTCTTGATGATATGCCAGGGCGATTCAATTAGATCCTACAGGAGATTGCCTTGCTATTTATATTTAAATTTACACTATTATGTACATAGCTTGATATAAAGGATTGACACATATCCTTTTTTGAAGTGTTATTTTACAAGGCAGTTATGTTTTTATTCTGTACATCACGTCACAATTGGTTTAATATATGACACTGTCAAACTCCAATAGCTGCGTTCCTACCTTGCCACTCAAACAAAGGAGCAGTCAGATGTTGAAGCCAGTACTAGTGATCTTGAGGACTGTGGTGATTCCAGGCCGACTACTACTGAGGATTGTGACCCTCAGGATGTGCCTGATGATTTTATAGTTTCTGATCAAATCCAAGTCAGTCCAAATCACACACTCAGTACAGATCAATATGACATTCATTATCAGATGATGAAGGAAAGTGAAATTATTTACCAAATACATGCTGATGCTTCTGTAGATAATGTGTCTGATCCTGAAATGACATTTGGCCCATGTACAGATCTTCAAGATCACCTAAATG
Organism: Polypterus senegalus; assembly: GCF_016835505.1. Lineage (NCBI taxonomy): Eukaryota > Metazoa > Chordata > Cladistia > Polypteriformes > Polypteridae > Polypterus > Polypterus senegalus. The sequence continues at coordinate 181,862,002 of NC_053161.1, forward strand.
ACACAGAAATGTTTGAGGCTGAATCCAATGAGTATATGAAACAGTCAAAAATAATAACTATACGCTATGCACACTGCCTCAGTGACACGACTGAATCTTTTTCTGACCCAGAGACTTTGACCAGACCAAGTGACACTGGACAGGTTAACTCTTTAGAGGCTGGTTGTGGATCAGGACTTGTTAGAGACATGTACAGTTCTTTTTGAGAGGAATTTTATGATCGGTGCACAACTGGAACAACTTTCAAAGTACCATTCATTAGACACGAGTTTAAGGCTGACACTTGGAAAGCTATTGCCCGCATTTCATCAGCGAGAGAAAGCAGAGAGCGGATCAGCGAGCGGAAGCAGAGAGCGGCGGCGTCTCCCACAGGCACGTAGCCCTTCGAAAGCACCCGAGCAAGTTCACCTGAGGTAAAGCCGGCAGCTGACCAGTAGAAATAACCGGCAGTGAGAAATTAAAGTCGATCGCTCAGCGGGTGGTGGAAACTTAAAGCGACGGTGATTCAGCTGAACACGGAAAGCGCCGAAGCACCTATAAAAACGGCAAAGATGACTTCAACATTTAATGTAAGTTCTATCTGCTCTCTGCCCATCGAGGGCACGTTTATATGTTGTGTGTCCTGCAGTATGTACAGCTCAGGTTTTCCGGCCGACAGTGCAGATAGCTTCACCTGCCAAAAATGTTTAGTTAATTTAGAGTTGGTCGGGAAAATACGCGAATTGGAGGACCGCGTTAGGAATCTGATAGCGATTAGGCAAACCGAAAATTGGATCGACTCGGTTTGTTTAGACAATTCGGCTACATCTGATTCGCTTCAGTCTCTCCAGGTCCCACTGTAGTCAGTGCGAGGCCGAAATCAGCAGCACCAATTCAGCCACAGGGCGAGTGGGTAACAGTAAGACGGGGTCTAAGAATCCAAAATTTAGTCCCCCAGCACCCAGGTCACCAATTCGGACCCAGAACAGGTTCTCAGCTCTCCGCAGCGCGCCTGTGGAAACTGAGAATAATAAAGTGCTCATAATTGGCGATTCCATAGTGCGGAATGTTAGAATTCCAAACTATGTTAAACCAGCAGTTAATGTTAAGTGCCTTGCAGGGGCCAAGATTTCTGGCATAAAGGCCGCATTGGACCGTGTTGCCGACGATGAAGTATCTACCTTATTGCTGCATGTCGGCACTAATGATATTTATTTACAGCAATCTGAGGTATTAAAGCGGAACTTCATCTCTCTATGCACCAAAGCTAAAACAAAATGTCGGAATTTAATTGTATCTGGTCCCTTACCAAGATTGTATAGAGGGATGTGATTTATAGCAGATTGCATTCCTTTCACTGCTGGCTAGAAACCTGGTGTGCAAATAAAAGCATAGCATTTGTGAACAATTGGGATGATTTTTGGGAAAGGCCTGGATTTTTCAGAAGAGATGGTCTTCATCCTAACTGGAGGGATCTTATGTATTATCCCAAAATATGGCAGCAAAACTGCCTGGTTGACTGATTAGAGCACCATCCAGGCCGCAGTCATGTGATCTTAAATCACAGGCTGTTGTTTATCCCACCTGTTATTTTCCTGAAGCTGTTACCCATAATCCCTGTTGTGGGGCATCCAGTAAATTTAGTCTTGATACAAACCATAAATTAATTGATAACCAAAAATAAGGTGTATAATTAGAACAAGGGATAAAACCAGACACTCCACCAGGGGCATCTGTAATAGAAATTTAATTCAAATTAAAACAAAAAATATATCAGCAGTTCAGAAAGAACCATGCAGTTTTAAATGCTGTTTATTGAACATTCGCTCTCTTGGCACTAAAGCTGTTTTGGTAAATGATATAATATTAAGTACAAAATCTGATCTGTGTCTTCTTACTGAAACCTGGCTTAGTAAATGTGACACTGTTCCCTAGCTGAGGCGTCACCAGATGGATACTCGTTCCTTCATAAGTCTAGAGATTCTGGTCGAGGAGGAGGCCTTGGAATAATTCATTGTAACAAAATGCAAATCACTCCTAAAAATTTAGGCAACTTTACATCCTTTGAGGCATTCATTTTAAATATTAAAACAGATTCCAACACAATTATAGTGCTAGTCTACAGACCACCAGGGCCATATTCATTGTTCATGACTGAATTTAGCAACCTTCTGTCTGATTTGGCTATAAATTATGATCACGTAGTTCTGATGGGGGATTTTAATGTACACATTGATGTGGAAACTGACACTTTTAGCAAATGTTTTACTTATTTGTTAAATTCAGTAGGATTTTGTCAGATTGTCAAAGGTCCAACTCATAATCATAACCATACATTAGATTTAATTATAACTTACAAAGTTGAAATTCAAAATTTAAATATTACTCCATTAAATGTAGTTATTTCCGATCACTTCTTAATTACGTTTGATTTAGTTCTGCCCATGCCAGCACTCGCAGATTAAAACAAAGACAGTGCGACATCTAGATTGTAATTCTGCTTCAAAATTTATAGATACCTTGAGTAAGTCGAGTGTAATTGTGGAAAACCATTTAGATCAGTTAACATCAAATGTAAACGTGGAAAACAATTTAGATCAGCTAATATCACATTATAATGTGACCTTGAGAGATGCTCTGGACACAGTGGCTCCCCTAAATACAAAAGTGATCAAAGCACATAGAAACCCTCCCTGGTTTAATGAAAATACTCGAGCTCTTAAATTAGAGTGTCAAAACTGGAGCAGATGGAGAACAACAAAGCTACATGTCTTTCAAATTGCATGGACAGAGAGTGTAATAAATATAAAAAGGCCCTCTTTAAAGCTCGCTCAGAATACTATTCTACATTAATAGATAGCAATAATAAAAATCCTAGGGTACTTTTTAGAGCAGTGGCTAAATTAACAAATGGGAATTCAGATCAACAGTGCAAAATACCAACAGATATTAGCAGTACAGACTTTATGAACTTCTTCAATGAGAAAATTAAAATATAAGATATAAGATCTCAGCATCACAGTACAAACCAAATACTAGCTTAGCAGACCCTGCTCACATTGCATTCAGCACTTTAATAATTTTAATCCTGTAACTCACCAGGAAGTCTTAACTTTAATTACTAAAATGAAGCCCACTACTTGTTCCCTAGATCCAGTGCCAACAAAACTAGTAAAAGGTGCAATGGATGTTCTTGCAGCACCTATTCTAACATTATCAATAGTTCATTACTGCATGGCACAGTACCTGATGCACTAAAAGTGTCAGTCATTAAACCTTTACTTAAAAAGTCAGACCTAGACCCACACATACTAAATAACTATAGGCCTATTTCAAATTTACCATTTCTCTCTAAAATACTAGAGAAAGTAGTCGCCAGTCAGCTTCAGTCACACCTTACGCATTACAATTTATTTGAGAAATTCCAGTCTGGCTTTCGCACTGGTCATAGTACAGAAACGGCACTAACACGGGTTGTAAATGACATTCTGATATCCTCTGATGAAGGAAATTCCACTGTAATTATGTTGTTGGACTTAAGTGCAGCATTTGACACCATTGACCATTCTATTTTACTGCACAGGCTAGAAAACGATGTTGGGCTTACAGGCCCGTGCTCGCTTGGTTCAGTTCTTATTTATCAAATCGATTCCAGTATGTACAGAAATGTGCAGACAGTACTCCATCATTATACACAGAAGTTCAATATGGTGTCCGCAGGGCTCAGTACTGGGACCTTTACTGTTTTCACTTTACATGCTTCCACTGGGATCTCTCATTAGGAAACATAATGTTAATTTTCACTCGTATGCAGATGACACCCAGTTATACCTTTCATTTAAATCAAATGAAGTTTCTCCGATGTTGTCTTTAATTAGTTGTGTTAGTGAATTAAAGGAATGGATGAATGAGAACTACTTGTCTTTAAATACAGATAAAACAGAGATGTTAATTGTTGGAGGGAATGACGCTGATCACAGCAATATTTTGTCGTCATTTAACTCAGTTGGAATCCCAATTAATTTTACTGAATCAGCCCGCAATCTAGGAGTTATCTTTGACTCTAGCATGTCATTTAAAGCATATTACAAAGTCGTCCAAAACATGTTTTTCCATCTTAAAAATATTAGGAAATTAAGGCGCTTTCTAAATAAACAGGATTGTGAGAAATTAATTCATGCATTTATCTCTAGTAGGATTGACTACTGCAATGCGGTGTTCACTGGCTGTTCAAACTGTTCTCTATACAGCCTCCAGTTAATCCAAAATGCGCTGCAAGAATTATTACAAGAACAAGAAAATATGAACACATAACCCCAGTTCTTAAATCTTTACACTGGCTCCCAGTTAAGTTTAGGGCAGATTTCAAAATCCTCCTTTTAACATATAAAGCATTAAATGGCCAAGGTCCGCTTACTTGTCTGAACTTATCATGACTTACAAACCTGAGCACATTAAGATCTCAAGATGCCGGTCTGCTTAGGATTCCAAGGATTAATAAAATAACAGTGGGAGGTCGAGCTTTTAGTTACAGGGCCCCTAAACTGTGGAATGGTCTTCCTGCTTCCATAAGAGATGCCCCTCGGTCTCAGCCTTTAAATCCCGGCTGAAGACTCACTACTTCAGTTTAGCATATCCTGACTAGAGCTGCTGATTAACTGTACATACTGCATCTCTGTTGTTAGTCATTAGCACTATAACATAAGTAACATGATAATTATATTTGAATACTAACCCTCACCTATTCTGTTTCTTTTCTCGGTACCCAAATGTGGCCATTGGTGCCACGGCCCACCTGCCAAGTTGTTTGCCTGCCTATGGTAAAGTCATCCCTGATGGAGGATCACAGGAATCATGGGAAAGAGGGTCCTTTCATCGAGCAATGTTTCAGCCGTGGCATGGCCAAATGGGGAGGCAGCTAGATGGATGAGGTCTCCAGGACTCTAAAAATATCCAAACCTAATTATGTCATATCATCTACTGTTAAACCATACTTCTAAAATATTTATTATTATGCTGTATTAAGGAATTGTTCTGTTCTGTGTATTGTATTGTATTGACCCCCTACTTTTGACACCCACTGCACGCCCAACCTACCTGGAAAGGGGTCTCTCTTTGAACTGCCTTTCCCGAGGTTTCTTCCATTTTTCCCTACAAGGTTTTATTGGGAGTTTTTCCTTGTCTTCTCAGAGAGTCAAGGCTGGGGGGCTGTCAAAAGGCAGGTCCTGTTAAAGCCCATTGCGGCACTTCCTGTGTGATTTTGGGCTATACAAAAATAAACTGTATTGTAGTGTATTGTATTTCCTGGAGAGGACACAAAGCTTGCAAAATTAATTCCAATCAAGCTTGCACTTCCCTTTCTGGAGGAGCTTCTATTTGGAAAGGTTTACAGTGACCTAATTGAAAACGTTTTGCAGTTTATAAGTGTCCAAGAGCAAGAAACAATCAAACAAGCTTTGAATGATTTCTCCTTTGTTGAGCTTGATGACATTTTAGATGTTCTAGATAATTATGAGTGTAGAAAAAGGGCTTCCAGCAGTTCTCAGGGAGATTGCATATAAAGAACTTGTACAGAAGCCAATGTTTGTGACAGACAGCTGGAGGGACATTATCCAGCATCACATTGCACTTAATTATGACCAGTTGACCAAAATGTACACTGATCTTAAACCAACATCCAAAAAAGTGTCAAAGATGTTGAAATTCCCAGTGATAATGACAGCACAACAGAAAGAGATTGAGCATCATCTTAGAAGGTATATCAGCGAAGTAGACAAAGTAAAGCTTTCTAAGTTTTTGAAGTGTTGTAGAGGGTCAGATTTGATTGTATCAGAAAACATCACTGTCGCCTTTGTGCCGATGTCTTCTTCTACAAGGCGGCCAATAGGACACACATGTGAGATAATCCTGCAGCTGTCTGACAATTATGTAAATTTTCCAGACTTTCGTGCTGAATTCAATGATGTCCTAGAGAGTCACATTTGTGTGATGGACATTGTGTAGACACCCAATTATTCTGTGGTAAAACCTTTGTCAATCAAGCAGTTTGAACAGAGTTTGCACATAAGGAACTTGAGCAGAACTGAATTAGGATCGGACAACTGAAGTATACATAGATTTAAGTCAAAAGAATGCCTAAAATAAAAGTCTTGGTTATTATAATTCCTAGACAGAATATAACAACAGAACAAAAATGAGATTGAGCATAAGTTCAGAAGTTACACCAAGAAATAATATAAAGAAAACCTTGTTTTGCAGAGGTTCAGATGTGAATTTGGCAGATAATGCTACTGTTGTGTTTAAATGTGTTTTCACTGCACTGAGTATGTTGGACATGTGGGCTGATCCTTCAGCGAGAAGATAACGATTCAAAGTACTCAGAGTTTCCTTCTGTGCTTTATACCAGCGTAAGAAATGGTCTTTGTGTAAATAAAGTGGATACTCTTCATCTATTCCTGTGGTTCTCAAACTTTCGTATTTCGCACCCCCCCCTTTTCTATCTGGAATAATTCTGCGCCCCCTGCATAATATAAGATAGATGAGAATAACCTACGATATAACGAACAAAGCTATGATACTCCTGCACTGTCGCGGTATCCTTTCATTTTTACTTCCATAAGATTTGCATGTGTTCGGCTAACTTCGATGAAATATTTGCAATTTATTTTTTTTTTAATTTCTTTAATAACTGTTAAAATGCCTTGTGTGGTTTTTGGTAGTAATTCTAATCCCCAAAACAAAGAATACATTATTTATTCTTATTTAATTTTATTTTATGTAAAGAAATGATTAAATATGTTTTAATTTTTAAAAATCTTGTAAACAAGGACACCGATGAAGTCAATCTGTGCGAGACAAATGTATTTTCATCCGACAAATATTATACCGCTGTCAGTTGTATCGTGAGAATAACTCAATACGCAGTAAATTATTGTACTCAATTTGACAATATTGGCTACGCTGCCAACGTGGTTCAGTCGCGCCGCATTATCACCTGATCTATGCCTTAGAAATGTTTTATTTTAATTTAAGTTATAATGCATTCATTGTGATTATATGCTTGTAAATTTAAATTTGAAATACAATTTTGATGTCTTGTTCATTTATTCGACGCCCCACTTGTACAGCTTCAGCGCCCCCCAGTTTGAGACCCGCTGATCTATTCTGTTATCACACTTCTGTCAAACTTTTGACTTTTTGTAAAGTTTTGAAAAGGTTCAAGTGCTGTATACTAAGATATCCACATACTACTTGGGGGGCTGCGTGCCCCTTCCTCATTGTTGACCTTTATTAAAGTTTACATTGTTTTATTGGCTTTCAGTAATTAAATAGCAATTATCCTGCTAAATCATGCCAAACATATATTGTACAGTTATAAGTGTTGCTTTTTCATTTTTTTGTGAATGCTCAGCATCAATAACATTTAATACTCTGTGCCTCTGTAACCCAAGTTTGTGAAATAAACATTCACACTATGTTCTAAATCTTGTGATTAAAGTTTTGAAGTGTACTGAATATCCTGAACCAGGCACAGTGCAGAGTACGTCTGTTAATTTGACTTTATTGTTCATCTTATACTGTAGAACTAAACTGCATTCACTGCACTGTGGAAATTGTGATGCTGTTACAAGAAAAGACTGACTGTTCAAAGGCTAATACTGTTTTATAATTTCTATTCAATGTTCGTGAACAGTTTGTATTTCTGATGGCATATTAACTGAACACGAATAAATACTTTGTTAAAACACATTGTTCTTTCCATCTCATGTACATTCTTGAGTCATCTAACCACTGGTATATTTTGATGTCACCAAATCATACATTAAATGTTATTCAAGGGCCAGATGTTTATTGTCAATACCCACCAAAGACACAATACTGAACTTATTATCAGATTTAACAAACATACTACAGACAACTATTTCTCATTTCAGTGTAAACATTACCATAAATAACTAATTCTCTAGGTGTTGAAAGTGGTGGAAACATTCAATGTCATTAGTAAGGGTAATGCTAATATGAAGTGTGCATTAAAAACCTTAAGACTTAACCAGTGGCCAGTGTATGTGTGCACAAAATGAAAATATTCAGTAAATAAAGAATATTTGTGAGTCAAGATGGATGTCCTTTATTACATCAGGCTGACGGGGCGGCCACGTGCTCTTGTTTAATACGTCATGACAGACTAGCATATCTGAACACTGCAGCATCTTTGATGAATTTGGTTTATTTACGTCACTACAGTCAAGGGAGTATTTCAGTTACACCAATGAGAATACAGAGAAAAGGTGTGATCTTTAAACATTCCTAGAGCGTAACATTATCTAAAGGTCCAAAATAGTTAAACAGATTGAAAATCTTCAGATTGGCAAATATCTGATACATTAAACAGGACTTCTTATATGTAAATTATTATCAGAGGACAAAATAAAAAGCTAACATGTCGTATGATAAGTCTATATAGTAATGTGCTGGGTATAAATTATTCATGTTAAAAAGGCAGGCATAGTTTCACGCACTTTACAGATTTATAAAGTAACTTTTCCTTCACAGTGTCCATATGTATGTCATTAGAGAGATCATCTTCTTTAATAATTGAGCTCTGCTCCATTTTATGTCAACACTGATACATGTACGAGAGTGTGACGAGTCAGATATCTCATTCAGTATTTCATTTCTCAACAAGGTGTACAGTTCAGCAGCAGAAAAGGCATCTGTAGGAGCCTTCAAACTCTCTTCCTCCATCATTAGACAGCAGAGCTCAAAAACTGTCTCTTCACTGGGGTACTGGCTTTTTGGTGTGCACTCCCCCTTACACAAAGCCAGCTCCTCCATGTCAACTTCCACCATACATCTCAGGAACACTGTGCATCAAAACAGGTCGACCTCCAGTGACACCATGGCCTGACCTAGGTCTGAGTTTGTGAAAGTTCCATGTTTTGTCAACCTCATTGAGTTCAGGCTACACAAAATAAATAAGAAACAGTTCAATGTTTTACTCATAAACAAGACAACACTGACTACTATTGTTATTGACATACTCTGGATTGTTGGACCCTGATTACGTCTAATTCTAGACTAAAGAAAACGGCTTCGCATTGCAATGAGATCAGGCTAGGCTTAATCCAAATCCTTGAAACCGGCCCATTATGTTATAAATGAACATATTATATGGTTCAATCAGCACAGACGAATGACAGCATGGTTGTAGGCTACGAAGGAATATTTCAGCCAAAATAAAATAACTAACTAAATACCTAAATACCTAAATAAATAAATAAATGTATTTTGAATTGTAACAATAAATAATAAAAACACAATATAGGACAGCATAAATACTCAAATGTGTCATGATGTTCAATTTTGTTGCTTATTTTTTTCTTAATGAATTTTATGCTACGTGTGCTGTCAATGAAATACATAAATGAAGAAATAATTAAAAATATAAAGAAATAAGGTACAAAAACACATTTTGGAATACAATAAATTATTTGTCTGTGGTGGGCTGGCGTCCTGCCCGGGGTTGGTTCCTGTCTTGTGCCCTGTGTTGGCAGGAATTGGCTCCAGCAGACCCCCATGACCCTGTAGTTATATAGCAGGTTGGATAATGAATGGATGGATAGATAAATTATTTGTGCTCACATAAAATTGTGTTTATATTTATTTATTTTCATTTTTTTTTTATCTAAGAATATTACCTGAACAAGGCTGAGGAAGCAGAACTGTATTAGGCTTTTATCCAAGAAATCGCCATCCGTCATCGTGAAGGATTTTGAACAAGTTAATCCAAAACTGCACGCTTTGCTTCCTCAAGATTCCCCTCCTCGATTCAATTCGCTGATTTGCGGTGCTGCGCCCACAAATGAAACTCCTTTCACCTGCAAAACTGTCGTCGTGATTTCTTCGCAAAAACATAAGCATTTGTTCCACATGCCTGTTTTCTGTGCCTCTGTCTGCGCGGAGTCGCTGCGGGCTTCGCCTCAACCGCGAAACTGTTGAGATAAAATAATCTGCAACTACTTTCGGGTCATTATTATTGGTATACTCCTCCGAAGACAAAACATAGCGGCTGAAGCCATCAATGCAGCCGCGAATGGCAATACCATATGGCTTCAGTTTATCTAAGAGTCCATATGCCACAGTGCATTTGGACCTTTGGTGTGATAGTGCCGTCTTCTCAGCCGTCGTGCCCGCCTAAGCTCCACGCCTTCGGGGTCAATCAGCTTGATCAACTGTCTCACCACGTCTTGTGTTACAACGTACCCTCTTTGGATTGCTCACAGATGTAACCAGCGATATCCCTGCATTTGTCGTTACTGCCAATTTCGCTTCTGAAACAAGCAACCACTTCATCTTCATCTGTATGATTTGTTATCACCTTATTCAATGGAGGGGTTCATGGACGTCAAATGGCAATGAAAAGAAGATGAAATAATGTAAATACGTGAGCTGCCGTCCGCAATTAGTCATCGCATTTTGATGGAGATTCTAAGTGGGGATGATTCCCGAACAGATCTCTTATGTGATCCTTCCACATTATCTCTCAAAATTATTTAGTTCAAATTGGTTATAAAGACTTCACTCCTGATTGTTTTTTTTTTATCATTATTAATTTTGACGACTCTTTAATTCGGATCGAACTCGGGTTTGCACTATGCTCAGAACTTGAAAAGCAGCCACGTTAGTCATTTGAGCCACAGTCAACTGTGATGGGGTCTTTTCTTCGTAGCGAACTCGTTACTTTTGTGCTCCACAAAATATTGTAAAGTACTGTATTAATAAATGAAATATTTCAATACTTGCTCAAATAATAACATCTGTGATTTAAGGATTTCACCTTTTCTTTATCAAATGTGCTTACCTTTATTATGGCAAAGTAGAGGGTTAAACTTCTATTTTCCATCTTCTCCATTTGAATTAATTCAGAACAAAGAAAATATTTAAAGATAAATAACAAGGCTTGTTTTCAATTTGTTTTTTTTTAAACTACAACATTAGGGCTGTGGAACCCCAAACATCGCGAAATTAAATTGGATCTCAAGGAAAGATGAGGGTTAATTATTATACTAATGACAGTAGCAGTAATAATGATACAGTGGAAAAGTGTAAGAGTGGGGCGTCTTATTTTGTTTAACTCTTACTATCGTACGTACATATATATATATATATATATATATATATATATATATATATATATATATATATATATATATATATATATATATATATATATAGACATCAGACACTGGAAGCCCCTGACAAACCCTTCTCTTTGTTGTCAGTCTGTAGCTGCGAAAAAGTAAAAGCAGTAAGAGTTTTAACAGACGTCATTTAAGCTGATCATGAGTTTGTGTAAAGTTAATCAAAATGGCCAGGAGGTGTCACTAGAGAGGCGAGTGTCAAAGGCAGCGATACGATTTCCAACACAAATGATTCAAATGTTTCTATGCTTCGTGAGGCTTCACTCCGCCCATCACTAGATGTGGCTCCTTTGTTCATTTTCTGGTGCTTGTCACTACCCGATCTGCGTGCCTGCACGATCCGACAGCGGCGCTTCAAAACTTTGTCGCGCTTGTTGCAAATGAGCTTGTGACGTGATTTTCAGGCGCGCTAGAGTTATGACGTCATGATTTCGGCACAATCAGCAGCCGAGTTGGTCAGCCACTCTCCGACGGAACCTCTTTGGCTCAAAGAGAAAAAGCATCTGTTGCACTGGGTGTGACGAGGGTGGATAAGATTAGAAATGAGTACATTAGAAGGTCAGCTCAAGTTGGATGAGTGAGAGACAAAGTCAGACAGGCGAGATTGTGTTGGTTTGGACATGTGCAGAGGAGAGATGAGGGGTATATTGGGAGAAGGATTCTAAGTAGAGCTGCCAGGGAAGCGGAAAAGAGGAAGGCCTAAGAGAAGGTTTATGGATGTGGTGAGAGAGGACATGCAGGTGATGGATGTGACAGAGGAAGATGACGAGGACAGAAAGATATGGAAGAAGATGATGGGGGAATAGGAGAGAGAGAGAGAGAAACCAAACTTTTCACAATAATAGGACCAAAGTCGTGAACCCCTGATGTCCTCAATGAAAGACAATCGTAATACCATTGAGCCACCTAATCGGGGTACTTAATGAGCTCCACACAACTGCACAACTACTACTGTTCTTAGCGCAGCAGATGAAGAAAATTTATTTTGTTTGACATATGTACGTTAAATTGATTTAACTGACACGAGAGTATAATTGTTGTATTCTCCTAACGAAGATGAAAAAATAATATATAATATATACAGTAGATGTATACTATATGACATACGGTACTGAAGAGTATTGAGCATTGCATTAAAAGGTTGCACGACAGTGCATCCCATGGCTGGTCCCCCGGATCCAGTGTTGAAGGGGCGTCCCGGCCGGGAATGGGACCCGGCCGCCCATCACAATATCTATTTACACTTCAGGCACTGGAAGCCTCTGACAAACCCCTCCCTTTGTTGTCAGTCTTTAGCAGCGAAAAACTAAAAGCAATAGAGTTTAACAGACGTCATTGAACTTGATCATGAGTTTGTGTTTGAGTTGTGTAACGTTAATGCGAATGGCCAGGAGGTGTCACTAGAGACACACCTTCGATGTGATTTCTGACACAAATGATTCAAATGTTTCTATGCTTTGTGAGGCTTCACTCTGCCCATCACTAGGCTATTCAAGCCCTGCTGATCCAATAAGCTACTCATGATATGCGGTGTCAGTGAGCTTTCCTATCAAACATGTCGGTAGACGTCACTCGTAGCGTGACAAGACAGCCTGGTGATAATCATTGATTTTGAATTGATTACCCCACAACCACAAGCCAGATCTTCTCTGCCACTGCAGCTTGGTGGTGTTTATATCAAATGTTTAATTTTTAAGCATTGTACAAAAGTCTGAGCACGCTGTCTGTTGCGTCATCACGTGAGCGCGTGCACGTGTTATTTCTGTATCTGATACGCGGAAAACGCTGGACTTCCAGGAGTCTGCGCGTACCCGCATTTATCCAATTGTTTGTTGACTTTGTGTGCGTCTGTTTGATGTACGTTACGCTTTGCTGTTTATTTTATTAGAAATGATTTTCTGCAAGTAATGATAAAGCTCGTAACGTTGTTTTACTAACATGTTCAGACAACCCTTTATGTCAAAGTGTGTTCAGTTTAACGTTCAAAACTGTATAAGTACATTCAGAAATGTTGCTCCTTTATTAATACATAAGAGCTTCAAGAAAACAGACTTGTTTGTTGTTTAAGTCGTGATTTGTCTGAGTCTGTGCAGTGCTAACGTATTTGGTAAGTTTTATTTAGTGCCTTTTGCCAACGACAGCACGTCACAGCGCTCTGTTAATTTCTGCTGCCCTCTACTGACCTTTTTGGGCATTACCTGTTTTAAGTTCTCTGAGCCTTTATTTTGTGAGTTATTTTATGTTATTGTATTTGTTCTGTTTCAGAAACCACACATAAATATTTGTCTGCAACTAAACATTTAGCTCTACAAGCCATTGCAACAATTCCTTCCTTTGCAACATTCAGCAGTTAACAACACCAACAACATTTATTTATACAGCACATTTTCATACAAACAGTAGCTCAAAGTGCTTTACATAATAAAGAATAGAAAAATAAAAGACACAATAAGAAAACAAAATAAATCAACATTAATTAACATCGAATAAGAGTAAGGTTCAACGGCCAGGGGACAGAAAAAACAAAAAATCTCCAGACGGCTGGAGAAAAAATAAAATCTGTAGGGATTCCAGACCATGAGACCCCCCAGTCCCCTCTGGGCATTCTACCTAACATAAATGAAACAGTCCTCTTTGGATTTAGGATTCTCACGGAAGGGCTTGATGATGATGGTCATGTAGAATTCTACCTTTTAATCCGTCCATCATTGTTGGAGCATCATGAAGCTTTGAGTAGGTGGTGAAGGCGCAGGCCACCACCACAAAGAAACCGGAAAAAGAAACAGAAGAGAGAGTAGGGGTCAGTACGGATTTTAGAGCCACCATGAATAGTTATTATGAGGAAATTGAACATATCAGGATTAAGTTAAATTAAGTTAAATTGAAGTTATAAAAAGACAGTTAATTGAGATCTTTGTACCTTAATTCTGATCTGCCTCATCCTTCTTATCGGGGATTAGGATTTGGTGCCACAGACACACACCAGTTTGACGCACGCACTGTTTATCAAGCAGACTGTAAGTGCTTCATGAAACACATGATGGGGCTTAGCTGGCTACAAACAGACAGGTGATGTTCAGACTCCCCAAATATACTGAGGCTGAACTTGCAGCTTGGAGGGCCCTGTGCATCTGCAGAGTCCGCATAGAACAAGAAACGGCTCTGTATATATTACACATATTTATTATGATTTTCATCATTTGTAATGATCCAAATTATGTATTTGCATAAAGACAGCTGTTGGATTAAAAAATTCAATTGCAATAATTCACTCAGTTCAAATTTGTAATCGAAAGTCACTTTCTATTTGCAATTTATCATATTTCCTTCAAGCAAATTAATATTTTTCTATAAAGCAGAAATAACAATGATTATTTTCTAATGCAAAACAGTTTTAATAATCAATTGCCTGTATTTTGTTAGTTTATTGAACAGTTTTGTGTAACAGAAACAAATGAACAAACGGTGAAAAACTAATCAGTCAAAGGATTTCTTTTTATTTATGTGTTTATTTGTATATGTATAATTTAGCGCGACACAACAATGTAAATTAGTCAGCACTTTCAATGGTTATGTCAGTAATTCTGAGTAATTCTTTAAAATTATATCTTCTTCTTCTTCTTCTTCTTTCGGTTGCTCCCATTAGGGGTTGACACAGCAGATCACCTTCTTCCATATCTTTGTGTCCTCTGAATCATTTTTCTTTATCACCCATCACCTGCATGTCCTCTCTCACCACATCCATAAACCTTCTCTTGGGCCTTCCTCTTTTCCTCTTCCCTGGCAGCTCTATCCTTAGCATCCTTCTCCCAATACACCCCTCATCTCTCCTCTGCACATGTCCAAACCAACACAATCTCACCTCTCTGACTCTGTTTCCCAACCTGAGCTGACCCTCTAATGTCCTCATTTCTAATCCTGTCCATCCTTGTCAGACCCAATGCAAATCTTAGCTACCTCCAGCTCTGTTTCCTGTGCCACCGTCTCCAGCTCATATAACATAGCTGGTCTCCGTCCTGTAGACCTTCCCTTTCACTCCTGCTGATACCCGTCTGTCACAAATCACTCCTGACACTCTTCTCCACCCACTTCACCCTGCCTGCACTCTCTTTTTCACCGCTCTTCAACAGTACAGAGTAATGGGGATTGTAGATCTCAAGTATTTAAACTCCTCCACCTTCGCCAACTCTACTCCCCTCATCCTCACAATTCCTCCTATCTCCCTCTCATTGACACACATGTACTCTGTCTTGGTGGTCCTATTGACCTTCATTCCTTTCCTCTCCTCTCCTCTCATATCTCCACCTCTCCAAGGTCTCCTCAACCTGCTCCCTACTATCTCTACAGATCACAATGTCATCAGCAACATCTCAGTCCAAGGGGACTCCTGTCTAATCTCATTTGCAGTGGTGATGGACAGGCTGACAGATAAGAATGGAATAAGAATTGCAAAATAAGTATTTTGTTCGTATTAAATTGTTTGCGTTTATATATATATATATATATATGATTTATTTTAGAACTAAAAAGTTATTATATTATAGTATATTTTTGAGAACTTTAATTGTTTCTGCAGTTCTTGTAATGCACCGTTAGGTCAGAATATTTAATTTATTATTAACGTTATTTTTGTTACTATTTGTAATTTCATTAACTCTGTGAAATGCTTCTCAATAGTGCCTGTAGTAACAGCTGTGCCATCTAGCGACCAACTTTAGTATTGTCATTTTCAAATTCATATTTTTGTAAGATTTTGCAACGTTATCTATTTTCCTTTATGTGTAATTTGGGATCTAAGACTCTTTCTACTTTAACTTTTTATTGTATATCACACGCACACACGTATATGTACATCTATATCT
The DNA here is from genome assembly GCF_016835505.1 of Polypterus senegalus. NCBI lineage: Eukaryota > Metazoa > Chordata > Cladistia > Polypteriformes > Polypteridae > Polypterus > Polypterus senegalus. Next base: position 181,878,044 of record NC_053161.1, read on the forward strand.
GCATATCCGAGTTTGGATCTGAAATCATCTTTCCAAGTGTTTTAATCGACACTCTGCTGCGAATGCCAACTATTCCCGCACAACCAGAAGTTCTTCAGTTGTTTCTCTCCAATGTGTTCCTTTAATATCAGAAGGTGAATTTTGAACGCCTTCACCTCTTGTTGTTATGGCTGGGACAAAATGCGATGCATTCACCAAGGCTCGTTTTTGTGCCAGCCACTTGTAAGGGGCGTATTTTCTGTGCTCCTTGTATCTTCAATATCATTAATAAGCCCAGCGTTGCTTCACTTTGGTTTGACGATATCTTCGCTGTTTAAATCATCACAGTTGCTGCCTGTGCTGTTCCTTTCGCTTCTCTCCCGTGCACTTAATGTTTTGTACACACAGAAATGAAAGACATACATTGTGCAAATAAATATAATGGAATAGTCCTTCAATTTCACATATACATGCAAATAATTTAATAAAATTATCTGATCTAGATTACCCTATGTGTATAGTAAGTTGCGGATGTTTTTTTGATTTATTTATGTTGTAGGGAGCAGATTTATTTCCTTTTAAATGCAACGAGATTCAAGTAAAAAATATCAAATAAATAAAATACCCAAGTAAAGATTGTGGAAGACGAATGTTCTCTTCGTTCCCTTGTACTAATTCATGTCTGAGAAGTAAGCTTTACGAAACCAAGTAACAGCATGCTTTGTTTTAGCAAACAGAAAAATGTTTGTGCAAAGGACTCAAGGTCTGAGCATTCCACACATGAGTCTGCCTTATCACGTTTTCCCTTAGCTTACATCTGAACTCCATAACAAAAGGAGCCAAGAAATCAAGTTGCACAAGGGGCGTTGAAGGGGCGCAAGGCTTGTGTATAATAAATGTGTTGACTGTTACATTTTATAATGATATTAAATTACGCATTCTAGGGGTATAAAACTGGACCCCACCCAACAGACGGGGTTCAGAAGAGCCCTGACGCTGTCATGTATATTTGATTGTCTGCTTTTCTGAAACTCTTCTCACCGTGACTCTGAAAATAAAGCTGCTTTATAACCGCACCTGCTGTCGGGTCTGAGATTTCGTCCACAAGATACAGATAACCTACCTGAAAATTCTACTTAAACACAGTAACAAAGTTGTTTTACTTCTCTTCTTCTCACCTCTGACCCATTGCATCATCGTTAACAAATCCTTTACCTTCACTCTGTGCACATTCTTTCTTCAAGTTTCTTCTTTTTACGTTTTTCATGCCATCTTAGGTATCAATGTGACTTTACTTCCTGTTATTTTCCTCCTGACTCTGTCAGCTTTCCCATCATACCTGTCGGTAGACGTCAATCATCGCGAGACACGACTGTCTGGTGATAATCATTGATTTTGAATTAATTACCCCACAAACATAAACCAAACCTTCTCTACCACTGCAGCTGAGTTTTGTTCAAATCAAATGTTTAATCATATACTGTAAGTGCTTCATGAAACACATGATGGGGCTTAGCTGGCTACAAACAGACAGGTGATGTTCATACTCCCCAAATATACTGAGGCTGAACTTGCAGCTTGGGGGGCCTTAGTGGCTTCGATGGCCTTCTGCTTCCGTAGAGACTTCACAGAGCAAGAAATGGCGCTGTATATCGTACACAATTTTTATGATTTTCATCATTTGTAATGGTTCTAAATTATGTGTTTGCATGAGGACAACTGATTAATTGCAGTTGAATTTTTAATCTCTCAGTTCAAATTTGTAATGAAAAGTCACTATGTATTGATTGCAATTTGTCATATTTCCTTGAAGCAAATTAATATTTTTCTTTAAAGCAGAAACAACTCAGGGATTACTTTCTAATACCAAACAGTTTTAATAATCAGTTGCCTCTGTATATTAAATTATTTTGGTTTCTTTATTGAACAGTTTTGTGTAACAGAAAAAAATGAACAAACAGTACAACACTAATTAGTGAAAGGTTCAAAGTAGGATTAATTAATTAATTAATTAATACTTTTGAGCCACACAACAATGCAAATTAGTTGGAACTTTGGTTATGTCAATAATTTTGTCTTTTAAATGATATGAAGATGAAAAATAAAACATCATTGCGTTTCTGCCTATTTATTTAGCCAGTTGCTTAAGCAGACTTCAGTTTATTTCCATCAATTGTTTAAGTGTTGATATCCCAGATACAAAAACAAAAGTTCACAAGAGACCAGAGCTGGGAAATGTTACTTAAATTAAATTCATTACATTACTCATTACTTAGAAAATCCTAATCTCCTCCAGTTCAGCGCATTTCTTTTCTTCACTTGTCTCGATGGGGGGAAAAAAACAAAGGGTCGGAATAAAGCTGTACGCACACTGCATGTGTTGCTGCCATGATGTGATTTAACTGATCGGTTACTTCACTGCATTTCTCAGTTTGCTATCTGCGCTTTGCTTGGCGCTCATGATGGATAACACGTTACCTCTGGAAGGACAGTATCTCACATCCCAGTCCAAAAGGTGAGATGTAATCCTCGTCTCTCAGCAGCCTCGGCCGAGCACATCAAGCTTAGTGCACTGAGCCCGTTGTCTGAAAGGCCGTAGTGGCGCCCATGGATGAGTTGTCTGCAGTGTGTGAGATGGGGTTTGGCTGAATGTGGAGATGTCAGCTCAGATGTTCTTTTCTAAATCGATGCCCAGTGCACTACAGATGAGGTTAGGCTCTTCCACACACACTGCCTTGTCAATTTTGCTCTCGGGTTGGTCGGTTTAGCTTTCAGCTCAAAAGACCATGTAAAAGAGGGGTTTCACGGACCTCTGCAAAATGTGCTAATTTGCAGGGTTTGGCCAACTGAAAGCCGAATTCCTTTTTCTCTATCTCTATGGTCACTCCTACCACTTTCTTTTATGTGGACACGTTTCCTGGACACTTTTTACTACTTGGACATGGATTTTTACACACCGAGACTCGTCTATTCAGATAGTCAACTGCTGAGAACAAAGGCCCGTGCCGGGGTGGTTCCCTATTTACCTGACAAGGTAAGAAGACGGTATTGTGGCAGCAGAGCCGACGCTAAGCTAAAGGCTAAGAAGCTAACGATGAAGTGGTGATACAAGCCTTTGGTGCCTTCTCTGATCCTGGGAAATGTGAACTCACTACCAAATAAGATCGACGAGCTGGTTGCGCTGGAGAAAAATGTCAGGACCTACAGAGAATGCAGTTTGTTGTGTTTTTGTGAAACGTGGCTAACAACTAGCATCCCAGATGCTAACGTGGAGCTACCAAGGTTTAGCACAGTTAGAGTGGACAGAGACACAAATATCTACGGGAAGCAGAAAGGAGGTGGACTCACTCTCTATGTGAACACAAGGTAGTGAAACCCTGGACATGTAAAAATCAAAATCTCCACGTGCTTCAGGGTCATTGAACTGTTGGCCGTAAGTCTGTGTCCCTATTACTTGCCCAGACAATTTCGACACGTCATTGTTGTTATTGTTTACATCCCTCCTCGGGTGGATGTGGAGATAGCAGGTGACATCATCCACGACACTGTTGCTAAAGTAAAAACACAGCACCCCGAGGCACTTGTGCTAATCTCTGGAGACCTTAACCATGTGACGCTGGACAAAACATTACCTGCCATCTCATAGTATCTATCCATCCATCCTCTTCTGCTTATCTGAGATCGGGTCGCGGGGGCAGCAGTTTGAGCAGAGATGCCCAGACTTCCCTCTCCCCGGTCACTTCTTCCAGCTCTTCTGGGGAAATCCCGAGGCGTTCCCTGGCCAGTCGGGAGACATAGTCCCTCCAGCGTGTCCTGGGTCTTCCCTGGGGCCTCCTCCTGGCTAGACGTGCCCGGAACACCTTACCAGGGAGGCGTCCAGGAGGCATGCTAATTTGATGCCCGAGCCACCTCATCTGACTCCTCTCGATGCGGAGGAGCACTGGCTCTACTCTGAGCTCCTCCTGGATGATTAAGCTTCTCACCCTATCTTTAAGGGAAAGCCCAGACACCCTGCGGAGGAAGCTCATTTCAGCTGCTTGTATTCACGATCTCGTTCTTTCAGTCACTACCCATAGCTCATGACCATAGCTGAGGGTAGGAACGTAGATCGACTGGTAAATTGAGAGCTTTGCCTTAGGGCTCAGCTCCTTCTTCACCACGACAGACCGATGCAGAGCCCGCATCACTGCGGACGCCGCACCGATCCGCATTCTTTCCTCACTCGTGAACAATACCCCGAGATACTTGAACTCCTCCACTTGGGGCAGGATCTCGCTCCAAACCCTGAGAGGGCACTCCTCCCTTTTCTGGCTGAGGACCATGGTCTCGGATTTGGAGGAGCCAATTCCCATCCCAGCCGCTTCACACTCGGCTGCAAACTGATTCAGAGAGAGCTGAAGATCAAAGCCTGATGAAGCAAACAGGACATTATCATCTGCAAAAATCAGTGACCCAATCCTGAGCCCACCAAACCACACCCCCTCAATGCCCTGGCTGTCCATAAAAGTTATGAACAGAATCGGTGACAAAGGGCAGCCATGGCAGAGTCCAACTCTCACTGGAAACAGGTTCAACTTACTGCCGGGATTGCGGACCAAGCTCTGACACCGGTTGAACAGGGACCGAACAGCCCTTATCAGGGGGTCCGGTACCCCATACTCTCAGAGTTACCCCCCACAGGATTCTCTGAGGGACACGGTCTAACGACTGGTTGGGCAAACTCCCATGCACCCTCCTGGACCCAGCCAAGGGTGTAGAGCTGGTCAACTGTTCCGCGACCAGGACGAAAACCACACTGTTCCTCCTGAATCCGAGGTTCGACTATCTGATGGACCCTCCTCTCCAGGACCCCCGAATAGACTTTTCCAGGGAGACTGAGTGTGATCCCTCTGTAGTTGGAACACACCCTCCGGTCCCCCTTCTTAAAGGGGAGAACCACCACCCCAGTCTACTTAACCAGAGGCGCTGTCCCTGATGTCCATGCGATGCTGCAGAGGCATGTCAACCAAGACAGTCCTACAACATCCAGAGCCTTGAGGAACTCCGGGCATATCTCATCCATCCCCGGGGCCCTGCCACCAAGGAGTATTTTGACCACCTCGGTGACCTCAAACCCAGAGATGGGGGATCCCACTTCCAAGTCCACAGGCTCTGCTTCCTCATTGGAAGGCATGTTAATGGGATTGAGGAGGTCTTCAAAGTACTCCCCACAGCGACCCACAATGCCCTGAGTTGAAGTCAGCAGCGTACCATCCCCACCATATACAGAGTTAACACTGCACTGCTTCCCCCTCCCGAGATGCTGAACGGTGGACCAGAATCTCCTCGAAGCCATCCTAAATTCGTTCTCCAGGCCTTCCCAAACTCCTCCCATGCCCGAGTTTTTGCATCAGCAACCACCAAAACCGCATTCCGCTTGGCCTGCTGGTACCTATTAGCTGCCTCCAGAGAACCACAGGACAAAAGGGTCCTGTAGGACTCCTTCTTCAGCTTGACGGCATCCCTCTCCGCTGGTGTCCACCAACGGGTTCGGGATTGCCGCTATGACAGGCACCGACTACCTTACGGCCACAGCTCCAGTCAGCCACCTCAACAATGGAGGCACGGAACATGGCCAATTCGGACTCAATGTCCCCCACCTTCTTCAGGACGTGGTCGAAGTTCTGCCGGAGGTGGGAGTTGAAGCTACGTCTGACAGGGGACTCTGCCAGACATTCCCAGCAGACCCCCACAAAATGTTTGGGCCTACCAGGCCTGACTGGCACCCTCCCCACCATCAAAGCCAATTCACCACCAGGTGGTGATCAGTTGACAGCTCCGCCCCTCGCTTCACCCAAGTGCCCAAGACATGTTGCCGCAGGTCCAACGACATGACCATGAAGCCGATCATCGAACTGAGACATAGAGTGTCCTGGTGCCAAGTGCACATATGAGCACCCCTATGCTTGAACATGGTGTTCGTTATGGACAATCCGTGATGAGCACAGAAGTCCAATAACAAAACACTACTCGGGTTCCGATCAGGGGGGCATTCCTCCCAAGTCTCACTGTCATTGCCCATGTGTGCAGAATGAGGGAGTCGCCAGAAGGCATGCCCTCTAGCACCTACTTCAGTGACTCCAAAAAGGGTGGGTACTCCAAACTGCTGTTCGGCGCATACGCACAAACAACAGTCAGGACCCGTCCCCCCACCTGAAGGCAGAGGGAGGCTACACACTCGTCCACTGGGGTAAACCCCAATGAACAGGCTCCAAGTCAGAGGGCAATAAGTATGCCCCCCGCTCGGTGCCTCTCACCAGGGGCAACTCCAGAGTGGTAGAGAGTCCAGACACTGTCAAGGAGATAGGTTCCAGAGTCTATATTTATATCTGCCACTATATCTAGCCAGAACCTCTTGACCTCACGCACTAGCTCAGGCTCCTTTCCCTTCTGAGAGGTGACATTCCACGTTCCAAGATCCAGCTTCTGTTGCTTAGGATCGGACCCCCAAGGTCCCTGCCTTCGGTGACCACCCAACTCAAACTGCACCTGACCTCCTTGGCCCCTCCTACAGGGGGTGAACCCATGGGAAGGGGGACCAACGTTGCCTCTTCGGGCTGTGCCCCATGGGTGCAGGCCCAGCCACCAGGTGCTTGCCATCGAGCCCCACCTCCAGGCCTGGCTTCAGAGGGGAACTCCGGTGACCTGCGTCCAAGTGAGGGAAAACACCATCCAATTTTTTTGTTCTTCATAGGAGGATTGCTGAACCGCTCTTTTTCTCATCCCTCACCTAGGACCAATTTGCCTTGGGTGACCCTACCAGGGGCATAAAGCCTTGGACAACAGAGCTCCTAGGATTATTGGGACATGCAAACCCCTCCACATGATAAGGTGGCGGTTCGAGGAGGGGATTTTCTCCCAGTATGTGGATTGTGGAAAATAGGACTATTGACCTACTGTATGCAAACGTTAAAGACGCAAAGACGCATACAGCGCCACCCCGCTGCCTGCGCTTGGGAAAGCAGATCATAACCTGGTTCAGCCTCACTACAAACCATGAGTAAGGGAGCTACCTACAACCACATACTCATTCAGGAAGTGGTCCCCTGAGGCAGAGCAGGCTCCAAGAGACTGCTTTGGAACTACGGACTGGGATATCCTGCAGGGATCATATAGTGAGAACATTGAGGAGGTTGTTGACTGCACTACTGACTACATCAACTTCTGTATGGACATTGTAGTTCCAGTAAGAACAGTACGCTGCTATGCTAACAACAAGCCATGGATTACAAGTGACATCAAGGGCCTTTTGAACCAGAAAAAAGGGCTTTTAAAGGCAGTGATCAGCATGAGCTCAAGTGCGTGCAGAAGGAACTCCAAATCCAGCTCAGGGCGGCGAAGGGGCAGTACAGGAGAAAGCTGGAGCAGAAGTTGCAGAATAACAGCATGAAGGAAGTACACTTGTACAGAGGCAGTGGTGCTATAAGAATCATGTCTCTGGACTTCTCTAGCACCTTCAGCACCATCCAACCTCAGCTCCTTAGTGACAAGCTGACAGAGATGGGAGTAGATTCATACCTGGTACCATGGATCGTGGACAGACCTTTGTATATGCGTCTCGGAAACTGCAGGTCTGACATTGCGGTTAGCAGCACAGGAGCGCCGCAGGGGACTATATTTTCTCCGGTCCTGTTCAGCCTATATACATCGGACTTAAAATACAACTCGGAGTCCTGCCACGTGCAAAAGTTCGCGGACGACACTGCTATCGTGGGCTGCATCAGGAGTGGGCAGGAGGAGGAATATAGGAACCTAATCAAGGACTTTGTTAAATGGTGCGACTCAAACCACCTAAACCTGAACACCAGCAAAACCAAGGAGCTGGTGGTGGATTTTAGGAGGCCCAGGACTCTCATGGACCCCGTGATCATCAGAGCTGACTGTGTGCAGAGGGTGCAGACCTATAAACATCTGGGAGTGCAGCTGGAGGATAAATTGGACTGGACTGCCAATACTGATGCTCTGTGCAAGAGAGGACAGAGCCGACTATACTTCCTTAGAAGGCTGGCGTCCTTCAACATCTGCAATAAGATGCTGCAGATGTTCCATCACATGGTTTTGGCGAGCGCCCTCTTCTACGAGGTGGTGTGCTGGGGAGGCAGAATAAAGAAGAGGGACACCTCATGCCTGGATAAAATGGTGAGAAAGGCAGGCTCTATTGCAGGCACGGAGCTGGGCAGTTTGACATCCGTGGCAGAGTGACAGGCACTGAGCAGGCTCCTGTCAATCATGGAGAATCCACTGCATCCACTGAACGGCATCATCTCCAGACAGAGGAGCAGCTTCAGCGACAGACTGCTGTCACTGTCTTGCTCCACTGACAGACTGAGGAGATCATTCCTCCCCCACACTATGTGACTCTTCAATTCCATGTTAACATTATACAAGATTATAGACTGTTACACTTTATACTTTTTATACTGTTATACTTTTAACTGGCACACAGAAGAATGAGCACATTACTCCTGTATTATCCTCACTGCACTGGCTGCCTGTTCAGTTTAGAGTTCATTTTAAGATTCTTTTATTTGTTTTTAAGTCCTTAAATGGGCTTGCTCCGCTCTACCTCGCTGAGCTGCTGCATATGCACTCTCCTTCCCGCTCACTCAGATCAGCTGGTCAGCTGCTTCTCGATGTTCCTAGGACTCAGCGAAAGATTAGGGGGGATAGGGCTTTTTCCGTTGTGGCTCCAAGACTCTGGAATTCACTGCCGATCCACATTAGACAGGCCTCCTCACTGCCCATTTTTAAGTCTGCTCTTAAGACTAACCTTTTTGGTTTGGCGTTTGATCCTGTGTGAGCAGTTGATTTTACTCGGTGTAAACTCTGTTTAGTTGTTTTTACTATGTTTTAAATTTGTTTTATTTATTGTATTTTATCTACTTATTTATTATTTTGTTTAAATTTGTTTTAGTCTATGTTCAGCACTTTGGTCAGCGGCTGTTGTAGGTAAAGTGCTTTATAAATAAAGTTGACTTGACTACACCTCCACCTTGCATTTTTTAACTTGCACTGCATTTTTATCACTCTTTAAGTAATATTGTTTTTATCAGTATGCTGCTGCTGGATTATGTGAATTTCCCCTTGAAGATTAATAATCTATCTATCTATCTATCTATCCATCCATCCATCAGAAGACTGGAGATGACAGGCAGGTGATGGTAATTTATTCAAAACAACAAATAATATACAACAATAAAGTAAGCACACTGTAGGGAAACCAAGATAGTGGAATGCAAAGTCTCTCTTGAACAGGAAACCCCCTCTGGTCAAAAGGAGTTACTTTACTAAACTTTTTGACAATAATCTTCTTATATAATACGCTACCGTGGCTGTTCGTATGTCTGTCCAGGATTTTAAATCACCTGTAGCTCGCAAACCGTTTCACCCATTGACTTGAAATTTGATACACATATACTACATGGCGTCTACTACATTTTTTGCTGTACATTTTTTTGTGTACAGCACTCTTGTAAATAAATTTGCACCTTTCACCCTTCAATTTTTGTCTGTGTCTCATTTCTCCATTGATCCCGTTTGGTTCATGAACTATCAGATGTCCAGAGTGTAGGCTGGGGCCACTTCCAACTATACGGGATATCACACACTGTCAGTCCTAACATATCAAATCCTTTTGTAATTCATTCTAAAAAATGTCTTTATTTGGTGAACATTGCTAGTACTTTCTAAAAGCTCTTTGAAAGAACATTTTCTGGGTGAAAAAAATAAATTCCACCTTTAGTTTAACATAACAGTTCAGTAATTAACAATTTAACACCAAAATAAAATGCAGGTATTTCAGAACATTTATATTTTTAAGGGTGGTATGCCATGACAAAGGGTTGATAGCCCCCGGTGTAGATCTTCTCCAACGAATCCCACTTCTGGAGGTGGCACCCAGTCTGAATTCTTTGCGGCCCAGAAGATTCCGATTTGTGAGGATTGTTGGCCACATCCAGTACTGTAATATGCATAGCAAAGTGTATTCTGTCTTTTTAATTTTTTGTATCTTTCAGTTATGAATTTTTTAAAAAGCAATTGTTTGTGTAAACTTAGTGTCATATTTGGAGTACGGATGCTAATTAATGTGACTCCTCACAGACGACAGGCACCCTCAGGCGATGGTGGATGCTGTACAGGTAAGTCAGCTCTCTCCAAGCCTTTTCTAATTGTATTCTATTAAGTTGACATGTATATTATTTGGTAATAAGTTATGTGCCCCGACTTATATACAGTTTTGCATGTTTTATTATCTAAAGCAAACAAACAAAAACAAATTAAAATTAAAAAAAGCATTTCTTCTTTTAGTGCGCTGCCACAATATTAAAACATAATTTGGCATGGTGTACAGCATGATCATGTGTATATTTTGGACTTAAATTTTTATTTTATTGATTTTGTATTAATCGTTTGTGTTTATAATTATTAGTAACTGATTTGATTTATTATTTAATAAGCATTGGCGAGAAGCTGTTTGTTCTTTTTTTTGGTCAAGGTATGTTTTTTTTTTATTTTTTGTTATATTAAAATAGCAAAATATATAATATTATAAAGCTGAACTATTAGTTATTGTGTGAGGCCATGTATATTATAAAGTTTTTTCTTTTTTCTGATGAAATGTGTATAATATATTGTAAATAGTTCTATATGTAATACGTATGTTATGAAAACAGAGCTAGGCACACGATGGAGGCTGTAGGAGCTTTGGTGAGAAGCCGTTTGTATGACGCCCTGTTCTTTATTTTGTTTCTGGAAAAGGAAAAAATATGAACTTCTATGGTCTCCTCCATGTTTTTGACACAACACTAAGTAGGATCAGGGGTAGGCAATGTCAGTCCTGGAGAGCCACAGTGGCTGCAGGTTTTCATTACAACCCAATTGCTTAATTATAAACCAATCCTTTCCAATCTCAGACCTCGTTTAATTTTATGGCTTGCTAGTCTGCAATGTAAGGTTCTTTTATCGTAGATTTTCTTCCTTTCCAAGGATATCATCAAAATGATTTGAAGCCTATCACTTTTTCTATTAAGTGTTTTAATGAATCAAACAGTGCATGATGAACACACAGAGTTGTAAATCGAAACAAGCTAGATGGTGAACAGCTGACTGCTTTGTCATTTACATCTTATTGCTAATAAGGAGCCATTAAAACACTGAATTCAGCTATTTAAGATTGAAATAAGCACTTAAGGGTGGGGAACATTAGCAAATGAGACCACTAAAATTAAGCATCAAAATGTCACTTAAGGAATAAGTGCTTCATCAGCAGTAATTGACTGCTCATTAAGAAACTGGGTTGGAACAAAAACCTGCAGCCACTGCAGCTCTCCAGGACTGACATTGACTACCCATGAGTAGGATGGATTTGTGTCAGTTACATGTGCTTACTGTCCAGGCAGGAGTAAACCTCACTCTTTAGTCAGGACAGTTCAGTTGTACATCTCTCCGGTGTGAATTCTGGTGCATCTCTAAAGTGTACTGCTCTGACAGATTTGTTTGTCACGTTCCAAACAGCAATATGGCTTCTCTTTGAGATTCATTTCTCAACAATAGTTTAGTTTGCTTACTTTTCAGGACAAGACTGAACCTCATTCTTGAGTACTGAAGTGTTCTTGTTTTACTAGACTAATTTTTGAACTTCTACTGTTTTTATTCTGTTGTGAACTTTCGTATGTTTCTGAAGATGGCCTATTTGTGAAAACTTTTTACCACAATCATTACAGCAATATGGCTTCTCTCCAGTGTGAACTCTCGTGTGTTTCTGAAGATCGCCTTTTTGTGAAAACTGTTTACCACATTCATTACAGCAATATGGCTTCTCTCCAGTGTGAACTATCATGTGTTTCTGTAGATTGCTTATATGTGAAAACTGTTTACCACATTCATGACAGCAATACGGCTTTTCTCCCGTGTGAACTCTTGTGTGTTTCTGTAGACTGCCTGTGTCTGAAAACTGTTTGCCACATTCATTACAGCAATACGGCGTTTCTCCAGTGTGAACTCTAGTGTGTTGCTTTAGACTGCCCATCTCTGAAAACTGTTTGCCACATTCATTACAGCAATATGGCTTTTCTCCAGTGTGAACTCTTGTGTGTATCTGAAGACGGCTCATATGTGAAAACTGTTTGCCACATTCATTACAACAATATGTCTTCTTTCCCGTGTGAACTCTCATGTGTTTCTGAAGAGCACTCCTGTTAGAGAATTCTCTGCCACATTCCACACTGCAGTGATCTTTCTTTCCTGTGTAAAAATTAAAACAAAAAGGAAAAAAAAGTGCTTACTTTCAATTTGCTGCCTTATTATCAACATTGACTCACATTAAATACATGATGGCTGAAATTAGGAACAACCTTTGATCAGCATAAGCAATTATAAAACTTTTGTTGTACTAGGAAAACACACTTAATTTTATGTCCTTTATTACAACTTCTCACCAAGGCCACATGTATAAAACTTCCTTTTGCTCGGCCACATATATGAAAGCTGTTTCTTATGCAAAAGTTAGGATTTAAAAAACTAGAACTTGCCATTTAAATTGGCTCAACGTTACCTCAAGTTTTGAGCATTTCTAAATCCCATGCAGACTTTATTTGTGTTGGCATTTTAGGAACTCCAGGCAGAAAAACCAAGAACTGAATAGAAAATCTCATTTTATTACACATTTCACATTCTGATGTTTGGCAGGCTACAAAAGTAGTAATAATAAATAATAATAATAATAATAATAATAATAATAATAATACATTTTATTTATACAAGGCGCCTTTCAGAGAACTCAAGGACACCGAACAAACAAATAAATACAAAACACAATTATAAACAACTTAAAACATCAGAAAATCTAAAAATTAAAACCAAACAAAACCACTATAATTAGGAGAAAGAAGAAAAAGCCATTTTAAACAGATGTGTTTTAAGTTTACATTTGAAAGATGAATATGATTTGATATTACAGAGATCCGCAGGTAATGAGTTCCAGTGCTTGGGAGCAGAACGGCTGAAAGCTCTGCTCCCCATGGTGGTTAGACGGGAGGGAGGAACGGTCAGATGGGTGGAGGAAGAGGATCTAAGGTTACGGGATGGAATGGCAACATGTAGAAGGTCAGACAGATATGGAGGTGCGAGGTTATGGATGGCCTTAAAAGTTAGTAGCAGAATCTTAAAATCAATATGAAACTTGATCGGGAGCCAATGAAGCTGCTCCAAGACTGGAGTAATATGGTGAAAAGATGGGATTCCAGTGATGATACGTGCTGCAGAATTCTGGACTATCTGAAGCTTGTGAAGAGATTTATTAGGGAGACCAAAGAGGAGTAAATTGCAGTAGTCCAGCCGAGAAGTGACAAGACTATGAACAAGAATGGCAGGAGTATGAGGAGTGAGGGAGGGACGAATGCGATTAATATTACGTAAGTGGAAGTAAGCAGACCGGGTGATGTTATTAATGTGACATTGGAAAGATAGAGTACTGTCGAGGATGACACCCAGACTCTTGACCTGAGATGATGGGGAAACAACAGAGTTATCAATAATAAAAGAAAGATTATTGGTTTTGGATAATGATGATTTTGAACCAATGTGCAAAACCTCAGTTTTGTCACTGTTTAATTTAAGAAAATTTGAAGAGAACCAGGATTTAATTTCAGAAATGCAATCAATAAGTGAGGGTGGTGGAAAAGAGGAGGTGGGTTTACCAGCAAGGTAGAGCTGGGTGTCATCAGCATAACAGTGAAAATTAATGTTATATTTGCGAAAAATATTGCCAAGGGAAGAAGGTAAATAATAAAGAAGAGGCCCCAGGACAGAGCCTTGGGGCACACCAGAAGTAACAGCGGTGGGTTGGGATGTGAAAGTTTTAAGCTGTATGAACTGAGTGCAGCCTGAAAGGTAAGATCTAAACCAATCAAGTGGAGTGTGAGTAATGCCAATCAAAGATAATCTATTAAGGAGAGTGGTATGACAAATAGTATCAAAGGCCGCACTCAGATCAAGAAGGATGAGAATAGTGATTAGACCAGAATCAGCAGCCATAAGGAGGTCATTAGTAATTTTAACAAGTGCTGTTTCTGTACTATGAAGGGGGCGAAAACCAGACTGGAACTTCTCATATAGATTATTGTGGGACAAGTGGGTGTGAAGTTGGATAGCTACTATTTTTTCAAGAATTTTGGAGATAAAGGGCAAGTTAGAAATGGGGCGAAAATTATTAAAATTAGTAGGATCACAACCAGGTTTTTTTAGTATTGGGGTTATAGCAGCAGTTTTGAAAGATGAAGGAATAATACCAGTAGTAAGAGAAGAATGAATGATGGCAGAAATAAGAGGGACTAGAGAGGGGAGGCAGGCTTTAACCAAAACTGTAGGCAGGGGGTCCAGCTGACAAGTAGATGACTTGGATTTGCAGATGAGATCTGAGATTTCAGAGGAAGTGGGAAGCTGGAAAGAAGAGAAACAGTGAATAGGTGAGTGTAGTTCAGAAGAAATACAGAAAGGATCTGGACCAAGGTGCTGATGTATCTTTTGGATTTTCTCATTGAAAAAAGACATAAGAGAATTACAGAAGGCAGTTGAGTGAAGGTGAGATGGTAAAGAGTCTGGAGGTTGTGTAACATTATTAAGTAAAGAAAACAAAGACTTGGTGTTACCTGTATTACTAGTAATTAACTGAGTGTAATAATTAGATTTGGTTTGAGCTATACAATCCTTGTAGTAGAGTAGATGATTTTATACATCTCTTTGTGGACAAAGAGTCTGGTTTTTAAACAACCTTTCAAGTTGCCTGCCTTTAGCTTTCAGAAGCGAAGTTCAGGCGTAAACCAGGGGCAGAAAAGGAAAAGAAACAGATCTGGTTTTTAGCGGAGCCAGAGAATTAAGAATACCATTAAGACAAGTGTCATAATATGAGACCAGTTCTATGGGAGAGGATAAATTATAAAAGTCCATTTGCGAATCAATTCTAGAAGACAGCAAATTCAAGTTGATATTCTTAATGTTACGAAAGGCTATGAGATGTGGAAGCTTAGGAACAGAAAAGGTAAGTTTAGCGTTGAATGAGAGGAGAAAGTGGTCGGTTATAGTGAGTTCATCTGCTGTAAGATCAAAAGGAACAACACCAGAGCAGCAAATCAGGTCCAAGATATGTCCTTTACAATGGGTAGGAACATCAGTGTGCTGCTGGTATCCAAAACTCTCCAGGCAAGATAAAAAGTCTCTAGTGAGAGGGATATTGATATTGTCCAGATGCATATTAAAATCCCCCAGCAGAATTATATTTGGAGTAATTACAGATAGATTGGTAAGGAAGGTAGCAAGATCGTTCAAAAAATTGTTGTTAGACTTAGGAGGACGGTAGAAAGTTGCAATGATGGTTGGAACTGGCCCAGACAGTTGACACATAGTCGATTCAAAAGAGCTAACAGCAGGAGCAGGCAACGGCAGGACTTTCCACTTCTCGCGATAAATTATCGCGACACCTCCTCCACTGCCAGATGCACGGGGTTGACAAGTGTAAACAAACCCCAGGGGGGTGCATTCATTAAGTTGTGAAAAGTCTTGAGGTTGCTGCCAAGTCTCAGTTAAACAGAGAAAGTCAAACTTACGGTCAATGAGGAGATCCTGAATGAGATGTCCCTTGCTCGTAAGTGAGCGGATGTTCAATAGACCAAAGCTGACAATGTTGCTGTCGCATTTGACAGTGGTGTTAGTCGACCGAGCTAAGCTGGCCAACACGCTATGGTCAGCGTTCCTATCTGTGTTATGTGGAGGGTGCCGAAAATCAGACCAAAAAGAGTTAATTCCTTTCGAGGTGTCCGTTCGGAATCTATGGCGGGACCCACGATGGATGTATCTCCGACGAGGGAGAAGTATGACGTCCGGGTCGAAATATAGCACCGACACCAAAGGCACAGACTGGAGAAGACGCAGTCGAAGCAGCTCAGCAGCTGGGTACTGGAGGAGGCCAGTCGCAGGTTGAATAACGTGCGACAGAAGACTCCAAACAAACAACCAAGCAAAAATCCTACCAGTTCACATTATAGGCGAGGAGGCCGCAAGCAGCTCAGACGTGCAGAGAATACACCGGTAAGTTTCAAACGAAACGGAGGTTAGGCTGAAGCTAAATGCAGACACAGCATATAGTATATAGCATATATAGCCGCGCAGAGATGTCAGCAATATGGCAAAAGAAATACCATCAAAATCACTAGTCTTAACAAAATCAATATTCTAGTTACCGGCGAGCAGCGGCGACCAGTCCCGCCAGCGTTCACTCAACCGGAAGTCGAAAAGCATACTCTCTAGGTTCAGACCTAAGTGAGTTTTGATGTATCACAATGACATTTTGGCTCATGATGATAACTTAGCTGATTTTGACTCCCTACTGTCTCTCTCTTTGAAGCGTGTGCTGAACTACAGCCTTCATTACAGAGACCACCATGCAGAAATCACAAAATCCCTTTTCTCTTACAGGTTTTAATAGCTGTGGGTTATTCGGCAATGGTGGCTTTTCAGTGTGAAGTGGTGAGGAATCTCTGTCACTCTGGGTCACGTAATGCCATCTGTATGGGATGGTATACTTAAGACGGTAGAGAGATGCATGCAATATCATTACCATCAGGGTAGGCAAGTCCTGATCAAAATTAAATCTGCAGCAACATCTGTTGTCTTCAGCAGTGGTGGTCTTTCTCGGCCTACAAGTCCCTTTATGATTACTGAGCTCACCAGTGTGTTCTTTCTTGTTATTCATATCCCAGACAGTTGAATTGGGTAATCTTAAGGTTTTCTGATGTCTCTAATGATTTCATTATTATTTTCCAGCTTCTTTGACTTTCATTGGCACAGCTCTTACCCCTCATGTTGAACAATGGCAACTACAGAAACCAAAGGTAGTCTGTAGGTACGAGTAGGCGGAGGTGTCTTAGGCCTGCAAGACTAAAGCAATGAAACACACCTGAGGAATCACAAACACCTCTGGCACCAATTGTCCCAAACATTACGGTGCCCTGAAATGGGAGGACGATTCAGAAAAAGTGTTGTCATTTCTACAAGGTGTGACTGAAATGTTTGCAAATCTCCTTAAATGAAAAATAATTCAAATGTAATTAAAGTGCAAATTACTGATTAATTTCCAATTTAAATGGTGGATTAAAGGAGTAAATGCAAGAAGAATGTTTCATTGTCTCAGCCATTATAGAGGGTACTATATAAAACAGAATGCCATGCCAAGTATGAAAAGTGCACCTTCAATAATTAGAATATGTCCTGACATTTACCCACACTTGAACTAAAACCACTTGACACCAAAACAAACAACAAAATGTCTTCTTTCATTCACCAAAGCAAAAGAGAGCAATGGATGAGTGACGCCTCAGTGCACAGGCCTACAGAAGCTGCATTGACCTCGAAGAACAATTAGAAGATGAGAAAACCGAGGAAGAGCACAGCTGTTGGTGTTTCAGCTCTACAGGGGAGTGGCAGGTGACAAAAGGACTGGTAACTTTTGTGACACGCTGGTGACAGTTATGCTCACCGTTATAATGTTAAAGGGTGTCTACTATCAGGACTTATGTTGACTAAGCTAAAATTTGTCAGGTTTTATTGTCTAATTAATCCAATGTGTGTGTTCATGGATGTAATCATTATCTCTGTTATGGCTGCAAACATCAAGCAGTCCAAGCCTGCACTCAATTAAGAGCGCTATAAAGAAGAAATACAACTGAATTAAAGAAGTAGTGTTACACAAATTAATCAGTTTTGAATTAAAAGTGCCCAGATTTTGCTGTTTATTGTGAAATCAGCTTGTAGTCGGTTAACTGGTCTACCGATTTCATGACATGGAATATGTTAAGCCGAGGGCACACGTACAACTGACAGAGTGCACAGAGTGGAAACTGATGAAGAAAATAACTGCTGTGTGGAAATATGTTAAAGTATCTGAAATGTGATAGGAATTTTATATATAAAGTTTAAAATGAAAAAGTTAGTTGTTAGTTGTGGTGTATTTAAAGCAAAGACATTTGCCGCATCTAATCTGATGAGAAAAGCCACCTCCTCAGTTGGTAACGTTATTAAGAGATGGCAGTTAACAGCAAAGGGGAAAATCAAGTTGAGGTCTGGAAGACCAAGACAACTGCTCATAGCATTGCTAGAATGGTAAATCTAAACCCCTGTGTCTTAATTCTTCCTGGTGGTCTTTTGTAGTCGGACTCTGGAGTGGTGATGCACTGTTCTACTGTACAGCAACACCACCACAAATATGACCTCTAAGGAAGAGCCATAAAAAGAAACATTTCCTCACCACAAAATTCAAAGGTTGCAGATGAACATCTAAACAAGCCTGATGCATTTTGAAACCAAACCATGTGAACTGATTAAGTCAAAAAATAACGTTTTGGCCAAATGTGCAAAGGTGTGCTTGGAGGAAAAAGGGCACAGAATTCCATTAGTTAAGGATGGGAGAAGATTAATCATGTTTCAGGCTTGTGTTGAAGCCAGGAGCACCAGGAACTGTTCACTGTTAGAGGGAAGAATGGATTCAATTAAATATTAGAAAATTCTGAAGCAAACATCACACCATCTATAAAAGCTAAAAATGAAAAAATGAGTATGGCTTCTACAAAAAGGATAATGATCAGAACTGCACCCCACAATTCACAATGGACTCCTCAAAGAGCTTAAGGTTTTGTCATGGCTCTCTCAGTTCCTTGAACTGAGCATTAACGACAATCTGCGGTGTGACAGACTGCCTGGGCCCATTCCCAGAAGTGATGCCTTTAGCACAGAAAGACGGGGGGAGATGGCTTATTCTGGATACTGTCTCCCCCAGACCAATAGAGGGCAGCCCCCTTGGCTTGCAACAGGGCCACAGGTTTGGAGCATGGAAGCTCAACCTTGTTGGGGCCCATTGCCACCCCCAGGAGATGCTTGGATGTTTACTGGGCCCAGTTTAGCAGTACTTCCGGCACGTCAGGAGGTGCTGCAGGAAGAAGGTCATTGG
Source organism: Polypterus senegalus (assembly GCF_016835505.1). Taxonomy (NCBI): domain Eukaryota; kingdom Metazoa; phylum Chordata; class Cladistia; order Polypteriformes; family Polypteridae; genus Polypterus; species Polypterus senegalus. The sequence continues at coordinate 181,897,059 of NC_053161.1, forward strand.
ACGCCTGGAGCCTCATGTATAAATGGTGTGTACGCACAAAAATGTTGCATACTCCCATTTTCACGCTCACATCGTGATGAATAAAAACTAAACTTGGGTTAAAGCCACTCACATTTTCACGCCAGCTAAATCCTTGGCGTATGCAAATTCCCCGCTTGGTGTTGCAAACTGGAGGCACCCACTGTCAATGTAGTGCTTTTGTTCCAGTGTTGTTTCCCTTTCGGTTTTAAATTAGCATCCCTGACGTGGACTGAAATTAACCACATAATGTTAACTAGCAAAATACCGGTGCTTTGCAGTGACAAAGTACTGCCTTAAAATTTTTATTAAGAAGAAAATTAAACCTTTTTAAACTGAGGGAAAATATACGAATAATTATTTGTTAAGGATCTCTTTGTATACCACATTGTGAGTTCGGCCCTCCGGTTATAATATGAAAAAGCTGTGCGCTGAGCTTACTCTTGAGCATGCAACGTACAGTTGGCCATGTGAACAGTAATCTTGTTTCAAATCTCACAGCTTGGACTGCTGCTGTCATAATCGGTTTGAGTTTCGTGGCTTGTTTCAATTACGACAGTATTTGCAGGACTTGTGTTGAAGAGACATTCGGCATCTGTCAAGCGTTGTAAGTATACAACCGGTTTCATCGATAACTTCACATCCAGCTTTTGAGAGTTTAAACATTCATAAACATCAAAATGTCCACTACTGAAATTGTCACCTGTCAGTCTAAGATGTTTAAGAGGAATTGGCGGTTGTCGAAAGGTGTAAAATATTTGGCCATTTCGGTACACTTGAAAGCAAAAAAACCGAACAATTCAGTGGCAGCCATGAACTCACATGCAGATGCATAGGTGAAGGGCTTAAGCATTTCACTCTTCTAGTGCTCCTGTGTAGTATAATTATCTCCTGTACCATCATCAGTCCACACCTTGAACATGTCCCAGTCATTCAATACATAAGACACAATGTTCCTCCGGATATCAAGAGTGAGCCTGATATGGCTGTGCAATATGTAACAAAGAGAATGGAAAAGGCAGGTGCCATCTCCGGGCATGGAAACCACTCAGTAAGTGACAGTTCTTTGATCGATGGTGATCACCTCGATAGACATGTTAATGGGGGTACAGTTGGAATGATAAAGGAAATGGGTACCTGAACAATGTAAAATAAGTCTAAAATACCTACACAATAACTATAATCATAATAAATGAACAATAAAACAGCGGAGAAGCCGTGGATTAAATAAAAAGGCTGTAGTTATCAGCAGGGAGATGTGAATCCCGTGGCGAAGCAAGGAAGGGAATGTAGAGACCGGACCGACGGACAGCCTTATATAGGCAGCCAACAACGTGGGAGGCGTTGGGATGGGAGACCCAACGCCGCCTCACACGGTGACTGAGCTGCAGGCTATGGACGTATATATGTACGTAAGTAGGATTCAGTTAGCGTTGGGAACCCGCGTACCAAATTTCTTGAAGATGGGCCCATAAGTAACAAAGACCATTGAAAGGTTCAATATGGCGGCCGACAGTGGCATCATACCACCAAAATAAGTACGTACATTGGTTTTGGTTAGTGCAGGGAAGTCGCCTACCAAATTTCGTGAAGATGGGGCCATGAATAAGAAAGTTCAACATGGCAGACGTTGTCAACCGTTATGACCGTTACGCGTAGAATTTCGAAATGAAACCTGCTTAACTCTTGTAAGTAAGCTGTAAGGAATAAGCCTGCCAAATTTCAGCCTTCTACCTACACGGGAAGTTGGAGAATTAGTGATGAGTGTGTGAGTGAGTCAGTGAGGGCTTTGCCTTTTATTAGTATAGATTAATTTAAGGCATCTGATTGTAATTAACCTGTAACAATAAACTGGTTAACGGAATGGCTAAACTATTCCAAATGCCATATTAGCTTTAGCGTTGTTACTCTCAAGTATTTATTCCACTGTATCCGAGAGTGGAATCACAGCTCTACAGCAGCTGATCAGAAAAAGAATTATCGGGATACAGCATCAAGCACATGCTGCCTCAGCCATGCTGTCTATTTGAACTGCTCTCTTATGGCAAATGCTTCACAGCCTTTCCTGTAGGGACATTGCAGTTCAAAAACAGTTTCATCTCAAGAGCTCTAAACGCACTCAATCAGTTCAAGTTCTCCATGTAGAATTGTTTGTACTTATAAATACAAACACCTCACTGTAAACTTGCAATACAGTTATAATATTGCACAACCTGAGCCACTTTATACAGAGCATATTTCCAAATGATGACGACATAATTTTGAACATGAAATGCAGCAAAATATCTTTATTACATTATATAGCTATGAAGAGGATGGAGTATGGAAAAGCCATTGGTCCAGATGACATACCTGTGGAAGCATGGAGGTGTTTAGGAGAGATGGCAGTGGAGTTTTTAACCAGATTGTTAAATGGAATCTTGGAAAGTGACAGGATACTCAAGGAGTGGAGAAGAAGTGTACTGGTGCCGATATTTAAGAATAAGGGGGGTTTGCAGGATCTATAGTAACTACAGGGGGATAAAATTGATGAGCCACAGCTTGAAGTTATGGGAAAGAGCAGTGGAAGCTAAGTTAAGAAGTGAGGTGATAATTAGTGAGTAGCAGGATGGTTTCATGCCAAGAAAGAGCAATGTTTGCTCTGAGGATATTGATGGAGAAGTTTAGAGGAGGCCAGAAGGAGTTGCATTGTGTCTATGTGGACCTGGAGAAAGCATATGACAGGGTGCCACGAGAGGAGCGGTGGTATTGTATGAGTAAGTTGGGAGTGACAGAGAATTACGTAAGAGTTGTACAGGATATGTACAAGGGAAGTATGACAGTGGTGAGGTCTGCGGTAGGAGTGATGGATGCATTCAAAATGGAGGTGGGAATACATCTGGATTCAGCTCTGAGCCCTTTCTTATTTGCAATAATGATGGACAGGCTGACAGACAAGATTAGACAGGAGTCCCTGTGGACTATAATGTTTGCTGATTTGACATTGTGATCTGTAGCGATAGTAGGGAACAGGTTGAGGATATCCAGTAGAGGTGGAGATATGCTCTAGAGAGGAGAGGAATGAAGGTCAGTAGGAACAAGACAGAATACATGTGTGTAAATGAGAGGGAGGACAGTGTAATGGAGAAGATGCATGGAGCAGAGTAGTAGTCACCACTACTCAATGGCCAGAGTAGGGAGGAAGAAGAAGAACAAAACCTGTAAGGTTAAAAGGACTGGAGACAAGAAAGACTGTGCTTGGTGTTGTGGACATTGTGCTCTTGTGAGGAGCGAAGAAAGTGCTTCTCACCTGTAAATAAAGGCGTGCTGTGTGGAGAACCTTGTGTCATGCCTGTCTATGTCGGGTTAGGGTGGCTGTACACACCCTGGGCTTCACAGTGAATAGAACTCAAAAGAGCAATGCATGCAAGACGGCACAAGAATCTCACAGAACTAGAAGCCTTTTGTAAATATGATTGGGTGAAAATCCCCCAAATAAAGAACTGAAAGACTCTTATCGGGCCACAGAAAGTGTTTACAGGCTGTGATTTCTGCCAAACGGGGTGTTACTAAGTAAGGACCATGCAGGTGTCCACACTTTTCCTTCATGCCCTTTGACCTTTTTTGTTACTTTTTGTTACTTTAAAACAGTAAAGGATGGAAATAAAAAAGTAATCTTGTTTAAAATATTAAAGAAATTTGTCATCTTCAGCTTTATGCCTTTTGGAGATCAGGTCTTCTTTTATTTACTTATCTGGTCACAGTAACTGAAATTTTGCCCAGGGTGCATTGAGTTTTGTATGCCACTGTGCAAGCTTTGCTGTTACGGAATTCAGTCTCTACAAGTTGTGTGAATGGATCAAGAGGAGTGAGAGGGCCATTCATGGATTGTTCTTTGTCTGCCACCTCCTCTTAGACTCACCCAGTCATGAGCACAAATCTCCACACAACATCACTGGGAGGACCACTGAGGCAGACCAGTCATGCCAACCTGAGGAGTGGTAAAACTGCACAAGCAACACAAAGTGCTTAACTCACTGCTCCACTGCTTGTTAGGGAAATAAACAAAGGAAAAAGGATTAAATTAAAATTATATACAGCTACTTCACAAAGAAAAAAAAATGTCATATACAACAAAATGGCTTTATTTTCTCATATTCTTCAAAGAGAAACTAACAATTAGACAAACATTTCTAAATACATATATAACAATAAAATGTGCGGCACCCATGCACGGGTGTAATGTTCAATGAACAAAGGCAACAAGACGCACAAAATAAGACAGATATAAGGACTAACATATCTAGTGAATGGAGAGTCCAAAATACACAATGTGATCAATACACAAGGATTTAACATTTCACCATCGTGCACAATTTACTAAATGAACATTTCCCTGTGCTAGTATTTTAAAATAAGAGACTATAAGAAGTTATAAGAGACTGAAACTAATTTATAGCATTTTATGTTTCTACAAAACTATAAAAAATGCTGTCTGGCTCATCACAAATAAGCACAATTTAAAATTAAAATACTGGTCACTACTGTCACAATTACACTTTATAGTTCTGGTCAGCAGCACAAATCTCCAGACATCACACAAGGGTCACTGAGACACACAGACCACCTGCCACACCAGACCTAGGAGGGGGAGCTGCACAGGCCACACATCAAGTGTTTATGTCACAACACCAGATACTCCATGACTGTGCAGGTCAAAGAGGGCACCACCATTTTAATAGGATTTTTAGTGGCACTCAAGACCTGTTAAGACAGCAGATTTAATAAGGAGGCAGAAAGTCAGCTGCACCTCCTCACCCTGTAATCCTGAATGAATGGCTGAAGTGCAGCTCATACCAGTTATAAGCCTAGTACTTCATCTAAACACAAATGTGTAAATCAGAGTAGAGGCTGCAGCTTTTCAGTGCCCTTCAAACAAATCAACACCCAAATTGACTTTCATCTTAGGCTTGTAACCGAGAACTGAACCTGCCTGTTTGTGATGGAAAAAATAACGAGCCTATAAGCGGGCCCTGGATCTGCAACTAGAAGGGGCTTTAATTCAATCACCAGGGGCTACACCCTCTAAATGTAGCTGCATTTACCTCTTCTGTCTCTTTTGGTGGATGAAGACTGAGGATATGTTCTTTCTGAGGCACCAAGAAGCAGACAATGCTTTCTCTGTGTGGGCTGAAAGCTGACAATTTGCTCCCTTTTGGTGTGAGAAGCCATCCACACTGTGCAGAGCAAACAGTTCACACACTTTCTTTGACCTGGAAGCTCCTCTCCATAGAGCCTTGGACATGGACGCCCTGAACTGACTCTAAGAGCCACTCTTCCCAACCTCTGTTCTAGTCCCTGAGCAGTCTGGCAAGATTTAAAAAGAGCCATCATTACAAGATGGGAGTTTCAGTACAATAACTCTTGTGTCAGAGAGGTGCAGAGGGAATAGTTAAGTGCCTAATAGTGAGTTGAGAAAGACAGAATCACAGCACATGAACAAAGGAACAGATAGCAAAGACGAAGAGTGAACTCTGAAGAGAGAAAAGGACCATTTGAACCTGGAACAGCAGCAGTAACAACTCCACATAACATCAGAAATCATCTTTAAGGTCCTGGTATGATAAAACTGTTTATCTGATCCAAGATAAATTAGAACTCTAAACAGCAAGTAAAGAAGCAATCTCTTCTGTGATATGCTTGTAAGTCTCATATGTCTGCGTCCTTTCTTCACTGTCAACAAATAATCAGTTACCAAATTTAAAAAATCCTTCTGTTTATCAACACATTGTATTATTCTGTTTCTTAAATTAAGAGTACATGAGCTGCCTTGATGTACTGTGAGTCTAATGGCCAGAAACCCCCTTCTCATACAGAGGAGTAAGGTAAACAAAGAGAGAGAGCCTTGCAAAGTTACTTTCCTTTGTGTAAACAGAAATTGGAAATTTTTACAAACAAATTTCTGAGAACTGGCAAGTCATCCCAATCTGCTAATATGATACACCTAGTTTCTTTAATACAACATCAAGTCGAGTTTTGAAGATCCCTAAAGTCCTTCTCTCCACACTGCCTGGTAATTTATTCCACATGTCTGTAGTTCTCTGTGTGAAGAAAAACTCTTTGATGTTTATGTAAAACTTTCCCATAACTTTCCAACTATGTCCTTCTGTTCTTGTTGAACTCTTTTTAAATTATCAGCCAAGTAGAGCTCAACTGCTTTAATTACCTTCATGATTTTAAATACTTCAATCATGCCTCCTCTTAATCTCCATTTGCTTAAACTGAAAAGTTTGAACTCTTTTAAAAACTTTTCTGATAACTGTGGTACAGCGGGTCCACAGCTCACGTCAAAAAGGCCACTTTTTAAAATAAATTATCGCCACACTCATGGCTTACAAAGGGGGCATAGTATGCATGGCCGGAGCGGTTCCCGTGTGACTCATGATGCGGATGGTCCTCACTTAATTGAACAGGTGAGGAGTCGTCTGCATCCGTATTTGATGCCGGGAGCTGCCAATTGCCACATCTGATCAACGTATCCATGATAAATAGAAGCCTGAGGTGGCTAGAAAGGCAAGAAAAAAAAAGGAAAAAAAAAAAACGGATGGAGGTTGAGAAGGAGAGAAGGTAGGAAGTAGGGAGGAGAAAGCTGGTGCATGAACGAGCGAAGATGCTCGTAGCAGAGAACACCTGCAGCTGAGCAGTGTGCCTGGGTGTTCGGCCGGCACCCTGGAAGCAGGCGGTAGTGGTCGCTCCCACGGAGCATTATTGAGGAGTGGCACTGACCGGAAGGAGGATGGCTCATTGCCTAAGGCCAGGAAGGCAGTGGGAGTCAGGACTTGGGATGTGAAATACCCAGCGTAAGCGCCCTGGTCACTGGGGAGCCCAAGTCACGGTCAGGTGAAGCCCACTGGAGCCAGGGATCGGCGAGGCGAACAGACCAGCAGGAGAAGGCAGAAAGAAGGTCAGCTGCAAGTAGGGAGGCTCCCCTGCTGCACAGCCTGGACGGGAGAAGCAGGGGAGATCGGCAGTAGAAAAGCATTGTTTTAACCTTGTTTTTCTAAGGATTTATCTCTTGTTTTTAACCTCCATAATTCACAGTATTTTATTAGATTATTTATTTGAAGATTTTTGAGAGATGTTGCACTTATTTATTTGAACACTGCTTTGATTTTGATTGTTGTTATAATAAAAGCACTTGGCACTTTTTGCACCATTCCCTTGTTACATTGTTGTGCCTCAATGTCCAGCTAATCAGTGACATTACCGATGGTATCAGGTTCAAGAGCTCCAAAATGAAGATGGGAGCATGGAGCAGAACCCGCATCGGCACAATAACTCATACCTCGACATCCCTAGAATTAGCCTAGTCACTCTTCACTGGACTTGTCTACCTCTGCTAGGTCTGTTTTGTAGCCTGGAGACTAAAACTGCACACAGTACTCCAGATGTGGCCTGCGGTGTTTTATAAAGCCTCTGCATAACCTCCTGTGACTTGTACTCCACACAACAGGGCACTAAATAACCTGACATTCTCTTAGCCTTCTTAATGACTTCTGAACACTATCTAGGAGTCCGGTTGAGTGAACGCTGGCGGGACTGGTCGCCGGTAACTAGAATATTGATTTTTGCTAAGACTAGTGATTTTGATGGTATTTCTTTTGCCATATTGCTGACATCTCTGCGTGGCTATATATGCTATATACTATAAGCTGTGTCTGCATTTAGCTTCAGCCTAACCTCCGTTTCGTCTGAAACGTACCGGTTTATTCTCTGCACGTCTGAGCTGCTTGCGGCCTCCTCGCCTACAATGTGGACCGGTAGGATTTTTGCTTGGCTGTTTGTTTGGAGTCTTCTGTCGCTCGTTATTCAACCTGCGACTGGCCTCCTCCAGTACCCAGCTGCTGAGCTGCTTCGACTGCATCTTTTCCAGTCTGTGCCTTTGCTGTCGGTGCTATATTTCGACCCGGACATCATACTTCTCCCTCGTCGGAGATACATCCATCGTGGGTCCCGGAGAGATTCGAACGGACGCCTCGAAAGGAATTAACTCTTTTTGGTCTGATTTTCGGCACCCTCCACATAACACAGATAGGAACGCTGACCATAGCGTGTTGGCCAGCTGAACTCGGTCGACTAACACCACTGTCAAATGCGACAGCAACACTGTCAGCTTTGGTCTTCTGAACATCCGCTCACTTACGAGCAAGGGACATCTCATTCAGGATCTCCTCATTGACCGTAAGTTTGACTTTCTCTGTTTAACTGAGACTTGGCAGCAACCTCAAGACTTTTCACAACTTAATGAATGCACCCCCGGGGTTTGTTTACACTTGTCAACCCCGTGCATCTGGCTGTGGAGGAGGTGTCGCGATAATTTATCACGAGAAGTGGAAAGTCCTGCCGTTGCCTGCTCCTGCTGTTAGCTCTTTTGAATCGACTGTGTGTCAACTGTCTGGGCCAGTTCCTACCATCATTGCAACTGTCTATCGTCCTCCTAAGTCTATCAACAATTTTTTGAACGATCTTGCTACCTTCCTTACCAATCTATCTGTAATTACTCCAAATATAATGCTGCTGGGGATTTTAACATACATATGGACAATATCAATATCCCTCTCACTAGAGACTTTTTATCTTGCCTGGAGAGTTTTGGATACCAGCAGCACACTGATGTTCCTACTCATTGTAAAGGACATATCTTGGACCTGATTTGCTGCTCTGGTGTTGTTCCTTTTGATCTTACAGCAGATGAACTCACTATAACCGACCACTTTCTCCTCTCATTCAACGCTAAACTTACCTTTTCTGTTCCTAAGCTTCCACGTCTCATAGCCTTTTGTAACATTAAGAATATCAACTTGAATTTGCTGTCTTCTAGAATTGATTCGCAAATGGACTTTTATAATTTATCCACTCCCATAGAACTGGTCTCATATTATGACACTTGTCTTAATGGTATTCTTAATTCTCTGGCTCCGCTAAAAACCAGATCTGTTTCTTTTCCTTTTCTGCCCCCTGGTTTACGCCTGAACTTCGGCTTCTGAAAGCTAAAGGCAGGCAACTTGAAAGGTTGTTTAAAAAAAACAGACTCTTTGTCCACAAAGAGATGTATAAAAATCATCTACTCTACTACAAGGATTGTATAGCTCAAACCAAATCTAATTATTACACTCAGTTAATTACTAGTAATACAGGTAACACCAAACCTTTGTTTTCTTTACTTAATAATGTTACACAACCTCCAGACTCTTTACCATCCCACCTTCACTCAACTGCCTTCTGTAATTCTCTTATGTCTTTTTTTCAATGAGAAAATCCAAAAGATACATCAGCACCTTGGTCCAGATCCTTTCTGTATTTCTTCTGAACTACACTCGCCTATTCACTCTCTTTTCTTTCCAGCTTCCCACTTCCTCTGAAATTTTAGATCTCATCTGCAAATCCAAGTCATCTACTTGTCAGCTGGACCCCCTGCCTACAGTTTTGGTTAAAGCCTGCCTCCCCTCTCTAGTCCCTCTTATTTCTGCCATCATTCACTCTTCTCTTACTACTGGTATTATTCCCTCATCTTTCAAAACTGCTGCTATAACCCCAATATTAAAAAAAACCTTGTTGTGATCCTACTAATTTCAATAATTTTCGCCCCATTTCTAACTTGTCCTTTATCTCCAAAATTCTTGAAAAAATAGTAGCTATCCAACTTCACACCCACTTGTCTCACAATAATCTATATGAGAAGTTCCAGTCTGGTTTTCGCCCCCTTCATAGTACAGAAACAGCACTTGTTAAAATTACTAATGACCTCTTTATGGCTGCTGATTCTGGTCTAATCACTATTCTCATCCTTCTTGATCTGAGTGCGGCCTTTGATACTATTTGTCATACCACTCTCCTTAATAGATTATCTTTGATTGGCATTACTCACACTCCACTTGATTGGTTTAGATCTTACCTTTCAGGCAGCACTCAGTTCATACAGCTTAAAACTTTCACATCCCAACCCACCGCTGTTACTTCTGGTGTGCCCCAAGGCTCTGTCCTGGGGCCTCTTTTTATTATTTACCTTCTTCCCCTTGGCAATATTTTTTGCAAATATAACATTAATTTTCACTGTTATGCTGATGACACCCAGCTCCTCTTTTCCACCACCCTCACTTATTGATTGCATTTCTGAAATTAAATCCTGGTTCTCTTCAAATTTTCTTAAATTAAACAGTGACAAAACTGAGGTTTTGCTCATTGGTTCAAAATCATCATTATCCAAAACCAATAATCTTTCTTTTATTATTGATAACTCTGTTGTTTCCCCATCATCTCAGGTCAAGAGTCTGGGTGTCATCCTCGACAGTACTCTATCTTTCCAATGTCACATTAATAACATCACTCAGTCTGCTTACTTCCACTTACGTAATATTAATCGCATTCGTCCCTCCCTCACTCCTCATACTACTGCCATTCTTGTTCATAGTCTTGTCACTTCTCGGCTGGACAACTGCAATTCACTCCTCTTTGGTCTCCCTAACAAATCTCTTCACAAGCTTCAGTTAGTCCAGAATTCTGCAGCACGTATCATCACTGGAATCCCATCTTTTCACCATATTACTCCGGTCTTGCAGCAGCTTCATTGGCTCCCCATCAAGTTTCGTATTGATTTTAAGATTCTGCTACTAACTTTTAAGGCCATCCATAACCTTGCACCTCCATATCTGTCTGACCTTCTACATGTTGCCATTCCATCCCGTAACCTTAGATCCTCTTCCTCCACCCATCTGACCGTTCCTCCCTCCCGTCTAACCACCATGGGGAGCAGAGCTTTCAGCCGTTCTGCTCCCAAGCACCGGAACTCATTACCTCATGGATCTCCAAATATCAAATCATATTCATCTTTCAAATGTAAACTTAAAACACATTTGTTTAAAATGGCTTTTTCTTCTTCCTCCTAATTATAGTGGTTTTGTTTGGTTTTAATTTTTAGATTTCTTGATGTTTTAAGTTGTTTATAATTGTGTTTTGTATTTATTTTTTTATTTATTGTTTGTTCGGTGTCCTTGAGTTCTCTGAAAGGCGCCTTGTATAAATAAAATGTATTATTATTATTATTTTAGGAGTCGGTGGTGATGACTTCACTACCACTAAATTCCTTCTCATAAGGTTTACTTTAGATATTCACACCTTCCATTGTGTATACAAACCATACATTTTTACTTCCTACATGTAATACTTTTCATTTACTTAAATTTCATCTTCAACAAATCTGCCCAAGCCTGTGTACTGTCCAGATCCCTCTATTGTGATGATTCAATAGATTCTCGATTATCTGCCAAATCCACCTACCTTGGCATCACCTGAAAACTTAACAACCTTGTTATTTTTATAATATAATATTTTTATATATGTAGGGGTCTTTAACGTCATCCCTAAAAAAAGTCCTTACAGACCAAGAGAAACCTTTCACATCAGGAAAACATTTAGGGAAATGTCCAATTTACTTAAAATAAAGCATTTAAAGTCCACGGAGTATCATCCACAAACCGATGGTCTAGTAGAGATTTAATCAAACTCTTAAACAAATGCTCCAAAAGGTGGTCAACAGGGACAGGGTTCTCTGCTTTTGAATTGTTATAAGGATAACAACCTCGGGGAATATTGGATATTTTAAAAGAAGGATGGGAAGAAGAGGCTCTTCCCTCTACCAATATGTTAGAATATGTCACGCAGTTACGCAATAGACTTGGGAAAATTCGACCGATATTAAAAAGCCACTGTCACAAAGATGAGTCAAAGACACCATAAAGGTTTGGGGCAGCCACCTGTATATTGTTTCCCGGCTGCAAAATTGAAGAAAATTGAAAAGAGATGTTCACAGGTTTGAGTCCAAAATAGTTTGGATATTATGGAGGTAAGATGGCAGCTTTAAAGGCCGTTAAGGAAAATGACGTCATCAGACCTGGAACCAGAAGTGACATTGTTGGGACTGGAAGTTACATCATCATTGGTGCCAGAACCCTGCAGGATTTCCCATGCAGAGAGATTGAGAGAGACAGTCAGCGCACCCTACTGCCCCCTGGTCTGGTGTGGTATTTCTATCATTTAGGCCATTCAGCTGTCTCCCAATCACACGTGTCTGACAATATATTTATATAGCAGTGGCCCTAACACTGGTCATTGTAGGACACTACTCTTACAACCACCCAGTTCTGATAGGGTTCCTCACACCATAATCCTAAGCTTCCTATGTTTAGCCAATTCTGCACCCATCTGCACACCACACCCTGAAATTTCACTTTTTGGTTTAGTGACACCTTATCAGATACTTACTGAAAGTTCACATAAATAATATCATATGTTCCACTTTGATCATATCCTTTGGTTGGCTCCTCATTGATTCCCAGCATGTTAGTAAAATGCAGCCTCCCTCATCTGAATCCATGCTGACTGTTAAGTAAAACTCCTGTTCTTGCCATGTGTCACTCAATCTTTTCCTTAATAATTCCTTTAATTTATTTTCCTGTGATGCAAGTTAAGCTTACTGACCTGTTGATACTTCAATTTTCCCAATCACCCTTTCTATATTAATGGGATTATATTTTCCAGTTCATAAAAAATGTCCCAGTGTGCAGTGACTACTAAAAATATCCATCAAAGGATTATATATATATTCACTAAACTCTGTAAACATTTGAGGATAAATAGCATCTGGTCTTGGAGATTTGTTTGATTTCAACCAATTCAATCTCAGCAGCACTTCTCTCTCTACAATTTCCAAATCCCTCAGTACCTCTTTAGTAGTCCCTGTTACAACTGAGAGGTTATCCACTTTTTCAGACATGAAATCTTAAGAATATGGAAAGTTTAGAGCGTTTTATATTTCACTGTGTATTATAATTCCCCTTTATTGTTCATGCGGCACTTCACTTCCTCCTTGACTGTTATTTTACTACTAAAACACTGAAAGAATGTCTTTGGCTGAAATATTTCTCTATAACTGTCTTTTAGAGACCTCATAACTTTCCCAATGGTTGCACTCAAATGCACAACTGTTAGCATTGGGATTATTCATCTTAAATGACTTATTCAGTTGTTTTCATTTTCCTTTGCTGCTTCTTTTTTACCTCCTTATTTACCCACTGCTGAGATTTTATTAATTATTTTGACTCCATCATGCATCATATGTAAAATGTTGAACTTCTTTCTGCTAGGAAATTGCAGTTATGTTTGCCTGTTTATTGCTACAACACAAACTTGTCGGCTACTGCAAAAGCTTTCTCCACCCTCTGCCCCAAAAACAAAAAGGTTGGAGCAAGACTGGAGTAAAACCTGCTGTTGTGTGAATCACAAAAAAAAAAACATGTAAAAAGCATTAAAAACTATTAAACTGCTTTGCTGCTCCTGGATAGCTACCAAAGTGCTTAGGAGCAAAAGTAATATTTAATGCACACTCACACAGAAGGAGCACAGACTAGCACAGAACACACAGACTTTGTCACTTTATGATTTAAGAATGATGTCAGCATGTCAGTCTAAGTTGTTTCTCCAATCCACCACTTCAATGTGTAATCCAAAGGTTTGACGTTTCATCCAAATACTTCTTTAAGGATTTCACAAGAACCTTAGAAGAAATGAAGAGATTTGTAAAGCTGGCAAAAGTGATAAAAGAATTTTGGAAGACCTGGGTGTCCGTCAATGCATAGAAAGCCATACTGTCTACAAAAATGGAGGAAACTCACTACTGGAAAGGGCAACCAACAAAGATCACAGCATGAAAGCAGAGGTGAATAGGAACCCAGACGGCAGAGCAAAGGGCCTGCAGAAGTCTCCAGGACTTGAGAAAGTCTCAGTCCTTGTGTTCTTATAGAGAAAAGTGTAAGAATGTAATTTACAGAAGGGCAACACCAATGAGATCAATGCTATCTAGCAAAACCATCACTGCACATCTTAAAACTTGTAAAAGATCATCATGATGTTCCAGAACAGGCAATGTTCTATGAATGAATGAGACAAAAGTTGAAGTCTTTGGTCAAAACCTGCAACACCATGTTTGGAGGTAAGACAAAAGTGGACATTGATATTAAAGAATCAAGGTGAATGGGGCATCATGGTTTGGCCTGCATGTTTCTTCATGGCCTGTAACACTTGACATGATCAATGGTCACTGAATTGAAAATATTATCAAGAAATGTAACAAAAAAATATCAGGATAGCAGAAGCTTAACAAAAGTTAAGTGATGTCACAGGACAATGAACACAAACACGGGAAGAAATCAAAAACAGAAAGGGTTAAACATACGGTAACTGGTGTTCTGGAATGGCCAATAAGAGACATGAGATGCTGTGGCCTGACCTAAAGAGAACTGATCAGAAAAGGGCTCTCAGGGATGAAGGAACTGAAAAGGTGTGGAATGAAGGAATGGGTTAAAATTCATTGCTGATCAGTAGCTACAAAAAGTTCTGTTTAGGTCATTACTGTTAAAGAAGGGTCACCAAGTCTATAAAGATAGGAGGGTCGGGGAGTGGATTGTGAATGTTTAAACGATGTGTTCAGGACTGACAAGAAGCCGTCCAATTGTTTGTGTTATTACAGTAGTTTAGGACAACTGAGGTGTCTGTAATCGAAGCTTAGTTGATGATCGGTCTACATTGTTAAGAGGAATTAATATGGATATCCAGGAAATTACAGAGGGATCAATACCTTTGTCTTGCTCTTGGACATTTGTATAGCACTCTTTATCGAGGATAGGCTGAGGACTTTTGCATAAAGTCACTAAAATGGAAGAATAGCAAATTGCTAAACCTTACATAACAATAGATGAAGTCTCACACTAAATTTAAACACACAATAAAATAAAGTATTTTCATTCAATTTCTAAGTTTCTCCTAAGAATCACAAGATCCAACTTTTGAAGCTCATAAACCCCAAACCTAAATCTTGCACATTTTTATTTTACACTTACTTTTTCCAGACTTCTTTGAAGGTGGTTGCTTATTTTTCAGAGCTCTAACAGATGAAGTTTCCTCAGCCCTCTTTGGTTCAGACTCTAATGATTCAGACTTCACATTGATGGAAGGCTCTGGAGATGAAAAGTGTCTACTCTGAGAAGAGTCTAACCTGGTCACCACTCCATCCTGACACACATCATGACGGTTTTCTTCTTTTACACTGTCCAGATTTGTACTGTTATGTGTCTCAATACTGACAGATTTCTCTTCAGGTTCTTCTTTAATGCCCACTGCCTGCAGTTCACTGTCCTCCTCCTTGATGCTCAGACTTTCCTGTTTAAGGTAGACGGACTCCCACTCACAGTCCTCCTCCTTAATATTTACAGTTTTCTCCATGATATTTGCGTCCACAACACAGGTGTCCCGTTTCACATCCATTGAGATGTTCCAGTAAACAGCAGCTTTTTCTTTTTCTCTGTGAAAAGAACAGGAATCAACTTCATTAAAACTTCATCACTAATGTCTAAAGACACTTGAATATCATTTTAGAACAGGCTCTATGTTATGGTTTATGTAAAGTTAGACAGTTTATAGCATGCTGACAGTAACTCAATGCTCTTCATTTCAGATGATCAGAAGCTTGGGAGTGGAGTGAAGGTCCAACAGACTCTGAAACAAGAAGACCATCTTACAGAGTTGTGGGTCAGCAGTATTCACTACTTGAATTAAACATACAGTGCTGCTGGGGTCCCAGAATTGTCTTATCAGTTTATGTTGATGAAGGTTTGTGCAAGTAGGGGCACAGAATTGCGTTACGAAACAGAAAAGTCCGGAGGGAGGAGATGAAAGAGGAACTTAACTTTGCTGAAATGCGCAGCTGCAACAGGAGAAGACAAGCAAGTGAAATAAGGAGTTTGCTAGCTTAGGCTGACAGGTATAACTGACCGTGCGTAACTTCTATTTTTGTCAGTAGGTTTGACAATCCTTTTCAATTCATTAAAGGCCACCAGTCACCTCTTTACCCACTGAATCAATCATAACTTTTGATTGTGCTATCAGATTTAATCAAACCCCCTTGTTCTCACTAAATGATTTAAAGTGCAATAGCTGATTGACCTGACTTAAACTACTTAACTGCACCGAAATTACAGGGATGGATGTGTGTCGTGTTAAAAGGAAAAAGTGTTTTAACTCTATAAGAAAGGGCAGAGCAGGCTCTTTTCAATTAGAAGGCCACGTTCCTTCAATGTGGGAGGTGGCATAATTCACATCTTCTATCACATTCTGATGACCAGTGTGATTTTCTACATTGCGATGTGATGAGCTGTGTACATCACGTCAAGAGAGGCCGACAGAATAAACAGGCAAATTAAAAGGGCAAGATCAGTCATGGGACGCACCCTGGACCCACTGGAGTACGTAGCCAGGGAGAGGATTAAAACAAAACTGAGTGCCATAATGAACAATGCTGCACATCCTCTCTCTAGTACAATAAAATGGAGTCCTTTCAAATTATTCCTCAGAAGTGTGTCAAGAAACACTACGGGGGCTCCTTTATACCAGCAGTAATACGTCTGCTAATGTCTCACGCCGACTGTGGCAGCCAATTCAGAACTTTTCTTTCTTTTTATTTTTCTTGCTTTATAGTCATTCTAGTTAATGTATTTACCAGCTTTCTGCTGGTCAGTTGAAGGTGGCATTTGGAGTTGTAAATCAATCTTCACCACTTTCTCCTTAATCTTTGTCAAATGAGCTTGGAATGCAGGGATACACGGCAAGAAATCAAACTGTAGAGTAGGAGGTGGCAACGGTGTGACTGGACGATGAGAAGTAGAAAATGGACTCAAAAACGTGAAGTGAACTGGAGACACACACACTGATGATTGAATAGAAAAGACACGCGGGTGGCCACAGGGGGATTGACTCGAGTAAAGTTCGGTGCTGGGCTGCAGGTCGCGCTGCTCGCCCCTCACTTAAATCGTGTGCAGTAACTCCGAGTTGAGTGAATGAGAACTTACACATCCGTAAAACGGTATCTCCAAACCCCAAGCACTCATCTTTGTTTGTCTCCGCGTGTTCAAATTGTTAATGTGAAGACTTTACAGCGAAACATCGCACTCTCAAATAACCTTACAGTTTTTATACAACTTAATATGAATCTATGAATCAATTTACAGTCATTGCCATACTTTAATAATTGTTGTAATGTTAATTTACCCATTACTAGAGATTTAAAATGTTGAACTTGATGTAATTTACATGCCACACACCCTAAAGTCTCTAGCTGATTACATGAGCTACACACTCCAGACAGGTGCTGCCTTGTGTTGAATTGTATATAACTTAACCTAATATGCCCAATCCCGATGCATGTTAATATCATTTCTTCTCTTCTTGTTCTGCCCCCTTTTCCTATGAATCCAACTCTGCTTTCTACTCTGTACATATGCCTTCCCTTACTGTCAGTGTCCCAAATGATTTGCCACATCTCATTGATTTTCAGTCGTGTCAGACTGTTAACTTCGGATTTACTGAATGTTAATTCTAATTCAATAAGAAGATGTTTAGTTGCTTTTATTGCCAAATCAACAATTTTTTTTCCTTTGACTTCTTTATGTGCTGAGACCCATAAAAAACTATCATATCAACTCAAATTCTGTAACTGATATAATATTTGAAGTACTGTGGCAGATCAGTTTGAATTCGCTCTGCTACAACACAAATTTCAAAGATGTCCACCTGGAGCACATCAGGGAGGCTAAGAGACACAGCACAGATCTGTCACAGCACACTGACACACACATACACACGGGAGACTCCAAGGTTAGCGGTGTTAGAATTCATTGATGCAAACTCTGTAGCTCAAATACTGTACTGTGGGTGTAAAGTGTAAGGTGACTAAAAGTGCGTGATGCACAACTAAATACAGCTGTCATTCAAGATGAAACAGCGCCTGGACATCACCTTACATGCCTTGTGGTGAAAAGACAACCCGGGGAGTTTTATGGAGGTTGACATTAAAGGTTCACTTGAGTGCTAAAGCTAAAGAGTAGTGCAGATTAACACAACTCTCTATGTGAATACAAGGTGGTGCAACCGAGGACATGTGAACGTCAAAATCTCCACTTGCTGCAGGGACATCAAACTGTTGGCCATAGTTTTGCGTCCCTATTACTTACCCAGAGAGTTTGGACATGTCATTGTTGTTATTGTTTACATTCCTCCTCGGGCAGACGTTGGGAAAGCGGGTGACATCATTCACTCCGCTATTGCTAAACTACAAACACAGTACCCCGAGGCGCTTGTGCTAATTGCTGGAGATTTTAACCATGTGACGCCGGACAAAAAAATTACCTGCCTTCTCCCAGTATGTGGATTGTAACACCCGGGGAAATAGGACTATTGACCTTCTGTATGCAAACGTTAAGGACTGTGGAATGGAAGTTAAAATCTATTGCTAGCTTCTGTATGAAAATCTGCATGTTCTCTGTATGCCTTGGTATTATTATTAACAGAAGTGTGCTTCCAGCTGTGGAATGCAGCTCTCAGCCACTCCCCGGCTTGTCTCAAGCAGTGTCTGGTTATTGTCCAAGTAAGATGCCAAACATATGACAAGTTTTCTGATAAGCTTCATTCCAAATATAAGATTAGAATTTATGCTTTGTAAAGAATGTTCTATGGCCTTGGATGGAACTGATCTATTTTTTTTCTAACCATTCTGTGAAGATTTTGTTATAAATGCAGCTGAACCCCCCTTGTCGGGGGCTTTCCTTGCATTTTCTCTCTGTAAGGAAAAGCCACTCTGCTCACCAAGAAGTCAGAAATAAAAGATTCTGCTTATTAGATCTGGTGTCTGCCTGTTATTTGTTTGAACCTTCAGCGCCACCCCGCTGCCTGCGTTTGGGAAAGCGGATCATAACCTGGTCCTGCATCAGTCTCACTACAAACCAAGAATAAGAGAGCTACCTACAACCACACGCTCATTCAGCAAGTGGTCCCCTGAGACAGAGCAGGCTCTGAGAGACTGGAACTACGGACTGGGAGATCCTGCAGGGATCACATAGTGAGAACATTGAAGAGGCTGTTGAATGCACAACAGCTTACATCAACTTCTGCATGGACATTGTAGTTACAGTAAGAACAGTATGCTGCTATGCTAACAACAAGCCATAGATTACAAGTGACATTAAGGGGCTTCTGAACCAGAAGAAAAGGTCTTTTAAAGGCAGTGATCAGCATGAGCTCAAGCGCGTGCAGAAGAAACTCTGAGTCCAGCTCAGGACGGCAAAGGAACAGTACAGGAGAAAGCTGGAGCAGAAGTTGAAGAATAACAGCATGAAGGAAGTGTGGGATGGGATGAAGATCATCACTGGCTGCAGCTCGAAGCATGGTGCCACTATCGAGAGAGACATGGAAAGACCAAACCTGATGAACAACTTCTTTAACAGGTTTGACCAACTTAACCCACTCTCACCTCGGAGTACTGCACCCTCCACCCATCCTTCTGCTGATACCAGCATAGCCCCACCACACACAATTACAGCAGTTCAGGTAAGCAGAGAGCTGAGGAGACTTCATGCCAGCCAGCAAAGCAGTGGGTCCAGATGGAGTACCGCCACGACTGCTGAAGGCCTGTATGTTGGAGCTGGGGAATCCTCTACAGCGCATCTTCAACATTAGCCTGGAACAGGGGAGAGCCCCAAGGCTTTGGAAAACATCTGGCATCACCTCAGTCCCAAAGGTATCACGTCCTAGTGAGCTGAATGACTTCAGGCCTGTTACTCTAACGTCACATATGATGAAGACCACGGAGCGGCTGCTGCTTCACCACCTGAGGCCACAGGTCCACCATGCCCTCGACCCTCTGCAGTTCGCATACCAGGAGAAAGTGGGAGCAGAGGATGTCATCATCTACATGCTACACTGATCCCTCTCCCACTTGGACAGGGCAGTGGTGCAGTAAGAATTATGTTTCTGGGCTTCTCTAGTGCTGTCAACACCATCCAAACTCTGCTCCTTAGGGATAAGCTGACAGAGATGGGAGTAGATTAATATCTGGTGGCATGGATTGTGGACTATCTTACAGACAGACCTCAGTATGTGCACCTCATGAACTGCAGGTCTGACATTGTGGTCAGCAGCACAGGAGCGCCGCAGGGGACTGTACTTTCTTTGGTCCTGTTCAGCCTATATACATCGGACTTCCAATACAACTCTGAGTCCTGCCACGTGTAAATGTTCCCGGATGACAAAGCTATCGTGGGCTGCATCAGGAGTGAGCAGGAGGACGAGTATAGGAACCTAATCAAGGACTTTCTTAAATGGTGAGACTCAAATCACTTACAACTGAACACCAGCAAAACCAAGGAGCTGGTGGTGGATTTTAGGAGGACCAGGCCCATCATGGACCCCGGATCATCAGAGGTGACTGTGTGCAGAGGGTGCAGACCTATAAGTACCTGGGAGTGCAGCCGATTGATAAATTGGACTGGACTACCAATACTGATGCTCTGTGCAAGAAAGGACAGAGCTGACTGTACTTCCTTAGAAGGCTGGCGTCCTTCAACATCTGCAGTAACATGCTGCAGACGTTCTATCAGATGTTTGAGGTGAGCACCCTCTTCTACGCGGTGGTGTGCTGGGGAGGCAGCATAAAGAAGAGGGACGCCTCACGCCTGGACAAACTGGTGAGGAAGGCAGGCTCTATTGTAGGTACGGAGCTGGACAGTTTGACATCCGTGACAGAGCAACAGGCGCTGAGCAGACTCCTGTCAATCATGGAGAATCCACTGCATCCACTGAACAGTATCATCTCCAGACAGAGAAGCAGGATCAGCAACAGACTGCGGTCACTGTCCTGCTCCACTGACAGACCGAGGAGATAATTTCTCCCCACACTATGCAACTCTTCAATTCCACCCAGGGGGGTAAATGTTAACTTCATACAAAGTTACTGTCTGTTATACCTGCATTTTTATCACTCTTTAATTTTTTTTTTTTACAACTATAATGCTGCTGCTGAAGTATGTGAATTTCCCATTGGGGATTAATAAAGTATCTATCTATCTATCTATCTATCTGGACCTGCTATAAGAAAAGCTTCTGCCTTTACCAGTATCATTCCTTCCTCATGAACATATCTTCGAGGTCCAAAATAGACAATCAGTAAAAGTCGCCTTTGTCACAGCACAGTATAATAAAAAAAAACATTTCCTTAAATAAAAATGGTTCTCCTGTCTCTACCATTCCTAAACAATCTTCCTGTTACAGGAGCACAATCCCAGTCACCAACACAATTACTGTGTACCCCTCACCCTTATCAATCAATGAAAGAACAAATTCAAAGTGATTACTTTAATATTTAATAATTCAAACCTATCAACCTGCAATCATTAGCCATAGCAACAACTGAAATTGTCAGTCAGTGTTGATTTGTTACTCATGTGAAACAAGAGGCATTTACTTTTGATAAATCTTTACAAATCAATGAAAAGAGGCAAAAGGGTGGTGGGATATTATGAGAAGAGAGCCTTATGGTGAGGGAGGAGTCTTGACCTGTAACACTAAAGCTCTTCGATGCAGTATTAAGCTTTCTACCAGTCAGCATTTATAAGAGGTAAAATTTAGAGTTGTGTTTCTTGACCCTAAGTATTATTCAGACATAATCATTTAAAATGTATTGATGACCTACAAACATTCATTTCACCTGATATTTCCATCATGCACAGCTCAAATGAAGCTCAATGGATAAGGACTTGAAACGTCACATGGACGAGCGCAGTGGAAATTAGCACCTCGTGGTTTGAAGCACTGAGCAGACGTGCCGACCAAAGGACGCTTTATGAAGCCGCGACCCATTCAAAGCCATAGTGCCGTGCAGTACTTTGTTACAAGTCTACCAAACATTTGATATTTAACCCTCTAGTGATATTTTCTAATTTGTATTGATATTACACACTTCGGTTAAGTTCACTGGATTGCAGCAATTTAGTTTAGTAATTTAGGTCAAAGATATTTTATTTTACATTATACATATTAGAAGTTTCATTGTAAAATGTATTAAATTTTGTATCTGAGTAGTTGGAGACACTAATGACACTGATGTCATTATAAATTAGGGCTGGCCTCGGTACGACAAGCTGGTGTAAGAAATTATTTATAATAGACTTACTTATCCGCAAGGATGCACAGCATTAATGGCTCAAGTGGTAAGAGAAAAGGACAAACGATTCTCACAACATGCAGCAAGTAAACAAAGGAACGAATGACGTACAAAGCCTGAACTATCATCACCCGGAAATATGTGAAAGAAAAGTTCTACAAGTGTTTCTAATATTCTGCAATTAGAGGTCACAATTTAACCTGACAAAGGATTTTCTGCTAAATTTTAACCTTAAATACATTATTTTGTTTTTCTTGTTATCCTTTTTGTTGAATAGTCTGTAGTAAAATTGAAAGCATCAGGGTTAAAAGCTTTTAAAAACAACAAAATATTTCAATTAAGGTCATAATTGAAAACCTTTTTTTTTTGTACACCACTCTTTTTTTTATTTTTTTATTTTTTTTTTATTAATTTTATTACAATCCATACACAGCAATCAAGTTTTTACAAAAAAAGAATTATGTTAAGAACAGATCGATCCCCACCCTGAGAGAGAGAGCAAGCAAAACGGTGTAAAATTTAAGGCTTGTAAACATACCTAAATGAATAAATTCTCTGTGCTTTATAAACTTATTTTAAAATATTACTGATTAGATCCTGCCATGTTTTGAAAAAGTCTGTACAGATCCTCTAACTGAGTATTTGATTTTTCCAATTTCAAATAATATAACACATCAGTTTCCCACTGACTTAAAGAGGAGAGTTTGGGTTCTTCCAGTTTATCAGAATAAGTCTGTGTGCCAACAGTGTAGTGAATGCAATCACAATTTGTTTGTCTTTCTCCACTTTAAGACCCTCTGGAAGAACCCCAAACACAGCTGTTAATGGGTTAGGAGGGATTGTGAGTCCAAGGCTGTCTGAGAGGTAATTAAAATTTTTGTCCAGAATAATGTTAATTTGGTGCAGGCCCAGAACATGTGACCCAGTGAGGCTGGGGCTTGGTTGCAACGTTCGCAGGTTGGATCATGCCCTGGAAACATTTTGGAGAGTTTTAGTCAAGACAGATGTGCTCGATATATAATTTTGAGTTGTATAATTGTATGCTTTGCGCATATGGAGCTCGAGTGAATTCTCTGCATTGCTACTTTCCACTCCTTTTCTGATATATTAATTGAGAGATCTTTTCCCAGTGTCCTCTTGGATCTTTGAAAGGAAGGGATTGTAAAATGATTTTATATATTGTAGAGATGGAGTCTAATCCTTGAAATTGAGCAATATTTTTCCAGCGTGGATGAGGGTGCAAGATGAGGAAAATCTGGAAGGTTCTGTTTAACAAAGTTCCTGATTTGAAGATAGTGAAAGAAATGTGTAGCTGGAATGTTAAATTTGGAATGTAATTGTTCATAGGATGCAAAGACGTTGTCTATATAAAGATCTCTAAGCAAGTTAATTCCAAATTTTTCCAGATATTAAAACTGCATATGTTTGTGAAGGTTGAAAGAGGTGGTTCTCTTGCAGGGTGCCACAGATAGAAGCTTCTCCGTCTTAAAATGCTTTCTACATTGGTTCCAGATTCTAAGTGAGTGGAGCACAATTGGGTTATTAGTGTATTGCCGATAGCGTGTGTTTATTGGAGCACAGAGCAAGGAATACAAAGAAGTACTGCAGGATTTTACTTCTATTGCGGTCCAAGCCTGTGTATGTTCTTCTATTTGTGTCCAGGTTCTTATCGCCTGTATATTTGCTGCCCAGTAATAAAACTGGAAGTTAGGTAGAGCCATGCCGCCTTCTGCCTTTTGTCTTTGTAGGGTCGCTCTTTTGATGCGTGGATGTTTGAATTCCAAATAAATGAGGTTATTGTTGAATCTAATTGCTTAAAGAATGATTTATTAATGTATATTGGGATGTTTTGAAATAAAAAAAGGAGCTTAGGAAGAATATTCATCTTAACAGTGTTAATTCTTCCAGCTAGTGTGAGATGAAGGGTTGACCATCTATGCAAGTCTTGTTTAATTTTTTCCATGCAGACGACAAATTTTGTTGATATAGAGCTTTATGTTTACTTGTGATGTTTACCCTAGGTATTTAAACTGTTCTGCAATGATAAAAGGTAGGGTGTCTAATCTAATATTATATGCTTGAGAATTCACCGGAAAGAGTACACTTTTATTCAGATTAATTCTGAGACCAGAGCTTTTGAAATTCTGTGAGTGCTGCTAAGACAACAGGCACAGAATTTTCTGGGTCCGATATATACAGTACCATGTCATCTGCATATAATGAGATTTTCTGTTCCAGTCCTTCTCTGCTAATCCCCTTTATCTGATCAGTATTTCGACAATGTATTGCCAGTGGTTCAATGGCAATGCAAACAGCAGTGGTGACAAAGGGCATCCTTGTCTTGTGCCACGTTCTAGTTTAAAGTAGTCTGAGCAAATGTTATTGATGCAAACTGAAGCTTCTGGGTTAGTATACAGTAATTTAATCCATGCACAAATGTTGGGCCAAACCCAAACTTCTCCAAATAGTAAAAGGTATTTCCATTCAATCATGTCGAATGCTTTTTTTGCATCCAATGATAATAATATTTCTGGGGTGTTTGATTTAGTTGGTGAGTATATTACATTAAACAGGCGTCGAAGATTTGAAGATAAGTGTCGGCCCCTAATAAATCCAGTTTGGTCTTGTGATATTACGAGGGAGCACTTTCTCCATCCTTCTAGCTATGATTTTAGAGAGTATTTTAACGTCGTTATTCAGAAGTGACATTGGTCTGTATGATGCACATTGTAATAAGTCCTTATTTTGTTTTGGAAAGACAGTGATTAATGCTTGGCGAAAGGTTTGTGGAAGAATTTGGTTATCTCTGGCTTCTGTAAATGTTGCTAATAGGAGGGGAGCTAGCTGAGCGGAGAATTTCTTGTAAAACTCTGCAGGGTAGCCGTCAGGGCCTACTGCTTTTCCACCTTGGAGTGACTTTATAGCATCTAGTAATTCTGATAATGCCAAAGGTTTATCAAGTTCCTCCACACTAAAAGCGTCAATTTGTGGTATCTGTAATGTATCCAGAAATGCATTAGATTGTATATTGTCTTCTTTAAACTCAGTAGTATATAGGGATTTATAGTAGTCTCTGAAAGTGTACATTATATTTTTGTGTTCGATGATTTTATCTCTGTTCGTGTTAGTGATTACCGAGATTGCGTTGCATACATCTTGCTTGTGAATTTGTTGAGCTAAAAGCTTATTAGCTTTCTCTCCATGTTCATAATAATGATGTCTGGATTTGTAAATTAGATGTTCAGTTTCTTTAGTTGTCAAGAGGTTTAATTCTGAATGATTTTTGTACACCACTCTATACATTCATTTGTACTGAATGAGTATGGATTGTGTAACTTCAAAGGCAAATTTAGAACACATGGAGGGTGTGTGGTGTTATAGGTCCACAGCTCGTTGAGCAAAGGCCATTCATTTTAAATAATCACTGCACCCGAGGCGGCTTCGTGAGGGGGCTATGTTGTAGCGAGCCGCAGGGCAGTCGTCGATGTCGGCGTTTCTCAACGTGTGCACAGGTGAGGAACTGCCCACATTCGTGATTGCTCCCGTGGCTAATGCTACAGCTGTGATGGCCCCTCACGTTATAAAAAAAGAAGCGCAAGTCGGTTGAATGGGGAGTGAAAAAGAAACGATCGGAGAGAAAAAGGAAAGGAAAGAGGACGGAGGTTACAGGAGTGAGGAAGCATGCGGTGCAAGAGAGACGGACAGGCGGTGCGTGCGTGTGATGAGCGCACGATCGAGGGCAGCTGTAAGGAAACTGGGTGTTAGGCCAACACCCAGACGTTTGAGTTGATGTTGCTCCCGCTGAGCGACCAGGTAGCGGGAGTGCCTAGAGGAAAGCGACGAGCCGCAGAAGGCCACGGAAAGGCAGCGGAAGTCGGGAGACTTGGTTCTGGAATCCCCAACGTGGGCGACCTGGCCGTTGGTTGGAAACCAAGTTCTCCGAGACTGGGATGAGTGCCATACCAAAGGCAGGATTCGGGAGGTCTCCAGTCTCATGCGTGTGTTTCAGGAGGGCAGCTGCAGAGAGCGTTTTGCCTGCTGCTTGGCCCAAACGGGATAAGCAGGTGAGACGCTAATAAACGATGCACCGGATTTGTTGTGGTTTTAAAGACTGCTTCCATGAGAAGATTTTAACCTCTGGTTTTAAAGGATTGTGATTTTTTTTTCTATTTATTGATTTTAACCTCCACGTTCTTTTATTGGATTATTTATTGAATGAACTGCACTATTTATTGGAACACTGTTTTGTTTTGATGGACAATTTTAAATAAAAGCACTATTCACTTTTTGCACCACCCTTGCTCAATTGTTTGTTTGCCTCCATTGACTAGCTCATCGGTGACATTACCGACGGTGTTGGGTTCAAGGGTTCCCAAACAGCCATGGGAGCGTGGAGCCAGAACCCACATCGTCACAGGGTGAGGAGCAAATGCGCTCTCTCGCTGCTATAAATGTCACGTTACATCTTAGCCAAATATGTTCTTTATATGTGCTGTAATGGAAGGATTTTTCTCTGTAAAAAGCAAAGGTGAAATAAAGAAAAAACAGGGAATCAGTGCAAAGACCAGCTTCAAGAAGGAATGTACTGGGAAGATGGCCAAAGGGTTATGCTGACTTGTTTTTCACTTTGAGGGGCTTCAATATGCAACTCTTGTTTTTGTGTGCCTTCTGGTACTAGACGCCGTCACCATCAGGACCAAGTGAAAAACAACACCGCGTCCCGTGGAAAGGTGTGTACTGAAACTGATCACTTCTGTATACACTGCTTGCACGTAAGCCACTTGGGGCAAGGACGCTCAATTAGTATATATGGGAAGGTTTCGCCCTCAGTTTTTTTGGAAGCTCAACAATGGGGAATGCGCGCACCGCCCGGTACCTTTGAGTAGGCTAATGAGTTGATCCTCTGACGAGACTGACATGCGGGCTCCCTCAGTCTACTGATCTAGGATGATGGCTCGGGGTCATTTGATAAGCACAAGTTTGTGTCTTTTGATATTGCTGTGATATTGCTGTAAGCACAAGTTTGCATCTTTTGATATTGCTGTAAGCATAAGTTTGTTTCTTTTAATATATTACTGTAAGCATATACTTGTTTCTATAATCTATCGCTACTGCATTATATGTATTTAAATGTTATAATTGAATAAGTAAATTTTATTGAAGTATCGGACCTCTTCTCTCTGATTTTTGCCCACTTATTCTAAAGAACCCCTTGAACCATTTTCCCAAATCAAAACATGTGCGAGTAAAGAATGCTGATGAGATATGAAACATAACCAGTAGTCAATGTGCATTACAGACTACTCTTTTGGGTGCATACATTTGTAAATCTCACTCTGAAGGAGTCAGTGCCTCACCAGCCATGAGCCTCACCGCACGTCACTGCACTGTGGATGGCACTGATGCGGTTTTGAAGACATTTGTAATGAGTTCCACAGCACACACTTTTACTCGTATTGGATTTTGGAAATCAACAATACGTATCGGCTACAGATCTGAAAATCACGGACTACTAAAAACATTTAATGAGGAGGGTCTTGCGCACATGCTGTACTGTTGCGATGACCACCGGCTTTGTTACCTTTAACATGAGGCGTCTCTCAGCCTCTCTGACATGATCGACATGGGGAAGAAGAGAAGTTTCACTGTTACAATATGCGTGCTGCCTTAAGACAAATATGCTCATCGCTTTACGTAGACTAGACTCCACACCAAGAAACGTGGTATCAGGTAGGAATCTAGAATACTGTCTCTTGAAAGTATTTATTAGCTTCTAGACAAGTAGAGTTTTTCTTATCTATTTTTTATTTTTTATTGATTTTACTGAAATAACACAAAATTCCATACAAATAGATACATTTTTTACAAAAATAGGATTGAAAACAAATCAACCCCGACCCCTGAGAAAGACAGCATGGCCAGAAGTAAAACTTAGAGCTAGTAAAAATAAGTAAATACAGATAAGGTAAATGGAGAAGAAAAAGAAAACAGGAGAGAATCTTCTACCTCAGTGCTTTAAGAGCTTATTCTAAATTGTTATTGATTAGATCCTGATAGGTTTGGAAAAGGTTCTGCACAGATCCTCTAAGTTAGAGTTAGATTTTTTTTTAATTTCAATTAGCATAAAACATCAGTTACACACAAAAAAAAAATATATATATATATATATATATATATATATATATATATATATATTTTGTTTTATCTGTGCTGCATGCACTTGACCTGCCTACGGGAACCGCAAGATTCGAACATATGTTGGAAAACCACGCAGACGGAGGAGGGCCACTGCTTTTACTTTTTCAGCCAAAGAAGATTGGCGGCCTGGTTGACCAATAGGACTTGTCACTACCTGATTTGCGGTTCCTGCCTGATTTACAGGTGCATGCACTCAAAGACAACTCGACCCTCACGCATGCGCAGTGCTGTACTATTACGACCCTGCCCGATCTGCGTTTATTTACTTTGCTACGAGTCCCCATCTGATTTGTCTCACGTACGCGCTCTCTGCTTAATTAAAATTAATTTCACGACGGTGCCCGATTTGTTCTATGCATGCCTAATGTATTACAACACGTCAGGTTTGAATTGTACTTGCGAGTCATTTTTGTGTTACCGTTTATCTCCATGTGTAAGTGAACTTCTAACTAGAAAAGATGGCAACATTTGAATTTTATAACATCTTGGAAGAATATTGTAACTCCATTCGAATGAAGAGGGAGTGAAATGAAATGCGACGTATGACTGAACTTTATAATGGATATGTATACGCTTTTTGCAAGTACATCGTATTGATAAAAAAGGCAATAAGGATTTTCTTTTTTAGTTGCAATATGACATTCGTAATCTCGTGGTTTAAATGTGAAAGTCGCAGCATTTTCCATATTTGGGTTAATGGATGTATTTATTTCATAACATCAGCATTTGGTGGTGTGTTCCTTTAACATTTGTTCACATTTTTTATCTTAAAGAGTGAATGGCAAGCTAATAATTAAGTAAACAATATAATTGAGGTGTCAAATTCAGAATAGAATTAGGAGTTCACAACTGACACTCGACCGGTGTAAAGTGTGCCCTCCAAAGCCGTTAGTATTTTTTATTATGTTGATATCCGATTACATCAATACAATAGTTTTTCCATAATAAAGTTAACAAAATATATAATAATGAAGGCTAAATTACATACAAGAGTAGCAACAGCTAAGTTATTACAAGAAAGCGAGATGCAGATGATAGCATTAAACATTATTAATAAAGCAAATCAGAATCTCACATGTTTTAATTATTTTAGAGTGTTTTCCATTTTTAAAAGCTATTTCTAGCATAATAATGTCCATACAGAAAGATGTAACAGAGGGTCTAACATTCTGAACTTTACATTTATAAATAGGCAATTTATGAAGCAAGGAAACCACAGTTACTACATTTTCTATCATTTAGTCTTCAAAATTGTATACAGAAGAAGAAGAATAATTAAATAGTGAGATATTGGTTTGTCATTCAAGACAGTAATAGAAATAAATCTTTATAAATCAATCATTTTGGAATAGGAGCAGAAGTAAAAGAAATGAGAGGGGATGCGTCTTCATTTGTACCTAAACTACATTTTCGTGATATATTAATGTCATACTTATGAATTAATTTGTTAGTTGGGTACTATTTACTTATAATTTTGAAATGGATTTCTTTATCCTTGTTTGGTAGAAAAAAATTCTATGGCAGAAAACATGCAATTTCAAAATGTATGATGTCCAAAGCCATCAGAGAAGTGTGGTGTGCATCTGATATGGCACAATGACAGGCTAGGCACCTGCTGTTATTTGCTTATCATTTAAGCTGTTGGTTTAGGAGGAGTACGCATACAAACACATTTAACTGAATATAATGGAGAAGGCTTGCTCCTTAGAAATAACTTTTCTTATTGCTGCAGTTAGAAGTACAATGCCACTTCATTGTATTTTTTTCTTGACCCTACAGGATTCCTGGTGGTAACCAGCCTTCCATATGGCTGAACAGATGCCAGTGTACCCGAATTCTGAGACACAACTGAAATGCTCTTCTTCAGCTTTAAAGATATCCAATTCGAGATGGTGTGCAGTTCATGTTAGATTTGTTATTTCTACAGGTAAGACTACCGAGGCTTTCAGTTTCAGCAGTGATTTGTGCACAATTCCTGCAAAGCCTCCCCATATTTATTACTTGATCTGTAATATTTTGCTGCCTTGAATACTATACTGTATGCTTGCTCATTCTCTCCAGTAACTAACATGGCTTTTTAATTTTAGACAGGAAAGCCTCAGAGTGTGAATCCTCACAAAAACGCAGAGACTGAGGTGCATTCGTACCAGCAGTCACTATACAGCAATTTTCTGTTTTGCAAAATAATATTTATTTTCTTAAGTTACTGCACTTTGTTGTTGGATATTGAAAGAACCGAAACCTAATTTTAAATTAAAACAAAAGGCAGGAGAGAAAAATACATTTTTTTTTCATGTAAGTAATGACACCTGAGCACGTCACATGAGAAGTTCAGATATACAGAGATTATAACACAATGTCTACTGTATGCGTAATGTAAAAGAAAAAAAATGATGCTACATATAATGACAATTAAGTTGAGGTTCTTTCAAAATCCAACAAAAAAAAAGTAATTATTATTATTATTAACTGGACTTTAAGCAGAACTTTATCTATTGTGATGGTTTACTTTGGTAATAATTGATCTACAGGTGTACCAAGGAAGGAGGCACAACAAGAAGTAAGGGGACACTTCATTAATGTTTGAACTCAGTGAGGGAGTACGTACTGTGTTTATGTTTTTCACAGTTACAGTGAAGTAGAAGAATCTGGCCATGTAATGGGGCAGCAGTTAGAGAAGAAAGAAGGAGAGATGTGTGCCATGTTGAAGTAGAGGGTGAACCTTCTGCCTGGCACTTCTAGAAACCTCAATCTCAATCCCTGCTCTGATCTGATCTGCTGTGCCTTTGCCAAGTGATCACGAGGTATTGGCCTATTTTGGTCCCCCAAAAACTTCAGAAAACTGTTTCAGTCTCATTGCACTGGCTGCCTGTTTCACAGAGAATTGATTTCAAGGTTCTATTAAATAATTAGAAGGCTTTGAGTATTTTAGACTATGCCTGTATTTTGGAGTGTCTGCTCCAAACATTTCTTTCTCAAACTTTGCTTTGCTTTTAATTTCAAACATAAAAGCCAGCAGCTTTCTATACTCATACAACAAAATCTGGAATGCTTTGCCAATAGAGAAGTGCCAGGCTATAAATGTCGATCATTTCAAAATTTCTAATTTGGCTTTTCTTAATTACTTGCATTGGTTGTAATAGATTAGAAATGGTACTGTGAACAGTTTGCAAGATCTGCACTGGGCAGTAACTTATGATGCGTTTCTCTGTTGTCTTTTTCCAGTTTATTGTAATGATGCCCCCCTACATCTCCACTGTCTGTTACATCAACTAAAACTGCCTGTGATGCCGGAGAGAGACAAAGTTAACAAGACATCCTGAAATGGAATTCCATCAGCATCTGACCTGATTGCACAACGGTTGTCGACTGTTATGCGTACAATTTTAAAATGAAACCTGCTTAACTTTTGTAAGTAAGATGTAAGGAATGAGCCTGTCAAATTTCAGCCTTCTACCTACACGGGAAGTTGGAGAATTAATGAGGAGTCAATGAGTGAGTGAGTGAGGGCTTTGCCTTATATTAGTACAGATAATTGATATCTAAAGATATTTTAACCAAACACAGTTTATCCATAGAGGGAAACTGCAACAATAGATCAAAACAGAAAGGGGACTTTATATAACTTATTAGGTGAGCGGAAAAATAAAAACACCACATATGTTTAAACACACAGTACCTGCCAAATAATACAAAGAGTACACAACATGTGTTTCGCCCTAATTGGGGCTCATCAGGAGTGCACACCTATGCTTCCCCTTACGGAGATCGAACCTTGGATGTCAATATTACACCACGAAAGCTGCTTTGTTTATTTTGCAGCATGAATATTTTCAATATGGTGAACTAATGTGGAACTAAAATTAATATACCGTAATGTGTTTTTTTAAATTATCAAATGAAACACAATAAAATACAAAACTCTCAGAGGATATAAATTCAACATTCAAAAAAGTATAAACAACATTTACATTACAGGGGAGCTAGATAAATTTCACAGTACAGTGGAACCTCGGTTCACGAACGTCTCGGTACACGACCAAAAAGTTCACCAAACTTTTGCCTCGGTTCACAACCACACACTCTGTATACGAACAAGCCAGTTTCCCTTTCGGTTTGTGTGCGCCGATAATTTCCGCACGTGTTGCATTGTTCTCGGTCAGACGTGCCTCCCTGCGCGTGCGTGTGCGCCTGCCTGCCTGCAAAGGAAACCCAAAAAATCACAACAGAGAAAACACCTGAAGGAAAACATCCCTCCATCGTGGAGCCAGACTCACCCTCAAAACTGTAACCTCCTCTCTTCATGCCAGAACTCGACTCATGCAAGGTTAGTTTTCCTGGTAGTTTATAGTTTTTTTATTACGAATTTTTCAAAAGTTAATTTTTCAATTCATAGCGTGAATTGTTGCAATGTTACTTTTCTCTTTTTTCAAACATTCCTTTTTTTTCCCTGTGCTTAAAACTCAATTTAAAAAAAGTGTTTACTGTACAGTGCAGCAATCGAGCTGTAAGGCTATTAGCGTGAACTCCTGTTTTTAAATTAAAGTTCGGATTTGTTCAAATGTACCTCTGTGTTCCGAGAGAGAGAGCGAGCGCTGCTTGGGGAACGAGTGAGCGCATGCTGAGAGAGCGAGCGAGCAAGCCTGCTTTCCTGCTCGAGCAGCTGAGCAGGGAGCCTGGGTGTTTTTGTGTCAGTATTATTCAATGTTTTTACATTAGTTTACTATTACACTGTGCATTCTATGGTGTAATCAACTATATTTGTGCTTAATCTTAAAAAAAAATATTTATTTACATATAGTTTGTACGGTCTGGAAAGGATTAATTGAATTTACATACAATCCTATGGGGGAAATCGCTTCGGTTCACGACCAACTCGGTTTACAACAAGAATTTTGGAACGAATTATGGTCATGAACCGAGGTTCCACTGTATAGTGCAAGATAACAAATAGGGAGCACAGGCCAAAAGACACAGGAGGCATAAATGAAAACAGTAATAAATGAGACATGTTATCATAAATCCTTCTTACAGATTTTCTGGATTTCCGTTTCTTAAGTGATAGGAAGTATTGTTTCAAATTATTCATGAACCATGTAAAAGATGGTTTGCTATTTCTCCACTTACTACAGTGTATATGGTATTTACTTATATAAGAGAATGACAATGTTAATCATATCAGAGACAGATGGATATAAGTTATCCATGTGGGACATAATAAGAGAAAAGTCAAAGTGTGGGATATCATTAACCTTGAGTAATAACCAGCTGTGTATTTCTAACCAAAATATGGCAGAAACAGGACATGAAAAGAACAAGTGTTGTAATGTTTCACAAGTTGAATCACAAAAAGAACACAGGTCCACCTCATATTTAAATCTTCTTTTTCTTTTAATTATCTTGAAATGTGTTTCTTTAATTTTTGGGGAAACAGGCCACTTACATTTAGAAAAAGCCTTTTCCAGAATTGACTGATCCGCACTAAAAACTTGCAAATGCTTTCCTGAGTTAAAATCATGGAATAGAATGGATTTAAAATTTGCTCTAATAACCTTATTATTACATTTACAATCATTAAGATTACAATTACCAATTATTAAGTTTGGCAGCGCTGGCTTGGCTTCTGAATACAACATGATGCTGTAGATTAACTGTCTTACTGCCAATGGGATTGCCTGAAGAATTTTAAATTAGGTTGTACACAAAAAGAATACAGAAAGGTTTGTCAGGCAATTTGTAATGTCAAGTTGTGAATCGGCATGAATAGTTCAGATCGAGCTGTGCCGTAAAGTGGATTCTCTTCCTTTTTTCATTAAACGCATGCGGTGTGTGTCACTACCTGGCTGCTGTTGCCAGTCCGATCCGCGTGCGCACGTATTGAAAAGCTACATCATCGCACACTTTACTGTGCTGCCCAATCTGTTTAATGCATGCGTGAACACTTTACGGGTTGCTAGGCTTTCAATACGCCTGCGCGTGAAAACCAGGCAGGCACGCAGATCGGGTAGCAACAGGGAAGCCTTAGACTTTGAATCAATGGTTGGAACTTTTAAGATTAACTGGCTCAGAACTTGTTTGTCACAATCTGATTCCATGTGGTTTCATAAACCCAGATCTATATTTAAAAAATTAGGAGGAATTGAGTTTCTATTAAAATGCGACTTTGAGATTAGTAAAATTCCTGTTAAATTATCCAGTTTCCACAAACATGTCCTTTCTTTCTGGAAAATTATTTTTACACACAATTTCTCTTCCCACATGTCTACCCTATGAAACAACAGAGTGATAACAGTTAATAGAAAGTCATTATTTAATAGAAACTGCTTTGAGAGGGATATCTTGTTTGTAACTGATTTGTTGAACTCAGACGGTAATCTGCTAGATTATATGTCCTTTTTGAAGAAAGTAAAATTAGGTTGTACTCAAAAAGAAAAAGGCAGGTTTGTTAGCAATCCCATTGGCATTAAAGTTAAATTAAATTAAAGAAGCACATTTCAAGACAATTAACAAAATATACAGTGTGGCAGATTTTTTAAAAAGAACATTTAAATTTGAGGTGGACCGTTTTTTTTTTTGTGATTCAACTTGTGAAACATTACAACACTTGTTCTTTTCATGTCCTGTTTCGGCCAAATTTTGGTTCGAAATACACAGCTGGTTATCACTCACGGTTAATGACATCCCACAGTTTGACTTGTCTCATATTAGGTTCTACATGGATAACTTATATCCAGCTGTCTCTGATATGATTAACATTGTCATTCTCTTAGATAAATACCATATACACTGTAGTAAGTGGAGAAATAGCAAACCATCTTTTACATGGTTCGTTAAAGATTTGAAACAATTCTTCCTATCAGTTAAGAGACTGAAATCCAGCAAATCTGTAAGAAGGATTTATGATAACATGTCTCATTTTATACTGTTTTCATTTATGCCGCCTGTGTCTTTTAGCCTGTGCTCCCTATTTGTTATCTTGCATATACTGTGAAATTTAGTGTGATTGTTGTTTATACTTTTTTGAATGTTTAATTTATAGAATCTACGAGAGTTTTGTATTTCATTGATAAAAAAAATGAAGGATAGCGACAAGCTTCAGAAGCCGTCGCCCTGGATGACGTCAGCCGTACGCGACCATAGCTACACGTGACCGTTTACTAAACAGTTGAAGGCGAAATTAAAACGTCGACTATGCGCCGGGAGACTTAACAGCTGTTCTATCTAATCACGCCATCTGTCGAGGAGATCAGTCAAGGATTACTAAGCATGTTCACAACCTTCTGAATGCAAATACTTAGGGATGGGCGGAGGGTCAAACGACTTGTGATTTATGCGTTTCAACTCTATTAGCGCGCAGGACTCTGATCGCGAGTTCACAGCATGGAAGCACAAATAAATTATTAAAGGAGCCACAGCGAATTCCCAAAGTCACGTTAATTCGACGATAACTATTGAAACAGTAATGGCCACAGTCGTTGAATGAAAATACCGAAAATGTTAAAGCGAAACTTATAAAGCTGGTCAGATCACTTTATTTATTGTTGCAAACGGCATTTGCAAAAATAATTTTAGAAAATGCATTTATACATACATACAATACGACTTGG
The DNA here is from genome assembly GCF_016835505.1 of Polypterus senegalus. Classification (NCBI taxonomy): domain Eukaryota; kingdom Metazoa; phylum Chordata; class Cladistia; order Polypteriformes; family Polypteridae; genus Polypterus; species Polypterus senegalus. Next base: position 181,932,963 of record NC_053161.1, read on the forward strand.
CTTACTGCACTGCGCTCAAGTGTCTCTCTGTAGGATAGTCTGAACACCGCGGAGGGACAAAACTCAAACAAAGGCAGAAATCAAAACGCCGTTAGTGTGGAATGGCCGTCTCCCCAATGTCTGCGACTCGAGAAGGAATCGATAAAAGGAACACACGGAGAGGAATGAACAGGCGTGACTGGGTGGTACGAATTAAAATTTTGGACTCTGGCACATGTAGTGAAACGCAAATACAAATGAACAGAAACAGCACGCGGGATTCACTCGAGCAAAATTCGGCGGGGGTTAACGAACACGCCGATCGCCACTCATTCAAATCGCGCGCGGTGATTCTAATGGAGCGAATGAAAACTCACACTTCCACAAAGTGCATCCCTAAAATCCAGAGTACTTACTGTCTGCCTCGTGGCGATGGGATTGTTTCTGAACTCGTTCACACTTCTCCTCTCTCTCACTTAGCAACCGTCTTGCGTCCGTAGTATTTGTCGCTAGTGATGGGCCGCTCGATACTAAGGTTTCGACACTGTGTCGAACTTTCTAGGCTTGCCAAGAGCACCTGGCTGCAGCCACCACTGTGGAGCTCCACAGTAAGCGGAAACACGTGACCTCCACAGTCGGCGGAGACCGCCTTCAAGCATTCACGCATGCGTTAAACCGATTGGGCTGCACCGTAAAGTGTGTGATGACGTAGCCTTTCAATACGCAAGCGCACGCAGATCGGGCAGGCAACGAGAGGGGTCTGGCTACACACCTTAACTGGAGTGTAGCAGAGTCCGTTCCACCTGTTCTTTGATATTTTCAAAAATAGTTTCATCTATATCGGAGTCTATATGCGTAATATCTTCGGCAGAATCCATTTCATCGGCAGTAGTAAGCATTTTTCTAATTCATTCTTGTGCTATCGATTCACCAATCAGTAACTAGATGGCGTGTTAGAGCCCACCCTCTCAACTTTGACGAGTGAAAGTGACAGTTTTATTTCAAGTCGTATTTCATGACGGTTTGCAGGAATGTTACGGACAAAATGAAATAAATAAATAAGCAACGAAAAACATATTTCGTGACTTATTTATTTATTTATGCTCACATTTCACAGTACTTTTATTTATTCATTTATTTATTTAATTTTGTCCGAAATATTCCTCCATATCTCAGGGTGTTTTACAAAGATGCCTTGAAATAACATTAAAAACATCACTAAGAACAAATGTATTATAAATATAAATATATATAAATATATATAAATATATATATATATATATATATAAATATATATATATATATATATATATATATATATATATATATATATATATATATATATATATATATATATATATATATATATATATATATATATATATATATATATATATATATATATATATATATATATAGCGACCTGGGTGAGTCTTGAAGTTTTAAAGCCGATCGCTGCGTGCACCTTTCCCAAGCTGTCGGCTAGCGGATTGCCAGCATTAAACACGCAGCTGTACCCAGCTTCTTTAAGTAACGAGCACTCGTGTCCCATACACCGCGACTACAGTGTCACCGGCAGCACGCAGCTGTACCCAGCTTCTCAAGTAACGAGCACTCGTGTCCCATACACCGCCGCGACTCCGAGTGTCTCGGCATTAATTGCTTAGATAAAATCTTAGCAATGAATAACAGCTCTGTCCTGTTGTATCTCTTTATTCACAGATAGCCAGTAAACAAAGCTCGACATTATTGCACTGCCATGGTCAAGGTCATGCACGAAGACACATTACACATAAACGGTACTTTTTACAAAATAAATAACCACGGACGGCGATGACCCAAACCCACCCAACTAATTGAACACAAACACAACAATTATTTACAAGTTAAGACATTAATAAATACAACAGGAAAAACATTATAAAAAGCAGTGAAGCGTACAACCTTCCCATAATGCATCACTCCGGCAGCGCTGACTGCCGGGTCGCTACATAGCCCCCTCCCAAGAGGGTTTAGGGTCCTCACAACCCTAGTCGTTACATTCAAAGTCTAATAAATATCCCGATCGGTGACGAACACGCTTTGGCCTGCTTGACTCGCCACTACTTGTGTCAGGTTCAGTCCGGAGACTTTCAATGTCTGTCTCGACACCGAGTGTGGAGGTTGGAGAGCCACTTTGAGTTCCAATTCCTTCTGGTGCTGGGGCCAATGGGTGGTATGGTGCTAAACGATCTTTATGTAGCACCACCCGTCTGCCCCCCCAGGCATTGGAATCGAAAAACAACTTCGAAATCATGTCCAGAATTTCTCCGGTCCCTGCCAATGGTGTGTCAGTTTTGGGGACAACCCCCGTTTCCTTTGTGGGCAAAAGACCCACACTTTGTCCCCTTGCTTGAAAGTTGGACCATGAGCCCGAATGTCATATGCCCGTTTCTGACGGGCTCCAGCTCCCGCTAGTGCCTCCCTGGCCAGTTGATGCACGGTGTTCAGCCGCTCTTTTAATCGTCGGAAATAGTCCGTCTCGTGACCGCCAACAAGCTCAGGTTCAGGGGGCGAGCCAAACACCAAGTCCACCGGCGTGCGCATCTCTCTTCCGAACATCAGCCCCGCCGGTGTGCACTGACTCGATTCCTGAACGGCGTCCTATCGCCCACAAGACCAGAGGCAAATGTTGGTCCCAGTCTCTCTGGTGTTGACTAGTGAGGATGGCAAGTTGGGGGCCAGGTGCGGTTAAACCGTTCGACCAGTCCATCGCTTTGAGGGTGAAGGGGAGTGGTTCGGTCTTCTTCACCCCAGCCGCTGACACACCTCTTTAAACAAACGGCTCTCAAGTTCCGCCTTGATCGCTGTGCAGTTCATTCGGCACCCAATCGAGTGAACATTTCATCCAGCAATTTTTGAGCGGCTGTGGAGGCACTCTGATCCGGAATGGCATATGCCTCCGGCCATTTAGTAAAGTAGTCCATCGCCACCAAAACAAAACGATTTCCTGCCTCGGTGATAGGGAAAGGACCCAGTACATCTACCCCAATCCTCTCCATGGGAGCCCCGACAAGATACTGTTGTAGTGGCGAGAGAGCGTTGGCCAGGTCCTTTCTGCGCCGTACAAACGTCACAGCAGTGGACGTGCATCTCCGCATCTTGTCGACATCCGGGCCAATAGAATCGCTGCCGCAGCCGACGCACTGTCTTTGCATTTCCAAAGTGCCCAGATCCAGCTGCTCCATGAACCCAACGGAGGACCGTTGTGCGTAAAGCCTGGGGAACCAGAAGTTGCAAGCGGTCAGTACCCCCTTGGTGCCTGCCATCTTCTGTAGATCACACCATCGTGCAACTCCAGGCTGCCCCACTGCGAATGTAACAACTTGAGTTCCGGCCCTGGGAAGACACGGTTTGCCAATCGGGCATTCCTGGGTCTCCAGCCAACCCCTTACCTCCTCTAGCACTTGGTCGTCTGCTTGTAGTTGCCGTAACTGGTCGATGGTGAATGGTTCCCCTGCTCCATCAGTGTCCTCTAGCCCGGCTGCTGATGATGATGGTCCCATACCCCTTTCTTCTTGCCGGCGCAATATCGACAGTCGTCGAGGACGCATGGTCGCCTGGAGAGGGCATCAGCATTTGCATGCTGCCGTCCTGGTCGGTGTTGCACCTCGAAATCATACTCCTGAAGTATTTCTATCCACCTTGCCACCTGGCCCTCAGGTTGCGGAAGTTTAACAGCCATGTAAGGCTAGCATGGTCAGTTCGAATTGTAAACTTAGTGCCCAAAAGGTAAGGCTTGAAGTGTCGTACTGCCAGGATTACTGCCAATAGCTCCCGCCGGTAACGCAGTAATTTTTCTCCGGTCGACTGAGGCTGCAGCTATAGTAGGCCACCACTCTCTCTCGGTCTCCCCTCTGGGAGAGTACTGCGCCAACCCCACATTACTAGCGTCAGTGTCCAAAATAAAGGGTTGGTTGGGGTCAGGGTAAGCCAGGACAGGTGCACTGGTAAGAGCAGCTTTTAGTTGTTGAAAGCGGCGCAGTCCTCCGTCCACCCAAACTGTTGGCCCTTACTCGTCAGTTGGTGCAAGGGGCTAGCAATGGTTGCAAAGTTTCTCACGAATCTCCGGTAGTATGAGGCTAAGCCAGAAAGCTCCGCAGCTTCGGTGATGTTGGCTGGTGGGGCCAGTTGCTCACGGCAGTCACCTTTGCTGGGTCGGTAGCCACTCCACTCTCGCTAACCACATGTCCCAGAAACTGAGTCTGTCGGGAGAGGAGGTTACATTTCGGCGGGTTCAACCGCAACCCGGCGCTACGAATGGCTGTCAAGACTTCCCTTAAATTGTGGACAGCCTGATCAAAGTCTCTGGCATGGATTAGCAGATCGTCCAGATAGACCACACATCGGGTTCGGGGAATGTCTTTTAGGACCCGCTCCATCAGTCTTTCAAAGGTGGCGGGCGTTACACAGTCCAAACGGCATCACCTTGAATTGCCACAACCCTTGTCCTATGGTGAATGCGGTTTTGTGTCGGTCCTCTGGTGCCAGTTCCACTTGCCAATACCCACTGCGCAAGTCCAAGGTGCTGAACCAACAGGATCCAGCCACATAATCCAAAGCATCATCGATGCGTGGCAGTGGGTATGAGTCTTTGGTGACTTCGTTTAACCTCCGAAAGTCCACACAGGGGCGCCAACCCCCCGTTTTCTTCCGTACCATGACCATTGGTGCAGCCCAGGGGCTGTCCGAAGGCTCAATAACGTCGTTGGCTGCCATCTCACAAATCATTTCCTCGGCAGCTTGACGCTTCGCAAGAGGCAATCGGTGGGGGCGCAAACGAATGGGAGCGGCATGGCCAGTGTCTATGTGGTGTTTCACTAAATTCGTTCTAGTACAGTCCTCCTCTCGAGCCGCAAAAATGTCCACAAAGTCTCTCAATAGTTGTTGAAGTTGCTCCTGCTGTGGCGTTCAGATGTTCCCCACTTCGACGGCCCAATTCCTCTACAGCGGCAACTGTCTCAGCTGATGGGTGGTCGCGTGAGGAAAACCGTTGGGAAGCACTGGTCTGAGCTGCAACATTCTCCTGGGGTCCCCTTGAGTCTCTGCATCTTCCGAACAACGGTCGGGAGCCGGTGAGCGTGGTATCCAGGCAAATCCAAGCCAGCAGCCCTTCCAGGACGGTTCCAGCCCGATTGGAGCGACACAGTCTCATTACCTAGGCAGAGGACGGCCCTAGACACATCAACACATGCTCCCCAGTGGGCCAACAAGTCCAACCCAATAATGCACTGGTCTTTAATGTCCGCAAGCCAGAATTCGTGGTTGGTCTGGCTCGTCCCTACCACCACAGATAACAGTTTCTTTCCGGGCATTACTGTCCGTTCACCCGTAACCGTGCGTAGTTCGCTATTTGTGGGGGTCCAGCCCTCGGGAAGAAGACTAGCTGTTTCTGGCAACACTCCTTTTCTTAGCAAACAAATAGTGGACCCCGTGTCCACTAAGGCACGGCATGGCCGTCCATCAATAGTGCAGTCTAGGTATAGTCCAGTGGAAAATCCACAGCGCCCAACTTTGAAGCAGTCTTTGTTGAGGGGTGCTGAAAAACGGAGCGAGGGTCCCCTCACGGCCTCACCCCGATGTCGTTTCCCTGCGGTGATGCTGTACGAGGCAACGGACTTGGGGCAGGGCAATCCCTGGCAAAGTGCCCTGGTTCTCCGCATCGAAAACAGCAGTCCACTCGTTGTCTCTGTCGGGGGGTTGATGTTGATTGGGCGCGGCTGACCTCCACTGCCTCAGACAGGTCCCCTTCCACCCTTCGTTCAACGGCTCTTGTTAGTCGACTCGGTCGTGGCGTTCGTCTTGTCGGTGACTCAGCCTGTAGTATGTCTTCAACCCGCTCAGCCTCTTTTAGTGCCTCGCTCAAATCTCGGGGTGACGATAGACAGACATGCTGGCGAAGACGTTCTGGTGTGAGGCCCCGCAGGAAAGCATGAAGGCCGAGTTCTTCCCTCACTGCTGTCGAGAAAGTAGGGTAACCTTTTCGTGTATACACCCTGACGTCAGCGGCAAAGGCTCCTATACTCTCACCTTCATGCCGACGTCGGCTAGTCAGCTTGTCTCTGTTGCATTCTGCTGAAGTTCTTTGTCCAAAGCGACGGGTGAGAGCAGCGGTGAGAGCCTGAAGATCACGACACTCTTCCGATGACAGATCAATGAGTACTTGAAGTGCAGGACCCTCCAAGGCAAGGGCCAAGTGTGTTGCAAAATCATAAACTAGACTTGATTAACGCGGAAAGTGTTCAGCAAGGCAGCTGAAGCGCTGCATTATGGGATCTGTAGTTTATTGTGTTACCAGCGCTTCATATACCTGGGCCATTAATAACAATAATACAGTATATAAAATGATCTCATGGGCGGATATAATTACACGCCGGGCGGATGTGGCCCGTGGCCCTTGAGTTTGACAAAATATGGACTAAATAGAACTTGAAAAGATATATTTTTTGAAATGTGATCGCGCAATTCAGATAGAGTTGACGCGCACTACAGCCTGCATGCCTCAATAAGTCATCCTCCCCTCGCTCTTACTTTTTTACCGTTCATCTAATGAATACACTGAGTATGGCTTTACCAAAACAATCATTGATGGCGAATAAAGTATCCATTATTCGAGTATGTAGATCGGGATTGTGACGATGTGGGTTCTGGCTCCACACTCCCTTTGCTGTTGGGAACCCTTGAACCCAACACCGTCGATAATGTTGCCGAGTGAGCTAGTCAATGGAGGCAAATAATTCCAGCAAGGGGAAGGTATACAAAAAGTGCAACAGTGCTTTTATTTAAAACCAACAATCAAAACAAAAACAGTGTTCATAAATAGTGCAGTACTCCAAGATTCATTAAATAAATAATCCATAAAAAGAACACGTGGAGGTTAAAAAAAATCAATAAATAGAAAAAACAATCCTTAAAATCAGAGGTTAAAATGATCAGGAAGCAGTCTTAAAAACCAACAATCAAATCCAGTGCTCTTCTGTTAGCGTCTCACCTGCTAATCCCGTTTGGGCATCGCAGCAGGCAAGACGCTCTCTGCAGCTGACCCTCCTGAAACACACGCACGAGACTGGAGACCTCCCGATCCCTGGCCCGGTATGGCACTCATCCCAGTCTCGGAGAACTTGGTTTCCCACAGCGGCCAGGTCGCTCACGTTGGGGATTCCCACCACCAAGTCTCCCGACTTCCGCTGCCTTTCAATGGCCCTCTGCGCCAGTCGCCTTCCCTGGTCACTCCCGCTACCTGATTGCTCAGCGGGAGCGACATCAACACAAACGCCTGGGTGTCGGCCTAACACCCAGCTTCCACGCAGCTGTCCACGAGCGCTCGATCGCGCGCTCACCACACTCACGCACCGCCCGCTTCTTCTCCTGCTCCCGGTAACCTCCGTACTGTCCTTTCCTTTCCTTTCTCTCTCCGATCGTTTCTCTCTCCATTTCTTTTTCCCTCCGAACATTTCTTTCTCCCTCTAAAACCGACTCACGCTTCTTTTTAAAATGACGAGGGCCACAGCAGCTGCAGCATTAGCCGCGGGACAATCATGAATGTGGGCAGTTCCTCACCTGTGCACTAGGTGAGAAACGCCCACACCCTACGGATCGTCCCGCGGCTCACTATGGCCCAACGTCCCCTCGATAAGCCGCGAGCACATCAATTATTTATTACAAATGGCCTTTTCTCAACGAGCTGTGGACCCATAACACCACAGGGATATATATATACATATATATATATACCCGCGTATCGCAGCGGAGAAGTAGTGTGTTAAAAAAGCTAGAAAAGAAAAGGGAACATTTTAAAAATAGCGTAACATGACTGTCAATATACAGTATTTGTTTTGTGAGTGTTACTGAGTGTTGCTGTCATCAAGGATTTGATTATCATTATTTCTTTCAATCAGGCTCGTATTTGTAGGATGTGTTGTGTTCAAGTTACATTCCATGTTTGTCAATCGTTGTAAAGATGACAGGTTTCTTTCATCGATTCGTTTCTTACTGCATCAATAAACAGCTCGTCTTCTTCTTTATCTGAGACCTGACACACTGCATGCACGGGTTTTTTTTTTTTTACACTGTCTTCCTTTAGCGGGACATTGACTTTTTCCACCGTGTGCTTTGTTTCCGCAGTAGCTGGATTTATGAATATGCTTATCAGACGCTTCATATTTTTTGCTGCCTTTTCAATTGTGTAATTCGGTTTTTGTTCAGCGCTCTTTGGAACTGTTGTCTTTTATCTGTGCACTCGCGCCAGTTCCGTGAGCGCTCGGTGTACATGCATCGAAGGTTCCCAGCTGTGCTGGTGCCATCTCGTGCTATGTCCATGGCTGTATTTAATGTTACCTTAGTCCTGGCAATTAAAACTTTCTCTCACAGTTTCGCTGAGTTTGTGTCAAACACCACCCTGACCAGCTCATCTTCCTCTCCATAAACACAGTCCTTCACCCGTGAATATTTAGTGGGAGTTTGCTATTGGATTGCCGCTGACGGACGGCCTTATATGGGCAGGCACTAAATTACAAACGCCAGCAGCAGCCTGTCTATGAACTTAATTTAAAGTGTAGGTTTACATCGTGCTTTGTTTCCGAAGTAGCAGAACTCATGAACATGGTTGTATATGTCACTCGCTCACTTCTTATTGTTTCGCTAACTTCTCAATTATATAATGCTTGTTTCAAATGCTTCAGCGCTTTTTGGAGGTCTTCCTGGTTTTCTATGTACTGCGTGATTACGTAGGAGGCATGATGATGTCACACGAAACTCCGCCCCCACGGAGTTTACAGTAAATGTTTACAGTAAACTCTGGCCGAGTTTACAGTAAATGGAGAAAAACAGCTTCCAGTTATGACCATTACGCGTAGAATTTCGATATAAAACCTGCCCAACTTTTGTAAGGAAGCTGTAAGGAATGAACCTGCCAAATTTCAGCCTTCCACCCACACAGGAAGTTGGAGAATTAGTGATGAGTCAGTGAGTGAGTGAGTCAGTGAGTGAGTGAGGGCTTTGCCTTTTATTAGTATATATATATATATATATATATATATATATATATATATATATATATATATAGTACAGTACCTCCCAAATAATACAAAGAGTACACCGCATGTGTTTCGCCCTAATTGGGGCTTATCAGGTGTGCACACCTAAGCTTCCTCTTACGGCGGGTGAACATTGGACATCAACGTTACGCCACAAAGGCTGCTTCGTTTATTTTGCAGGATTAATATTTTCATTTTGGTCAACTAATGTGGAACTAAAATGAATAATATACTGTAATGTCAAATTGTACATCATGCACAGTTCCGATCGGGCCGTAAAGTGGATATTTTTGTTTTTAATATTTTTTCATTAAGCACATGCGGTGTGTGTCACTACGTGATTCCCGTTGCCGGCCCGATCTGCGAGCACGTGCGTATTGAAAGGCTACGTCATCACACACTTAACGGTGCTGCCCAATCTGTTTAACGCATGCGTGAATGCTTGAAGGCGGTTTCCGCCGACTGTGGAGGTCACGTGTTTCCGCTTACTGTGGAGCTCCACAGTGGCTGCAGCCAGACCCCTCTCATGCTTGCTGCAAATGCGCCCGTCGCGTGACTTTGAGTCACGCTAGCGTAATGACATCATTATATCGCGCAGTCAATTTGGTCAGTCACTAGAGTGCTGAAATGCTTTGGCACAAAGTGTAAAAGCAGTTGTCTGTGCTACAGCGATAAAATGCGCGAACCTGAGTTAAAATCCTAGTTGGGGCTCGCATTTGTTGAAATAAGGATTTTGTATAAAACAACAGTAGTAGTAGCACTTGTCTGAAAGTTAACAAATATATTTTGGAGACATTATGAATGATTTACATGGAGCATTTACATTTCCTCGGTGTGGAATCGTGTCCACCAAGAATCTGTAACAAATTGATGAGCATATTTTGCGTAAGGTAGCACGTATTGTAACAATCCAGAATATATTCCACCCCATGCCGATCATATCACAGTGGCTAAGAAATGCTTCACTAAAGCCGACGTGGTCATTACACCAGTATATGCGCAAGACACTCCTCATTAAACGTTTTTACTATTCAGTGATTCCCAGATCTGTTGCTGATTTGTATTATTGATTTCCAAAAAGCAATGTGAGTAAAAGCGTGTTCTGCATAACTAATCACAACTGTCTTTAAAACAGAATCAGCGCCATCAACAGTGTCTTCTGCAATTTTAGGAAAGCCTCGGGATTTCTGCGTTAATGAGACAAAAAAGTTGTAAAGAAATTTTGCAAATTCATCCAGAGGTGAACGTAAAGATCACTCAAGTACTGACAAGAAGGAGCAGCTGGATAAGCACATCTGGAGCCAAACTTTCAAAAAAGCATCTGAATTTGTCAGCAACATCCTTTACTTGTGAATGCATCTAATCATAGGCTGCGCGCGGGGGTAAATAAGTAATCTTACGAAATGCAGCACAACAGAGTAAATAATTGACGTAAATAGAATTACTCAAACACTAAGATTTGTCGTTTCTGTATTCTTAAACCATCTTCCAATTACACAATCCCCCGCAGTCAATGTCACATTCAATGTTCCCTGCTCCTTAACCTGTCTTGTTACCCAAAGCATCAACACTCAGTTTCATTCAAGGCTTTACCGTCCTTCCTTTCATAGACATAAAATAAAACACATTTCCTCTACATGTCCAATAATAATAGTAAACTTGTAGGAATGAGAAAAAGCACAAGATGGGAATAATCATGACAACAGCCTGGACATCAGGATGAGAATGTTCCTTGTCACCCATTAAGTGAGCTCGTCTGTCATCGCTCGGTTACACTGGCACACGTTACACTCAGGGGCAAATGCAATGGAGAATACCGACAATGTACACCTTCAGAAGTGGAATAAATCGACTGTATAAGTAGAACATTTCAGATAAACGATGAATTTTGTTAATCATAAACAATGCAACATAACTGTTATATGTGTTGTTACTTTTTATTTATACTCACCAAACGTATTCTCAGTAAAATACACTGTCAAAATATATTAATGAGCAAATTGAGACACATTGGCCTTTAGGAAATATAAAAAAGCGTGTGCGCTGTCATTTAGGACAGAATGCAATGTTAACGTGACGCACTCTCTACTGACACGATGTCACGAAAAAAAAGAAACAGCGCGGTCCATGCAAACTCAAAACCTCCTTGATGTTTAACCTTATGATTTATTGTCAATATCAAATCAATAAAGTCATTTTAATAAGATGACAAGTCTGCTATAATCAGTTCAATTCACACTCCTTTTAAAAAGTTTGCTTATACAGAATATAAAACAGAATCTCAATGATGCAGGACTCGCGAGTAGTAACGAATAATATGTGACACTGAGAAATTATTATTCCTAATAACGGGAACAAGTAAAAACTACGACTTCCTTGAACGGACACTGTAAATGTAGGCATTTCAATAAATAATTTAGGAGGCTTGTGTGTGAATTTCAATATCGATTTAAGAACTACGTAGGCCACCTGTTGTACTATAAATGGTAGGTCAAGCAGCACTTAACAGTAAAGAGTCTAACAGGACAATGACTGACTTGAACGAAGATGCTGCGCCTCAACAATAAAGGTTCACACTGTCGTTGTGCATGTTTAGAAGGCGCTGGTTGGCTGAAACTGTTTACAGCGAATTGTCCCAAGTTGGAAGTGCCGTATAGCGATCAGAAATGAAAAGACACATTTAGGCATGCTGGACAGTAGTTTGTTTTTCTACAATACAAATTCAGTACGACACCTGGGTCTCCAAACACTCAAATATGAAGTTTATTACGTTTAACAGTGAAACTCTTTACATACACAATATAATTAGGGGCGTGTGCCCCCTGTCCAACTACGGCGGCCCAACCTTCCCTCAATAGCTCGATTCGCTCGCTATGCGTTCAAGCTTGTTAAATGGAGGAATAGAAAAAAAAACTTTCACAAGAGGAGGATCAGTGACGCAAACCTGAGCGATAACACCACTGAGCCACCTAATCGGGATAAATAACGAGCTCAGCACAACTGAACTACTACTACTGTTCTTACTGCGGTGGATGAAATATGTTATTTGATATATGCACGTTAAAATGGTTTAATTGATACGAGAGTATCGTTGTATTCTCCTAATGAAGACGAAAAAATTATATTTATAGATGTATACTATATGACGTACGGTTTTGAACAAAATTAAGTGTTCCATAAAAAGGTTGCACGATTTTTCTAATCTTTTCATATATATGAAGTTGATATATGACAATATATCTTTAACACTATGTATCAGACAAAGGAAATCATAGCAATCCACAAGAACAATAATTCATTCTCAGCAACTACCTGAATTGTAGTTTAACCATATCAACTGAAATGTGTAAAGTCAATAAAAATTACAAAATATAATTAGAGAGTTAAGTGTCAGATAGACTCTCAAAATATAGAGGTCAATGCCTTTCAGTGTGCTGAGGCTTCACAAAGATTCAGTAACCAGTGACCATGTCTGCTCCAAGCCCTGTCATGATCCAATCTTGGTACTACGCATGTCTGAGGCTTCGGAGCCCCATCATGATCTCAGTAGTACGCATGTCTGAGGGTTCAAAGCCCCGTTCAAAGCCCGTCATGACGCAATTTCAGTACTACGCATATCTGCGCAAAGCTTCGACTCATTATTTATTCATCGAGCTCCCGGTTGTAGTACATATGGCATCAACAGAGCTAAAAAACTCAACTGAATTCCCATTGAAATGAATGTTTGTAGATGATCAATACATGTTAATTGATTGTGCCCGATAATACTTTGTGGCAAAAAATAAAATTATAAATTATACATCATACAAACGCCGACTTGTTGAATGCATAATGCTGCAAAGAAGACCTTTAGCAATACGGGTGACGACACATCTCTCACTATAATACTCTCATAAATATCCATTCTTTGCCTCATGCAACATTTTCATGCAACACTGAAGGTATGTCATATAGTATACATCTATATATAATTGTTTTCGTCTTCAGTACATACATACATGTATACATTAAAAACATACATTATATACCACCCTCCTGAAAATAGTAGTGGTGCAGCGGTAGCGTTATCACTTCATAATAAAGCATACGTGGGTTCGGGTCCCACGTCCACCCACTGTGAATTATGAACCAAAAAGTGTCTGGTTTTCTTTTTTTTTTTTTTTCATCAAACAGCAAATTCCAGCGTGGACCGGGAGCGAGCAAGGTGAGAACACTAGTAAAGATATATCAAATGGAAATGTGCATCTTGTTTATGTCTATAACAAAAAAAATATTTGAGTAACGATTTTAACTGGTTTTGTAGTTGTTGATGGCGGGTTTAGCGGTTTAAATTTTTAAATATTAAATTGATAAGGTGGAATTTATTCTTACTTTGAGTGTTAATGTGTTAGTAACTGGGATTGCGCCTCTATTACTAGAATATTGCTTAGGAATGATACAGACTGGACAACTATATGTTTTAGGAAATGTTTTATTATTGCACTGTGCTGTGACCAAAAACGTTTTACTGATTGCCTGTTCGGACCTTCAAGATGTGTTCACAAGGGAGGGATGCTGCTGTTAAAGGCAAATACTTTTTCAACAGTAGGTCCAGATGTGTTTATCCCCCTGCTTTTTGTTGCCTTTAGCACTCAAGAGGATCTTTAATGCCGACCTTGATCCATGCACTGCTCACCTTGAAGTGTCCCGTGTGTGTCTGTGTGTCGGTGACTGATCTGCGCCATGTCTCTCAGCCTCTCTGATATGCTCTGGATTGACGTCTTTGAATGTTTGGTGCAGCAGAGCAAATTCAACCTGATCTACCACAGTGGGTTTGTTATCACCTTATTCCAGCGTTTCTCAACCTTTAAGTATTTGCGACCCGAGTTTTCATAACAGTTTTAATCGCGCCCCCCCCCAACATTTTTTTGAAATGTAGATGCATATTTTATTAAACCTACTTAACTTTTATCGACATTTATCTAACTCTATATTTATTGTTCTAGTATCGGAATGTAGTTTAAGTTAATTTGTTTTGGTTCCAACAGATGTTTTTTTCATATTTTTGATTCTTGTTTTCTTTTTTCACATATTCGCGCCCCCCTTTTTGTTACTTCTAGGGGGCCCGTCCCACAGGTTGAGAACCACTGCCTTATTCAATGGAGGGGTTCATGGACGTCAAATGGCAATGAATAGAAATGGATTATTGTAAATATGTGAGCTGCCATCTGCAATTAGACATCACATTTTGATGGCGATTTTGAGTAGGGTTGAATCCCGAACAGATCTCTTATGCAATCCTTCCACAGTATCTCTCAAAATTATTTAGTTCAAATTGGTTATAAAGATTTCAATTCTGATCATTTTTTTTATTATTGTTAATTTTGATGAGTCTTTAAGTCGGATCGAACTCGGGCTTGCACTATGCTCAGAATTTGAAAAGCAACCATCTTAGTTAGTTGAGCCAATGAGAGCATCATTTCTTCGTAGCAAATTCGTTACTTTCGTGCTCCACAAAATATTGTAAAGTATTAATAAATGAAATATTTCAATACTTGATCGAATAATAACAACTGATTTAAGGATTTCACCTTTTCTTTGTCAAATGTGCTTACCTACATCATGGCAAAGTACAGGCATAAACCTTTATTTTCTGTCTACTCCGTTTTAATTAAGTCAAACCAAAGAAAACCTTTAAGGCTATTAAATATGATCTCAAGAAAAGATGAAGGTTAATTATATTACTAATAACAGGAGCGATTATAATGATACAGTGCAAAAGTAAATACTAATTGAAAGAGCCGGGAATCCATGAATGAGGCGTCTTATTTTGTTTAACTCTTGCTATCGTATAGTGCATTCTGCCTGTCAGCGTTAGTTATATATATATACACTAGCAGAATACCCGCGCTTCGCAGTGGAGAAGTATTATGTTAAAGAAGTTATGAAAAAAGAAAAGGAAACATTTTAAAAATAACTTAAGATGATTGTTAATGTAATTGTTTTGTCACTGATATGAGTGTTGCTGTCATATATATAGACACAGACACACACATACATATATACAGTATATATACATATACATATATATGCATATATATACATATACATAAATATATATATACATATACACATATATACATATGCATATATAGCAAAATACCCGCGCTTTGCAGCAGAGAAGTAGTGTGTTAAAGAAGTAATGAAAAAGAAAAGGAAACATTTTAATAATAATGTAACATGACTGACAATGTAATTGTTTTGTCATTGTCATTAGTGTTGCTGGCATACATATATATCTACATATATACAGACACACATTTACATACACCTTTATCTATCTATCTATATATGTATATCTATATGTATATCTATATCTATCTTATATATGTATCTACATGTATATATCCATCTATCTATATAATCTATCTATCTATATCTATATCTATCTATCTATCTATAAATATATATATATATATATATATCTCCTTTGGGGTGCGAGGAGCTGTTGCTGGGGGTGCCAGAATCCACTGAGGAAGAAAAATTTAAAACATTATTTGTACAAAATCTTAATTTTTCTATCCATTCCTAAATAATTAAATGGGCAGGCTATCTCGTATCAGTGCAATATGCTGCTTGTTAAAACGGATGACTCCTAATCTTACGTGCACTTAGTGCTGCGTGGGTATTATGAATCGTATTTGTTCAAGTTCTGTTTAAATTTTAAATATAAGTATTTTTTATTTGGTCGACAGAAATATGTTTAGTAGGAATGAAAGTTAAATTTAATCATCATTGCATAAATTTTTCTTCACCATAGAAATTTAAAGACTAAATCCAACTTCCATTCCTACCAAAGATATTTCTGGCGACTAAATAGAACCTACTGTAGTATATCCAAATTCGAGCTATTGAGCTGTCGCCTGCCTGCCTGTGTCACCCTCGCTTCGCTCTTACTTTTTTTCCGTTCATTTAATCTTGGCTAGTCGCGGAAATATTATAACATGGAAAAAGGATTACACCGAGTATGGCTTTACCAAAACAATCATTGATGTCGAATAAAGTATCTATGATTCCTAAAGCTTAAATTGGTGATCTGGTTTTCTGCGTTAACCTCATTTTTTCATACTTCTAACCCAAACAGGGGTTGCGAGAGTAAAATGAATCATTAAGCGCTGATATATATATATTGAATATATTGAAATAGTTTTACTATCAAATAATGCAAACAGTACGCGGCACGTGCTTCGCCCTAATTCTGGGCTCATCAGCCAGTACACACGCACTGCACCCACTCGCAATCGAACCTAAGACGCCAGCGCTAAAGGTGAAGCCTCTCATGTTGCACTATTGTGTGCGTTTATTTGACAGTATTGTAGATCGGGTGTATATATATATATATATATATATATATATATATATATATATATATATATATATATATATATATATATATATATATATATATATATATATATATATAACTTTGAGAATGCAACGTATAGTTTTGTCCAAGAGGAAAGCAATGTTGCCTCAAATCAATGGCAAACTTTTGTAGGGTGTGTCCCTGAGACTTATTAATTGTCATCACGAAGCAGAGCCTTACTGGAAATTTGAGGCATTTCAATTCAAATGGGAGATCAGAGGGTATAACGGTGATGCCAGCAATACATTCAGAGTGTGGCGCTCTGCTTTTTCTGTGTAGCTGCCTTCACACAGCCTCTCCTCTGCTTTATAAACGAACGCCATAGAAAGCCATCACGTTGTAAATTGTGTAATGCGTTTTTTGAATAGGTTTGATGCATGGAAGTGATCACTCGTACTGCGTTCAGTAAGTTCTCCTGAGCTGCTATCTTGTGTGATGTTGCGATGTCTACGGCTTACTTTAATGTTATCTAAGACCCGGTACTTAAAAGTTTCTGGCTGCACCGGTTGTAATATGACGAAGCTGCGCGAGCTCACTTTTGAGAATGCAAGTATAGTTGTCCTGGAGAAAAGCAATCTTGCCTGAAATCAATGGCATCGTTTTGTAGGGTCTGTCCTTGAGACTTATTACTTGTCATCGCAGCTGAGCCTTACTGGAAATTGGAGGTATCTGAATTGAAATGGGAGATTAGAGGGTATAAAGAGGGCGAGGAATACATTGAGTGTGGAGAAACTCTAGAGACAGCGTGTGTATTAACTTGTGGATTTTTCTGTGAGTATTTGGTGGGAGTGTGATGAAGTTGCTTCGGAAGACGGCGTTAGCCGCGGAGCTCAGCTCAGAGCAAAATGAGGTAAATGGGAGGGGATATGATGACGTGACTCCCCCAACCGCGTTAACTGTCAATCCCCCACAAACACAGTCTCTCGGAATTTGCATAAGCACACCCCTTCACCTGCAATTTTAACTTAGTTACAAAGTGATTAAAACTCTCGTTATATCCTGCGCCCTCTCATTAAACTTGTATCCCGTGCATTACCCGTGGGCATGAGAAACACCAGCGCACCCTGTCTATTAACTTAATTTAAAGTTTAGGTTTACACCTTTCTTTCCGAAGTAGCAGCACTCATTAATATGGTAGTATATGTCACTCGCTCGCTTCTTATTGTTTCGCTGCCTTCTCAATTATATAATGCATGTTTTCTTCAGCGCGTTTTGGAGCTCTTCCTGGTTTTCTACGTAGTGCGTTGACAGTCAGTTCACGTGATTACGTGGGAGGCGTGATGATGTCACACGAAACTCCGCCCCCCACGGAACTGGCTGAACTCCATTACAGTAAATGGAGAAAAATACCTTCCAGTTATGACCATTACGCGTAGAATTTCGAAATGAAACCTGCCCAACTTTTGTAAGGAAGCTGTAAGGAATGAGCCTGCCAAATTTCAGCCTTCCACCCACACGGGAAGTTGGAGAATTAGTGATGAGTCAGTCAGTCAGTCAGTGAGTGAGTCAGTGAGGGCTTTGCCTTTTATTAGTATAGATCACTATTTGTCGCTACCTGATCTGCTGTGCCTGCCCGATTTGCGCGCGCATGCGCACGAAGACGACCCGAGCTGCGCACGCATGCTCATGTATGCGCAGAGCTTTACTATTACGACCCTGCCCGATCTCCGAGTAGCATCCACTTGCAGAGCCACAGCACCATATGTCACCGCAGTTCTACACCCGGAAGTGGCGTCACCTTCGTTTGAGAATTGCGTAAAATTACCTTTGGAAGGTTTTGGCTAGTGATGGGCGGAGTGAAGCCTCATGAAGCATCAAAACGTTTGAAGCAATTGTGTCGGAAATCGTATCGAAGCTTCGAAGCATTTGACACTCACCTCTCTTGTGACCCCTCCTGGCCATTTTCATTAACATTACACAAACTCATGATCCACTTCAATGGCGTCTGTTAAAACTCTTATTGCTTTTATTTTTTCGCTGCTACAGACTGACAACAAAGAGAAGGGTTCGTCAGCAACTTCTAGTGTCTGATGTCTAAAAAATATAAATATATATATAACTAACGCCGACAAGCAGAATGCACTATACGATAGCAAGAGTTGAACAAAATAAGACGCCTCACTCATGGATTCCCGGCTCTTTCAATTAGTATTTACTTTTGCACTCTATCATTATAATCGCTCCTGTTATTAGTATTAGAATTAACCCTCATCTTTTCTTGAGATCACATTTAATAGCCTTAAAGGTTTTCTTTGGTTTGACTTAATTAAAACGGAGTAGACAGAAAATAAAGGTTTATGCCTGTACTTTGCCATGATATAGGTAAGCACATTTGAGAAAGAATCAGTTGTTATTATTCGATCAAGAATTGAAATATTTCATTTATTAATACTTTACAATATTTTGTGGAGCATGAAAGTAACGAATTAGCTACAAAGAAATGACGCCGTCAATGGCTCAACTAACTAAGGTGGTTGCTTTTCAAATTCTGAGCATAGTGCTAGCCCGCGTTCGATCCAACTTAAAGACTCATCAAAATTAACAATAATAAAAAAAATTATCAGAATTGAAATCTTTATAACCAATTTGAACTAAATAATTTTGAGAGATACTGTGGAAGGATCGCATAAGAGATCTGTTCGGGAATCACCAAAATCACCATCAAAATGCGATATCTAATTGCAGATGGCAGCTCACATATTTACAATAATCCATTTCTATTCATTGCCATTTGACGTCCATGAACCCCTCCATTGAATAAGGCAGTGGTTCTCAACCTGCGGGGCAAGTAACACAAAAGGGGCGAAGATGTGAAAAAAGAAAACATCTGTTGGAACCAAAACAAATTAACTTAAACTACATTCTGATAATAGAACAATAAATACTGTATAGAGTTAGATAAATGTCGATAAAAGTTAAGTAGGTATAATCAAATATGCATCTACATTTCAAAAAATGTTGGGGGGGGGGGCGCGATTAAAACTGTTATGAAAACTCTGGTCGCAAATACTTAAAGGTTGAGAAACGCTGGAATAAGGTGATGACAAACCCACTGTGGTAGATCAGGTTGAATTTGCTCTGCTGCACCAAACATTCAAAGGTGTCAATCCAGAGCACATCAGAGAGGCTGAGAGACACGGCGCAGATCAGTCACCGGCACACAGACACACATGGGACACTCCAATGTGAGCAGTGCACATATCAAGGTCGGCATTAAAGATTGAGTGCTGAGGCAACAAAAAGCAGCGGGATAAACACATCTGGACCTGCTGTTGAAAAAACAGTTGCTTTTAACAACAGCATCCCTCCCTCGTGAACACATCTTCAAGGTCCGGACAGGTGATCAGTAAAATCTTTTTTAGTCACAGTGCAATAATAAAACATTTCCTAAAACATATAGTTGTCCAGTCTGTATCATTCCTAAGCAATATTCCAGTAATAGAGGCGCAATCCCAGTTACTAACACATTAACACTCAAAGTAAGAACACATTCCACCTTATCAATTTAATATTTAAAAATTTAAACCGCTAAACCCGCCATCAACAACTACAAAAACAGTTGAAATCGTTACTCAAATATTTTTTTTGTTATAGACATAAAACAAGATGCACATTTCCATTTGATATATCTTTACTAGTGTTCTCGCCTTGCTCACTCCCGGTCCACGCTGGAATTTGTTGTTTAATAAAAAAAAAAAAGAAAATCAGAATCTTTTGGGTCATAATTCACAGTGGGTGGACGTGGGACCCGAACCCACGTATGCGTTATTATGAAGCGGTGACGCTACCACTGTACCACTACTATTTTCAGGAGGGTGGTATATAATGTATGTTTTTTAATGTATACATGTATGTATGTACTGAAGACGAAAACAATTATATATAGATCTATACTATATGACATACCTTCAGTGTTGCATGAAAACGTTGCATGAGGCGAAGAATGGATATTTATGTGAGTATTATAGTGAGAGATGTGTCGTCACCCGTATTGCTAAAGCTCTTCTTTGCAGCATTATGCATTCAACAAGTCGGCGTTTGTATGATGTATAATTTATAATGTTATTTTTTGCCACAACGTATTATCGGGCATGATTATTTAACATGTATCGATCATCTACAAACTTTCATTTCAAATGGGAATTCTGTTGAGTTTTTTAACTCTGTTGATGCCATATGTACTTCAAACGGGAGCTCATTGAACAAATAATGAGTTGAAGCTTTGCGCAGAGTACTGAGATTGCGTCATGACGGGCTTTGAACGGGGCGCCGAAGCCTCAGACATGCGTACTACTGAGATCATGATGGGGCTCCGAAGCCTCAGACATGCGTAGTACTGAGATTGGATCATGACAGGGCTTCAAGCAGACATGGTCACTGGTTACTGAATCTTTGTGAAGCCTCAGCACACTGAAAAGCATTGACCTCTATATTTTGAGAGTCTATCTAAAACTTAACTCTCTTGATATATTTTGTAATTCGTATTGACATTACACATTTCAGTTGATATGGTTAAGCTACAATTCAGGTAGTTGCTGAGAATTAATTATTGTTCTTGTGGATTGCTGTGATTTCCTTTGTCTGATACATAGTGTCAAAGATATATTGTCATATATCAACTTTATATATATACAGTGTATGAAAAGATTAGGTAAATCGTTCAACCTTTTATGGAACACTTAATTTTGTTCACAACAGTATGTCATATAGTATACATCTATAAATCTATTTTTTCCACCTTCATTAGGAGAATACAACAATGATACTCTCGTATCAATTAAACCATTTTAACGTGCATATGTCAAACAACATATTTCATCCGCCGCAGTAAGAACAGTAGTAGTAGTTCAGTTGTGCAGAGCTCGTTAATTATCCGGATTAGGTGGCTCAGTGGTGTTGTCGCTTAGGTTCGCGTCGCTGATCCTCCTCTTGTGAAAGTTTTTTTTCTATTCCTCCATTTAACAAGCTTAGACGGATATCGAGCAAATTGAGCTATTGAGGGAAGGTTGGGCCACCGTAGTCGGGCAGGGGGCACACGCCCCTAATTATATTGTGTATGTAAAGAGTTTCACTGTAAAACCTAATAAACTTCGTATTTGTGTGTTTGGAGACCCTAGTGTCGTACTGAATTTGTATTGTAGAAAAACAAACTACTGTCCAGCATGCCTAAATGTGTCTTTTCGTGTCTGATCGCTATACGGCACTTCCAACTTGGGACAATTCGCTATAAACAGTTTTAGCCAACCAGCGCCTTCTAAACATGCAGAACAACAGTGTTAACCTTTATTGTAGCGGCGCAGCATCTTCATTTCAGTTAGTCATTGTCCTGTTAGACTATTTACTGTTAAGTGCTGCTTGAGCTACTGTTTATAGCACAACAGGTGGCCTTGGAAACACTTGGAAAGTAGATTTCAGATCCAAACCCTAATATGCAGATATAGATGTACATATACGAGTGTGTGTGTGTGTGGTATACAATAAAAAGTTAAAGTAGAACGAGTCTTAGATCCCAAATTACACATAAAGGAAAATAGATAACGTTGCAAAAAATGCAAAAATATGAATAAGAAAATGACAATACTAAGGTTGGTCACTAGATGGCACCATTGTTAATACAGGCAATATTGAGAAGCGTTTCACAGAGTTAATGAAATTACAAATGGTAACAAAAAATAACATTATTAATAAATTTAATATTCTGAGTTAACGGTGCCTTATAAGAACTACAGAAACAATTAAAGTCCTCAAAAATATACTATAATATAATAATAGCTTATTGGTTCTAAAATAAACCATATATGCAAACAATTTAATATGAACAAAATTTTTCCTTTGCAATTCTTATTCCATTCTTGTTTGCAGTGGTGATGGACATGCTGACAGACGAGATTAGACAGGAGTCCCCGTGGACTGTGATGTTTGCTGATGACATTGTGATCTGTAGCGATAGTAGGGAGCAGCTTGAGGAGACCCTGGAGAGGTGGAGATATGCTTGTTAGAGAGATATCAATAATAAGGAGACACGGCTCACATTTCAAGGTGCACCTCCCAGCATGCACGAGAGTGCATATTATGGGATGTTAAAAATAAAAACGAAGGAGATGCACGTGTGCTGCAGTAGTCATTTCCGTAGAGAAACATTTGTTTGTTATAAGTAACAGTCAGTGTGCATTAATGACCAGAGGTGGGTTCGTTTGCATTTTACTTGTATGCTTTTTTATATGTTAAGATGCAAAGATGTTTAAGTGTACTGTTTAGCGTTTATATGTTGGGAATGTGCCTTAGTGTTAGTTACATGCAGCAATATTATTTAATAATAGTTCTGGTATTACATCTGTAAGAGCCGTAATGTAAGTGGACCTCTTAATTTAAACAAGAGTAGTTTTTGAATATTTGTAAGTACACACCATTGTTAATTTCATGTGTTTCAGTGAGAGTTCATGTGCGCATGCGAGATTTGTGTTGTGTGATTTCAGATGTGAGGGGTTGAGTTTTGACGGGCATAATGAAATGGAGCAATACAGACTTTGACCGTGTCTTAATATTTACCAGCTGTTACAAGATTAGTTTGTTATTGTTATTCGAAATAAAGTTGTTGAACTTTTAAAAGAAGACTCGCGTCAAGTCTGTGCAACAAATGAATTCATTGAAATTATATCCTGCATAAGAAAGAAGGAGAAACGTCATTACAAACAAAGTCAAAGTCTTGCTCACTTTAGACGCAGTGAAACGGTGAATAACGAGGCTGTATTTAAGAAATGAATACAATGTCATATACTGTATTTCAAAGGGCATTATTAGAAAAGGAAATTGAAGTCACTAAGATACAGTACGTGGTGGAAGCGTGTAATTTCAGCATTTCACTGGAATATCGCCAGCAGCACGACGAAACTCTTCTGATCAACACTTTGAACTTCGTTAAAGGCTATAAAGTAAGTGAGCTGTTGATTTATATATGAAGACAGCAATTTTCATAAATTCGTAAAATAATAAAACTAAATGATCAATTACTTGAAGGCCCTGATCTTACTGGTACTCTTATTGGAGTTTTGACAAGATTTAGGGAAGAATCTGTGGAAATGGTTACTGATATTGAGTCAATGTGTCATCAGGTGAGGGTTCTGGTGGAAGATTCAGATCTTTGCACTTTCTTTGGTGGCCAGATGGAAATCTTTGTAAAGATCCGGTGGAGTATAAGATGTGTGTACATTTGTTTGGGGCTGCTTCCTCACCAAGCTGTGCATGTTATGCATTCAGACAAATGGCAGAAGACAGAAAGGATTCACATTCACAAAAAGCAGTTGAGACAGTCTTTAAACATTTTTATGTTGATGACTGCCTGACATCTGTGGCTATCGGAGAGCTAGCAATTACTCTGTCAAGAGACCTTAGAGTACTTTGTGAAAGTGGAGGGTTCCATTTGACACAATAGGCAAGCAATAGTAGGAAGTCAATTTCTAATTATGAGAGTGTCCGACATTAGAGAATTGGATTTAAGCAATGACACTTTGCCATTAGAGAAGGCATTGGGAGTGCAATGGTGTACAGAAAATGATTTATTTAAATACAAGGTACAAGTGCAAGAAAAACCATGTACAAGAAGAGGTATATTTTATTCATTGTTAATTTTGTTTATGATCCTTTAGGATTTTTGTCACCATTTACTTTATCTGCTAAACTTCTTCTTAGAGAACTTTGCAGAGAGAAACGAGGCTGGGATGAAATTCTTTCAAAGGGTAACCAGTCAAAGAGATGGAGGAAGTGGTTAGACGATATGCAAAAACTTTCCAAATTCAGTGTGAGCAGATGCTTAAAGCCTGTATGGTTTGGGTCCACTGTGACAGCTCAGTTGCATCTCTTCTCAGATGCCAGTGAACTTGCATATGGCTCCATATCTTATATTTTGCTGACAAATAAAAATGACCAGAGGCACTGTTCTTTTCTAATAGGTAAAGCAAGAGTGGCACCACTTAAACAGATATCAAATCCAAGACTGGAACTTACTGCAGCAGTTATGGCTGTCAAAATGGATATTATGATGAAACGCGAGCTGCAGCTACCTGTTGAAGAATCTTAACTTTTGGACAGATAGCTTAACAGTACTAAAGTACATTGACAATGACACTGCTCGATTCAAGACATTTGTGGCTAATAGAATCTCCTTTATTAGCGAAGCTACTAAAACTTTGCAGTAGAGATATGTAAGCACCTCAATGAACGCAGCTGATCAGGCGTCTAGAGGACTGAAAATAGAGACCTTCATTGATAGTGAAAGCTGGATAAAGGGACCAAGTTTTCTATTGAAATCAAAGAATGAATGGACATCCCGACCAGATCAACCTAATATACTAAATGAGGATGATGAAGAAATTAAGAAAACTGCAACTGTCAACCTAATACATGTTCAAGAAAACAGAGATGTTTTGAATGTGTTCATAGAGCATTATTCAAGTTGGTTACAATTAAAAAGGGCCATAGCATGGTTAGTGAAGTTTAAAGAGCATTTGTTACATCTGAGTAGATGGAGAAAACAGATATATAATTTTATCACTCAGTCAGAGAATAATCCACATAAAGCAAAGGCATTGCTCAAGCAAGAGATGAAGAAGTTTAAAACAAATTTGAGAATAAAATCTCTTACAGTAGAGGAATAGCCAGTGCAGAACTAAATTTAATTTGCTATGTCCAATTACTAAGATAAACAGAGGAAATTAACGTTTTGCAGCAAGGAAAATTTAATGTAAAAAAGGGCAGTCATATTTTAAAATTAGATCCTCAGTTTAAAGATAACGTGTTAAGAGTTGGAAGTCGGCTCAGTAGTTCTGCAATGCCAGAAGAAAGCAAACATCCAGTAATATTGCCTAAAGATCACCATATTTCTACTCTTATTCTCAATCATATCCACTAAGAAACTGGATATTGTGGAATGAATCATGTATTTGCAAAGTTCTGCCAGAAATACTAGATTCCTTCAGCTAATGCTGCAATAAGAAGAATAATTTCAGATTGCACCATTTGTAAAAGGCAACATACAAGACCTGTAAATCAGAGAATGGCAGACTTGCCGGAAGATTGACTATTACCAGACAAGCTGCCATTTACTAATTAACTAACTAATTAACTACTTTGCCAAATTATAGGTAAGTACATTTGAGAAAGAAAAGATGAAATCCTTAAGTCAACAGATGTTATTTTTTGATCAAGTATTGAAATATTTCATTTATTAATACTTTACAATATTTTGTGGAGCACAAAAGTAACGACTTCGCTACCAAGTAAAGACGCCATCACAGCTGACTGTGGCTCAACAAGGTGGTTGTTTTTCAAATTCTGCGTACAGTGCAAACTTGAGTTCGATCCAAATTAAAGAGTCATCAAAATTAATAACACTAAAACAATCAGTAGTGAAATCTTTATAACCAATTTGATCTAAATAATTTTGAGAGATACTGTGGAAGGATCTCATAAGAGATCTGTTTGGGAATCATCCCCACTAGAATCGCAATGATTAGTTGCGTAAGACAGCTCATGTATTTACATTAATTCATCTTCTATTCATTGCCATTTGACGTCCATGAACCCCTCCATTGAATAAGGTGATAACAAACTCACTGTGGTAGATGAGGTTGAATTTGCTCTGATGCACCAAACATTCAAAGGTGTCAATCCGGAGCACATCAGAGAGGCTGAGAGGTATGGCGCAGATCAGTCACCGACACACCGACACACAGACACACACGTCACACTCCACAGTGAGCATTGATTGGATCAAGTGATACACGTGCTGCACAGCGAATTGTACTGCAGCGTATTAGGACCACGGTGAGGAATAAAAAAAAAACAGACACAGTGAGGAAAAAAAAAACTAAATGTAGAGAATAAAGTCAACATTCAACTTTATTCTCGTCATTTACATTGAGATTAAAGTCGACATTTCCACTTTATTCTTGCTGTTTATGTCAAGAGGGAAGGAGAAGAAAACACATAAAAATGGAGTTAATGGAAGACTTAATACAAATGTATTTTAGAAGTGGTTTCAGTAATCAAGAAACTCTAGCTCTTTTAGCCCATGAGCACAGAATCATAATTAGCATAAGGAGTTTGAAGAAACTGTGCCGAAAAATGAATTTCTTTAGACGGAGGAATCATACAGATGTCGATGAAGTGGCTTCTTGTTTGAGAAGTTAAATTGCCAGTAACGGACAAATGCAGGGATATCACAGGCTACATCTGCAAGCAATCCAAAGAGGGTACGTTGTAACACAAGACGTGGTGAGACAGTTGATCAAGCTGATTGACCTCGAAGGCATGGAGTTTAGGCGGACACAATGGCTAAGAAGACGGCACTATCACACCCAAGGTCCAAATGCACTGTGGTATATGGACTCTTAGATAAACTAAATCTATATGGTATTGCAATTCAAGGTTGCATTGATGGCTTCAGCCGCTATGTCTTGTGGTTGGAGGAGTATACCACTAATAATGACCCGAAAGTAGTTGCAGATTATTTTATCTCAACAGTTTCGCGGTTGAGGCGAAGCCCGCAGCGACTCCGCGCACACAGAGGCACAGAAAACAGGCATGTGGAACAAATGCTTATGTTTTTCCGAAGAAATCACGACGACAGTTTTGCAGGTGAAAGGAGTTTCATTTATTGGTGCAGCACTGCAAATCAGCGAATTGAATCGTGGAGGGGAATCTTGAGAAAGCAAAGCGTGCAGTTTTGGATTAACTTGTTCCAAACCCTTCACGATGACGGATGGCGATTTCTTGGATAAAAGCCTAATACAGTTCTGCATCCTCAGCCTTGTTCAGGTAATATTCTTAGATAAAAAAAAATGAAAATAAATATAAACACAATTGTATGTGAGCATAAATAATTGATTGTATTTCAAAATGTGTTTTTGTACTTTTTTCTTTATATTTGTAATTATTTCTTCATTTATGTATTTCAGTGACACCACACATAACAAAATTCATGAAGAAAAAAATGAGCAACAAAATTGTACATCATGACACATTTGAGTATTTATGCTGTACTATTATTGTATTTTTATTTATTTGTTGTTACAATTCAAAATACATTTTATTAATTTAGGTAGACTTTTAGTTAGTTACTTAGTTATTTTATTTTGTCTAAAATTTTCCTTCATATCCTGCAACCATGCTATCATTCATCTGTGCTGATTGAACCGTATAATATGTTCATTTATAACATAATGGGTCGGTTTTAAGGATTTGGATTAAACCTACCCTGGTCTCTCTGCAATGCAAAGCAGTTTTCTTTAGTCTAGAACAGCAGAATGTTGCCATATGTGGTGTAATTGTGCTGTTTGTAGGGAAATTTTAAACTTGTAGCGGTGTATTGGCACCAAAAATTATAGGAATAAATTTTATTAGGGTTTCAGAAAAACGTTAGGGGGGCACGATTAAAACTGTTATGAAAACTCAGGTCTCAAGTACTTAAAGGTTGAGAAATGTTGGTCTAAAATTAGACGTAATCTGGGTCCAACAATCCAGAGTATGTCAATAACAATAGTAGTCAGTGTTGTCTTGCTTATGAGTAAAACATTGAACTGTTTCTTATTTATTTTGTGCAGCCTGAACTCAATGAGGTTGACAAAACATGGAATTTTCACAAGCTCAGACCTAGGACAGGCCATGGTGGCACTGGAGGTCGACCTGTTTTGATGCACAGTGTTCCTGAGATGTATGGTGGAGGAGCTGGCTTTGTGTAAGGGGGAGTGCACATCATAAAGCCAGTACCCCTGTGATGAGACAGTTTTTGAGCTCAATTGTCTTCTGATGGAGGAAGAGGGTTGGAAGGCTCCTATAGATGCCTTTTCTGCTGCTGAACTGTACACCTTGTTGAGAAATGAAATACTGAATGAGATATCTGACTCGTCACACTCTCGTACATGTATCAGTGTTGACATAAAATGGAGCAGAGCTCAATTATTAAAGAAGATGATCTCTCTAATGACATGCATATGGACACTGTGAAGGAAAAGTTACTGTATAAATCTGTAAAGTGCTTGAAACTATGCCTGCCTTTTAAACATGAATAATTTATACCCAGCACATTACTATATAGACTTATCATACGACATGTTAGCTTTTTATTTTGTCCTCTGATAATAATTTACATATAAGAAGTCCTGTTTAATGAATCAGATATTTGCCAATCTGAAGATTTTCAATCTGTTTAACTATTTTGGACCTTTAGATAATGTTACGCTCTAGGAATGTTTAAAGATCACACCTTTTCTCTGTATTCTCATTGGTGTAACTGAAATACTCCCTTGACTGTAGTGACGTAAATGAACCAAATTCATCAAAGATGCTGCACTGTTCAGATATGCTAGTCTGTCATGACGTATTAAACAAGAGCACGTGGCCGCTCCATCAGCCTGATGTAATAAAGGACATCCATCTTGACTCACAACTATTCTTTATTTACTGAATATTTTCATTTTGTGCACACACACACTGGGCACTGGTTAAGTCTGAAGGTTTTTAATGCACACTTCATATTAGCATTACTCTTACTAATGATATTGAATGATTCCACCACTTTCAACACCT
The DNA here is from genome assembly GCF_016835505.1 of Polypterus senegalus. Classification (NCBI taxonomy): domain Eukaryota; kingdom Metazoa; phylum Chordata; class Cladistia; order Polypteriformes; family Polypteridae; genus Polypterus; species Polypterus senegalus. The sequence continues at coordinate 181,962,006 of NC_053161.1, forward strand.
AGAGAATTAGTTATTTATGGTAATGTTTACACTGAAATGAGAAATAGTTGTCTGTAGTATGTTTGGTAAATCTGATAATAAGTTCAGTATTGTGTCTTTGGTGAGTATTGACAATAAACATCTGGCCCTTGAATAACATTTAATGTATGATTTGGTGACATCAAAATATACCAGTGGTTAGATGACTCAAGAATGTACATGAGATGGAAAGAACAATGTGTTTTAACAAAGTATTTATTCCTGTTCTGGTAATAAACCATCAGAAATACAAACTGTTCATGAACATTGAATATAAATTATAAAACAGTATTAGCCTTTGAACAGTCAGTCTTTTCTAATAACAGCATCACAATTTCCACAGTGCAGTGAATGCAGTTTAGTTCTACAGTATAAGATGAACAATAAAGTCAAATTAACAGACGTACTCTGCACTGTGTCTGGTTCAGGATATTCAGTACACTTCAAAACTTTAATCACAAGATTTAGAACATAGTGTGAATGTTTATTTCACAAACTTGGATTACAGAGTCACAGAGTATTAAATGTTATTGATGATGAGCATTCACAAAAAAAAAAGGAAAAGCAACACTTATAACTGTACAATATATGTTTGGCATGATTTAGCAGGATAATTGCTATTTAATTACTGAAAGCCAATAAAACATTGTAAACTTTAATAAAGGTGAACAATGAGGAAGGGGAACACAGCCCCCCAAGTAGTATGTGGATGTCTTAGTATACAGCACTTGAACATTTTCAAAACTTTACAAAAAGTCAAAAGTTTGACAAGAAGTGTGATAACAGAATAGATCAGCGGGTCTCAAACTGGGGGGCACTGCAGCTGTACAAGGGGGGCGTCGAAATAAATGAACAAGACATCAAAATTGTATTTCAAATTTAAATTTACAAGCATATAATCACAATGAATGCATTATAACTTAAATTAAAATAAAACATTTCTAACAAATAGATCAGGTGATAATGCAGCGCGACTGCACCACATTGGCAGCATAGCCAATATTGTCAAATTGAGTTCAATAATTTACTGTGTATTGAGTTATTCTCACAATACAACTGACAGCGGTATAATATTTGTCGGATGAAAATACATTCGTCGCACGCAGATTGACTTCATCGGTGTCCTCGTTTACAAGATTTTTAAAAATTAAAACATATTTAATCGTTTCTTTACATAAAAAAATAATTAAATAAGAATAAATAATTTATTCCTTGTTTTTTGGATTAGAATTACTACGAAAAACCACCCAAGTCATTTTAACAGTTATTAAAGCAATTAAAAAAAAAATTAATTGCAAATATTTCATCGAAGTTAGCCGAACACATGCAAATCTTATGGAAGTAAAAATGATAGGATACCGCGACACGGCAGGAGTATCATAGCTTTGTTAGTTGTATTGTAGGTTATTCTCATCTATCTTATATTATGCAGGGGGCGCAGAATTATTCCAGATAGAAAAGGGGGGGCGCGAAATACGAAAGTTTGAGAACCGCAGGAATAGATGAAGAGTATCCACTTTATTTATACAAAGACCATTTCTTACGTTGGTATAAAGCACAGAAGGAGACTCTGAGTACTTTGAATCGTTATTTTCTCGCTGAAGGATCAGCCCACATGTACAACATACTCAGTGCAGTGAAAACACATTTAAACACAACAGTAGCATTATCTGCCAAATTCACATCTGATCCTCTGCAAAACAAGGTTTTCTTTATATTATTTCTTGGTGTAACTTCTGAACTTACACTCAATCTCATTTTGTTCTGTTGTTATATTCTGTCTAGGAATTGTAATAACCAAGACTTTTATTTTTGACATTCTTTTGACTTAAATCTATGTATACTTCGGTTGTCCGATCCTAATTCAGTTCTGCACAAGTTCCTTATGTGCAAACTCTGCTCAAACTGCTTGATTGACAAAGGTTTTACCACAGAATAATTGGGTGTCTACACAATGTCCATCACACAAATGTGACTCTCTAGGACATCATTGAATTCAGCACGAAAGTCTGGAAAATTGCCATAATTGTCAGATAGCTGCAGGATCATCCCACATGTGTGTCCTATTGGCCACCTTGTAGAAGAAGACATCGGCACAAAGGCGACAGTGATGTTTTCTGACTCAATAAAATCTGACCCTCTACAAAACCTCAAAAACTTAGAAAGTTTTACTTTCTCTACTTCCCTGATATACCTTCTAAGGTGATGCTCAATCTCTTTCTGTTTTGGTATGATTATCACTGGGAATTTCAACATCATTGACACTTTTTTTGGATGTTGGTTTAAGATCAGTGTACATTTTGGTCAACTGGTCATAATTAAGTGCAATGTGATGCTGGATAATGTCCCTCCAGCTGTCTGTCACAAACATTGGCTTCTGTACAAGTTCTTTATATGCAATCTCCCTGAGAACTGCTGGAAGCCCATTTTCTACACTCATAATTATCTAGAACATCTAAAATGTCATCAAGCTCAACAAAGGAGAAATCTTTCAAAGCTTGTTTAAGGATTTCTTGCTCTTGGACACTTATAAACTGCAAAACGTTTTCAATTAGGTCGCTGTAAACCTTTCCAAATAGAACCTCCTCCAGAAAGGGAAGTGCAAGCTTGATTGGAATGAATTTGCAATCTTTGTGTCCTCTCCAGAAAATGCAGGCAATAGCTTTCCAAGTGTCAGCCTTAAACTCGTGTCTGATGAATGCTACTTTGAAAGTCGTTCCAATTGTGCACCGATCATAGAATTCCTCCCAAAAAGAACTGTATACGTCTCTAACAAGCCCTGATTCACAACCAGCCTCTAAAGAGTTAACCTGTCCAGTGTCACATGGTCTGGTCAAAGCCTCTGGGTCAGAAATGGATTCAGTCATGTCACTGAGGCAGTGTGCATAGCGTATAGTTATTATTTTTGACTGTTTCATGGTCTCATTGGATTCAGCCTCGTACATTTCTGTGTCATTTGGGTGATCTTGAAGATCTGTACATGGGCCAAATGTCATTTCAGGATCAGACACATTATCTACAGAAGATCAGCATGTATTTGGTAAACAATTTCACTTTCCTCCATCATCTGATAATGGATGTCATATTGATCTGTACTGAGTGTGTAATTTGGACTGACTTGGTTTTGATCAGAAACTATAAAATCATCAGGCACATCCTGAGGGTCACAATCCTCAGTAGTTGTCTGCCTGAAATCACCACAGTCCTCAAAATCACTAGTACTGGCTTCAACATCTGACTGCTCCTTTGTTTTTGTAGTTTGATGGTGTCATATATTAAACCAGATGTGATGATCAAGTGAAGTTTGTTTGAAGTCCCAGATATCAAATATGAATTCAGATTCATGCCCTTTGCTTGAGACACCATCAGGGACAAAAAGACCCCTTGCCTCTTTCAGGATTTCAGTGAATCCAGCACTGACTGGCATGGTGTGCCCCCACCTTGTTTTGGTCTGACCTGTTTAGTTTCCCCCTTGTTACTGTGTATCCACCCTAACTCTATGGCGCGTGTTTTAGCTTTGGTAAGGAACGGGATTGAGAATGTTGAGGTGTCTCTTCACTTTTATTGTTTTCCATCCTTGACTTCATTTTGTCACAGAGCTTCTGAAGAAGGCCAGATTTTCTTATTATGGTGGTATTTTGATTTCTGCAGAAATTTAAAAAGTGCAAATCTGTGTCCATAGGAGGGAATGTAATTGGACAGTGTTGAATCATCCATGAGCAAGACAACATCTTGGTCAATCTGTGAGACAAAATAAAAATATTAAAGCTAAGTAATTCATAAGTATATTAAATACAGAATAAAAACATATTTGTTAAAAACATAACTGCCTTGTAAAATAACACTTCAAAAAAGGATATGTGTCAATCCTTTATATCAGGCTATGCACATTATAATCTAAATTTAAATAAAATTGCAAGGTAATCTCCTGTAGGATCTAATTGAATCCATCCATTCATTATCCAGCCCGCTATATCCTAACCACAGGGTCACAGGTGTCTGCTGGAGCCAATCCCAGCCAACACAGGGCACAAGGCAGGAAAGAATCCCACCACAGGGCACACACACACAGACACTAGGGACAATTTAGAATCGCCAGTGCACCTAACCTGCATGTCTTTGGACTGTGGGAGGAAACCCACACAGAGATGGGAAGAACATGCAAACTCCACACAGTGAGGACCCGAGAAGTGAACCCGGGTCTCCTAACTGTGAGGCAGCAGTGCTACCCACTGTACTCTAATTGAATTGCCCTGGCATATAATCAGGAAGCTGTTCTGCTTATAAGCACTGCGATGATGGGTTCAGACAACATTTTTAAAAAGATATTATGTTCTTTTTATCTCTTTAAGGGAGCATTAAATTGGCATACAGGTACCAGTTTTTTTTTTCTTTATTTCACTTTATACAATTTCTTGTATTAGGAATTTGTTAGTTTTCACATACCCCTTGGGGTCAGAGCGCAGGGTCAGCCATTGTACAGCACGTCTGGTTCTTGCTGAAGGGCCCAGCAGAGTAGGGGATTTGAACCGATAACCTTCTGGATACCAACACAGATCCTTAGCCTCAGAGCCACCACTCCACCCTGCAGTTTACTTTAACTTCAGATTTAGCTTTACAAATAAAATAAAACTAAATGGCTCCAATCTGATCTCTATTATCACATACCTTTTGTTCCTCAGTTACAGTCGGGGCATCCTGGGAGACACCTCGTCCTCTAAGAAACCCGATTATAGACAAGTTTCACGTCAGGGAGATCAAACTTTACAGCTGCAGTAGACCTTCAGAATTTAAATAGAACAAAAGTTTCAAATATGTGTATGTGGGTTTGGGGAGAAATGCAATAACATCTGAAATTTGAACACAAGGTGGAAATGTGAACTCATAAACATAACTATAAAATGTACCAAAATGTGAAAAAATGTAAATATCTTTCTTAAGAATTTGGAATGCCATATGAAAATGCTAAATGGCTTACGATGATAACTGGACTTGATTAAATTACTGGAATATCCAATTCAAGGACTCCTAACAGAACTAACGTTAACATTACTTACTGAAGAAAACGTATTTACTGTAAGTACAGTAGGGGTTTGCTATGCTGTGCTTAGTTTACATGGACTTCAGTTCTGTTTCTCAATTTGGGCTGCAGTTTCTGAAAACGATTAAACTTGGAGATTCATGATCAAAATGTGGTGTGTATACATAACCTATGAGATACTTCTTTGTACAACGGCCACTTTACGAATAAACAAGTACTACTTAGTTAACGACGCCACCGAACACTGAAACAAAATGCGCTATCGGTAGATTAAAAAGCCGTTGATTTGGAATAACATTTTATGTTTTCATTATTAGGCCTTTGGTGGGATGAAGATAGCTGTGAGAAGTATTACAAAGTAAACATGATTTCATAACCTAATACCAAAATGCGACTAAGTATATAAATAAACACCAAATCGGACATGTATTGTTTCTGAAATGTACACTATATAAATGACAGATGCACGCCATTAAAGAAAATCTCACTTTCTATTTTTTTGTCATAAGAAAAGCTGATGGTACAAGAAGGTTTGTACTCCATTGATTCCCTAAACAAAGTTTGCACGTTCTGACTGAGGACATGTGGGTTTCTTTCCATAGTCCAAACACATGTTGAATGAGCGTTGCTAAATTGACCGCTAATGTGTATGTGTGTGTGTGTGTGTGTGTTCATCTTGTGACGGGCTGGCACCCAGTCCAATTCCTGTCTAGTGTCTGATGGTTGCTGAGAAAAGCTTTAATTGCCTTGCAACCCTGTTTTGAAGAAGTAGCCATGAAAAGTGGATGGATGGACATGATACAATGAAGAGAATAAGCATGTACATCACATCACATTTACTCATTCTGAGACACAAAGACCTCAGTGGGCCAACCTATGTGTAAATCTGCAGGCAGTATGATGGGGTGGTTAAGGTTTACGTGGTTAAGATTGAGGGTTCAAATCCCTCTAGAAACTCAGTGTGACCCTAAACAAGTCACTTGACCTGCCTGTGCTGCAACTGGAAAAACTAGAGAAATGTAACTAATTTTATCATGAATGTTGTAAGTCACCTTGGATAAAGGCATCAGCTAAATTAGTAAATAATGCAGTACAAAAAAAAAAAATCTACATGACACTTGGAAAAAGCGCATTTTTTCTATTCTTTGCTTTCCACTACGTTACTCACTCTTTAAATTAATATTGTTTTTATGAGTATGCTGCTGCTGGAGTATGTGAATTTCCCATTGGGATTAATAAAGTACCTATCTATCTATCTATCTACTTACCTTTGTTGATTTGCTAGGCTCTTATTTTTTGGCCGCTGTCTCGGGTCAGTTACAGGTTTCAACAGAAACGCCGATATACCTGCTGTCAGCTGGTGGCCATACACCACTAATCCTGTTGTTTTGTCACACTGTTGAATTAGTTCAAAGCAGAATACCTTTACAGCAGGTGTAACAAATATCTAAGTGCCAGGGTTTATGAAGGGGTATCAGATACAGCCCACCGGTGTAGCTGAGAATATGCAAGTGTTGGATTCATGAGGTGGTGGTCGGAGACAACGATACAGAATTCAATGGAGGTTCTTCTGGGCGTGCACTCTTTATTGTACTATTGTACTGTAACTAGTTAAACATACCAGCTCTCAGTGCGGGTCCTTCTGTTTTTCTTCTTCCCACCTTTCCACGCATTACACTTCTCCGTGAAAGTAAAAACAGTTGTATGCATAAAACACGGATCCTTCAACACTTATAAGGAGGAGGAGGAGGAGGTTGGCAGCACGCGCTGATATGGCACATAGCCGCACACACCCCATGACGAACCGCATGAGAATCCCAATTTAGGACCCGAGTGCACTCAGGCAACAGGTGACACCTCAGCGACACAGTAGCTCGAATGGAATGGAATAGAAGAACACAGAAAATATTTATTTTAAATGTTTAATTATGTGAGCAATCCATCCATCCATTTCCCAAACCCACTTATTCTGTGCAGGATCGCTGGAGTCAATGCCTGCAAGCATCGGGCAACAATACAGGAACAATCACTGGGACGGGGTGCTAGCTTATCGTGAAGTAAACAGAGACACAAACACATGCTAGAGACAATTTAGCATTACTAGTTCACCTAACCTGCATCTCTTTTGACACCGGAGCACCTTGGAGAAATCCACGAGGAGAACATTCAAACTACGATCACGAACACCCGGGACCTCAACCCCTACTGTGAGGCAGCAGCACTACCTCTGACCGTGCCTCACATGTTTAATTTTTAACATTATAAAATATTTAAACACAGTGAGCAATTCATCTATAAAATGTAACACAAAAAATGCATGGATTTCAGCATTACAATTACACAATCTCAAGTATAAATCGCAGTTTTCCAAATATTTGCGATGTTGCAATAAAATGCACATTCTGTATGGTGACGACTGCCTGGGAGTACAGAGTCTGTGCAAGAAGATGGCCGTTTAAGAAGCATTAAGTGTATTAATGTCTAGGTCGGGGAGAACTTAGATTACGAAGGATTGAATGTGCTACTTTAGTTAGGATGGGGGTTTGAGAAACAGCAGTAAACGTACGATTTCAATATGGAGTTTATGGTGATCTTAGCGATAGCATGCTTTCGGAAAAAGCAACTCAGGATATACACAATCCCCTTTAAACCCGTTTAAAATGATATGTGACATACACAAACTAACCTTTAATCGTTTAGTTTATTCCTAGACAGACTTGTTTGTGCTCTATCCGTAGTTTTCTTCAGTTTTCGCAAGTCCCAATCGTATGTACGGAATTAAACTTGAGATAGAAAAAACAAGGGCTTGATCTGGAAATGTCGAGAATAAAGACATGTCGACTTTAACCTCAACATTTATTTTTACTTTTTTCTTCACTGTGTCCATATTTTTTTTTTTTTTTTCACCGTGGCCCTAATAAGCAACCATAATAGAACTGTAACAGCTTAATGTAAGAGTCCTATTAAAAGAAGAATTTGAGGCGGATAAAAACTGCAGCCACAGGGGGGCGCCAGAGCGGGACCTGAAAACTGCTGGCCTGAAGAACGCGAGTCATCAGAGTAGTACAGCATAGCCACTGAGAGACAGCATTAAAGACGCCATAAATCAGATATTTAACACTCAAAGCAGGAACACAAATGAATATACAGTGGAACCTTGGTTCACGACCATAATTCTTTCCAGAACTTTGGTCGTAAACCGAGTTGGTCATGAACCGAAGCAGTTTCCCCCATAGGATTGTATGAAAATGCAATTAATCTGTTCCAGACCGTACAAACTGTATGTAAATATGTAAAAATATGTAAAGATTAAGCACATATATAGTTAATTACACCATAGAATGCACAGTGTAATAGTAAACTAATGTAAAAACACTGAATAACACTGACACAAAACACCCAGGCTCCCTGATCAGCTACACGAGCAGGCTCGCTCACTCGCTCGCGCTCTCTCTTTCTCTCTCTGTAGCACACACACCACCAAAGCCCCTCCCTCCCTCAGCTACAGGAGCAGCCTGGCTCACGCGCACGCTCGCTCTCTCTCTCTCTCTCTCTCTCTGTAGCGCGCGCACGCACACACACACACCACCCACCCCTATTTCCCTCCCATCCCTTCCCTGTCAGCTGCCCGTGCTCGTGCAGCATTTTTTTTTAAATGAGTTAAGCACAGCAGAATAAAAACATCGCACAAATCCGAACTGCATTTAAAAACCAACTCACAAGCAACCAAAAAAAGTAACATTGCAACAAATCACGCGATGAAGTCCTCCATGTAAACAATTTTTTAAATAAGTTTTAAGCACAAGGAAAAAAGCGAACATTTGAAAAAAGAGAAAAATGACATTGCAACAAATTGCATTATGAACTAAAAAATTTAACTTTTGAAAAATCTGTAATACAAAAACCACCAAGAAAACTAACCTTGCATGAGACGAGTTCTGGCATGAAGTGTTTTCCTTCAGGTGATTTTTTGGGTTACTGGTGCTTTTAGCGGTTTAGCTGGTGGGAGTGAAAGCCTCATGCAGCCATTCCAAAAAGAAAGTTCTTGTGACCCTCCACATTACTGGCAGTCTGGCTTTGTTTACATTGTGCTGCTTGAAAGCACCAGGGTTCTCAGATTGGTAAATGAGTAAACTGGTAAACAGTTTTTCCACCTCTTGTAATTTCTTTCTTTACTTCGATTTCACTTTTCTTCAAAACTTTCTCCTGACCACTCTTCACTTGCTTAGAAGCCAGAGTTAACTGGAAAAGCACACGAAATACTGTAGAGCACAAAGAGAGTGCACGTCTTATTGAAAACAATGAACAAGGAGCGGCTTTGCATATGAAAAAGCATGGCAGCTCTCTTTCTCTCTCAGGCTGCCTGTGGTGGGAGGGATGGTTCGCTCTCTCTCTCTCAGCTCAGGAGGCAAGGGAAACTGGCTTGTTCAGCAAACACGTGCAGCAATCTCCTCCTCCTCCCCCTCCCCAGCAGGCACGTGCTCGCTCGCTCTTGCTCTCTCTCTCTCTCTCAGCTCAGCTCAGACAGGCAAGGGAAACTGGCTTGTTCGTATACCGAGTGTGTGGTTGTGAACCGAGGCAAAAGTTTGGCGAGCTTTTTGGTCATGAACCGAGTTGTACGTGAACCAGGACGTTCGTGAACCGAGGTTCCACTGTACATGCATTTCCAGTTTTTCTTGAAGGTGCTAAATCATATCGCAGAGAACTAAGACAAGAGATTTATGGCAATCACGATGGCTCCTTTAAAAACTGAATCCCAAAGATGAGCCATTGGGTCACTTTAAAAGGCTGTAGACTGCCAGGCCTGAGGCTTCACCTACGCACCCCTGAGAACACTGGGGGTCTAAGGGCCTGAAACAGGGACAAAGAAACTGATAAATACTCTGAATTGAAATACGTTTCTAAATAAGGAACTGCACTGAGCCTGTCGTGAAAATCTGAGTGATGACAACTAAGTTGAGGTGACAATACACATTTTAAAAATCTGATGGAGTCCATGGAGGCTTTCATACACAGCAGTGCCATCTTCAGGGAGATGGAGGACAGTGCAGAACTGTCTCATTCTGAAAATGATGGGTCTGTTCCAGATATACTGTCCATCTGCGGGGTAAGACTGTAAAAATACGTTAAAGTATAATCTTTAAGTTGATGATTTGCATATATTTAAAGAGAATCATGAGCATATATGAAAATAAGCATCATATCCTGGTGCACATTAAAATAGTGAGGGTTAAATCACAAAAGGCCTGTGACTGTATATTTAATTTTTTTTTAGCAAGCTAGAAACCACCAATACTTCATAAGTCAAGGTCAGGTATGCAGGGAGGGGCTGACAGGCAACCCAACTATGTGATGAATGTCAGCTGAGGAATGGAAATAATGATGGCAGGTACTGGATGGGTGGAATGTGGGGAGAGGGCCTGTCAAGTGGCCATGATGGACAGAACAGATTGCTGCGTTCATTAGGCTGGGAAATATTGGTGGAGCCAATCAGAGGCAGGACAAGACAGTGGAATGCTGGGAGTCAGATGAGGGGGCGGGTTGACAAAAAGTCCTGGGCCAGCAGAGTGCAGAAGGCTGCAAAAGGGGGATGTGGTGCTTGAGAGAAAGTGTGTCAGGGGGAGGTGTGCTGAATCTTTATTGTGCCGAGACCCCTCTGTGCTGCGTCCATTAAAGTTCATCAGTGAAAGAATTGACTCCAAGTGCAAGACTTTCATTACTGCCTCTGATTAAAGACAGGGCTTTGAAAGCACAGGCAAAATTCCTGTAGGACATCATTGTCATTGAATCATTAGTAGTGCAGTCTGGAGAGGCAGGTGGTGTGAGTGGGATAGAGGGAACAATAGATTAGTGTAGAGCTAAATACACACACACACACACACACACACACACACACATATATATATGTCTTGTGTTTAGTATATTCTTACAGGTTCATTTATTAGTGTGTATATATATATATATATATATATATATATATATATATATACACACACACACACTATATACAGTATATACTGTATATGTGTTTAGGGTTACATGAGGTGTTGTGGAGTAATCTTCAGGAAAAACAAGCAGAGTCTTCAGAAAGGCAGTCAGAATTTAATCTTCATTGCACAGAATAGAAAACAATTGCTGAGCACAGAAAACCATCTCAGTTCATGAAGTGAGCCCCAGATTTATTTTAGTTCTTCTCACAAAATGCCCCCCATCATCTACTGTACAGGTTTCTTCGTGATGATGACCTCATTCAGCTCCTTTTCTCACAACAATCATTTTCACATCCTAAACCTCAGCCATTAAAGACCAGTGGCCTTTTACTTAATCAGTTCTTACAATTAAGTTGAGATCAGGAGGACTCATATATGAAAACTGGATTTCCTAACTGATAATTCAATTAATGGTTACTTGTTGCACTAACATCCCTGAAAGGCTAAAATAAAAGGCGATTTGGGATGAAAAATCCTGCAGCATAAATAAAACACATAGACCTGTCACAAAAAGTGACATAAAAGAGCGAGAAGTCTTGGTACTGAGTGTTTAAATTGGGATCATTTAACATGGCAGTGTGTAAAGATATGCAAGAGTGTATTCATAATTATAAAACAAAAGAAACGAGCAGAAAAAGGCAGAAGTAAAGAAAGGCAGAATTGGAGATGACGTAAATGTAGTTGGGCGAAGCATCAAAGAGAGAAACAGTGCTGATAAAATCAGAGAACTGCTAGAGGAGGACAGGGAGGAGGCGGGGGGACGGCAGATTCCCTTTGCCCCATCGGCAGATGCTGCATTAGAATGTCCATTAATCACAGCAAAAGTGAACATCACAGGACGAGTGAAGCTGGCGAGTGAGAGGGGGAGCAGGAAACACAGACAGGGATGGCAGAGATGATCAGATGCAGGCTGGAGGACACTGTGGGCAGAGAGACCAAGTCATGCAGGGAGTTCTGTGATTACGTGGCTAATCCTGTGGAGAAAATCACAGAGACAAGAAAAAGTCAAGTCACCGGGAAATAGAAGTCCAAAGAAAGTTGACTCACCTCCAGCAGGGGGAGATGACGCAGAAACACAAAAGGAGAACACATTCTCTGGTGGTCTGTGCCCCAGAAATGAATGCTATGGAGGGACACTCAATAATGGTGCCCGTGGTATCTGCCTGAACACCCTCAGCAGCACCGGCTCTGACCTCTGTTAAAATTCATGTCCAGCAACCTGGTTGGGGAAAGGGACAACTAAAGGGTGGAAATTCTAAGCCACTGCAAGGACCACCTGGTGTCTGTAGGTGATGTGGCCTTCTGGGATATAACAGGAAAAGCTGCAGGTAAACCCATGGGCACAGGGTAATCAGTCAGCCCAGAATAATCCAAATCGCCAGTCTAATTGCCAGTAGAATTTCAGTCAGCCAAACTGGAGTCAGCAGCAGGCTGCTTCAGGGCCCACCAATGCTTGGCTGGGATTTAATCAGGACTTTTAGCGGGAGCAATAGAATCCTACTTGGGAGGGTCAATGTCCGATGTTAACAGGGGGTGCAGACGTAGAGCCGATAACCACTATTGAAATTAAAGGAAAAGGCATTCCTGTAATGGTAGATACTGGAGCCACTTCTACATGTGTCAACAAGAGAGATGCGATGCACCTTCTAACGCCTGGTCAACATGTTAAAATGGTAGGATTCTCAGGACAAACACCATTAATTCCTCTGATACCTCCACTGTGTCTGCACATATAAGATAAAATAACTGGAATTGCCATACTGGTTTCTGACTGTTCACCTGTGGATTTACTGGGAAGAGACGTGCTGTGCAAGTTAAATATGACTATCTGGTGTATCCCAGATGAGTATGCATTGTTCCAAATGGTGGTCAGACAGAAATGACATTGCAAACCATTGTGACTACAGTTTACTTGGCAGAGGACAAGCCACCTTACTCCATCAGTCAAGCTGGAGCTGATCTCTGGAAAGAATGGGGACCATTTATTGAAATGAAATTGCCAGGGGCCCGGAAACCTAAACTGGAGCCTCGCTGCACGATGATTTATGATAATGGAGGCAATGGCCAGTTGGAGCGGAGATGGCTCTCTAAAACTGCTCCTCAGAATGTCCTTCTTGTCACACAAGATGTGATAATCAGGAAACAGGGAGCTGCTAGGCAGATAGATTAACACAAATTCACTAAGAAATGGTTCAGAAACCCTTCTGCTGTACCACACGTGACTCTGCTAGTAGCTGAGGGATTTGAGAACAAAGACTTAGGGCCTGTGATGAAAAGCGTAGAGCGAGCATGGTGGAGCCTGACAGATAACATAATGATTAATCGATCCGAGCATAAAAAATACATAAGAATTAAGTACGTAGCTAGCATGGTAGGTGTGCCCAAAGTAGTGGAGCTGCCAGCATCTCGACAGTTAGAAATGCATGAAACAAAACAAGAACTGCTAAGGCTTGACATGGAGGAGCATTCCTGACCGAGCTGTGGTCTGCACATGACACAAATGTGGGCCTAGTAGTTGAGCCAGTCCAGTGGAAGTGAGGGTGAAGCCTGGGTGCAAGGCCCTCTTAAAGCTGAGGTAGAGGAAGGCATAGAGAGCACAATAACAGGGCTTTTACAAGCAGGAGTGTTAAAAGAGACACAAAGCGTTTGTAACACGAGACTGCTCCATGTCTGGAAAAGTGATAAATCAAAGTGGAGGTCAGTAGATAACCTAAGAGCGGTGAATGAGGGAGTACAGGACTGGCCAGCAGAGATACCTAACTCCCACGTGTCGCTCACAGACATTCCTGAGAGTACAAAACGCTCTTCACTCACTGATTTATGCTCAGCGTTTTTTACAATTCCACTGGCTGAGGCCTGCCAGCCACTGTTTGCTTTTATGTATATGAAGAAGTAACAGACTTTTATGAGGATGACACAGGGGTTCAAACACTCCTCATGTGTTTTTAACCAGTTTCTCGAAACTGACCTGGAGGACTTGATTCTGGATGGTGCATTGATTCAGTATGTGGATGATTTTCTACTTTGCTTGGCATCATTGGAACAAAGCCATGCAGATTCAGTAAAAGTGCTTAAAAAACTTGCACAAGGGCGACATAAAGTCTCAAAGGCTAAACTGCAGTACTGTGAACCTGAAGTTGAGTATTTAGGAAGGATTATCACACAAGGCAGTAAAGCAATAGCTCCACCGCAGCTGGAAGGGATAAGTAAGGCACCTAAGCCAACGACTATGGGACAGATGGTGACGTTCTTGGGGATGACTGGTTTTAGCTCAGACTGCAGTCCAGAGTATGCTTTGAAAACAGCCTCAATGAGAGACATCATGAGAACTACAGGGTTACACAATTTGAGAAATCACTTGGAATGGACGATTGATGCTAACGTGGTGTTTGACTCTGTTAAACAGGAGATGCAGTCAGTGTCAGCATTGGCCTTACCTAACTATGACAGGCCTCTTTTGCTGTACCTGGCCAATGTCCACTCAGGCGGTGCCACTGCTCTGTTGATGTAAGAGACATGCAAGGGCAGGAAATTGCGTATTACAGATCAAAGCTGGTCAGTGTGGCACAAGGATACCCACCTTACTTTCAGGGTTTAGCAGCACTCCAATATGCCAGTGATAAAGCCTCCACTATAACACTGGGTTATCATTTACATCCATCAAAAGATTGTTGAACTAATAAATCAGGGCAGATTTGTTTTGACTCAGTTGCTGATGTATCCTGATGTGTCATCCAAAGATGTGACACACTAAACATGGCAGAGTTTGTACCTGTGGAAGGTGAGCCTCATGAACGTATAGCAGAGTCATTAGTTATCACAAGGCTACATCCGGAGTTTGAGTCTGTGCCTCTACAGAACGCTGATCACATGTGTTTTATAGATGGCTCATGTTATAGGGATCAGGTAGGAAACCATGGAGGATTTGGAATTGTAGAAAGGACAAAGAGTGACAATTTAAAGTGTTTGTGTCACAAGGCTGTAAAGAGCCCTGCTCTGTCCAACTAGCTGACCTTAAAGTACAGACTGAAGCTTACAAGATGGGGATGAATAAAATGGTGAAAGTCTTCACAGACTCAGCCTATGCCTGTGGAGTATGTCACTCTTTGGGGGACAGTTTGGAAACAGAAAGGGTTTAGGAAAAGCGATGGATCACCTATACAGCTCTGTGAGAAGATTCAAGAACTAATCAGGGCTATGATGGTGCCTGCTAAGTTGGCGGTGATCAAGTATCAAGCACACCAGAAAGACAATGAATTTGGGAGCGAAGGGAACAACATGGCAGATGTGGTAGCCAGACGAGCTTCTGAAACACCAATTCCTATATTAGCTCCACTTGTGATTATCGAGCCTGGAGTCACTGAAAGAGACATAAGTGACATGCAGGAGAGAGCAGGACTGTATGAACAGGAATCAAAGAGGTGCAAAGAAGTACAAGGAAGGATTATGGCACTCTGTCCTAATTGTTGCTCCTTCAGTGTTGCTATATTTTCTAATAACGGATGCACATAGTGTTGATCATTGAGCAGTGGGAGGGAATTGTTAAGAGGATTAAAAACCAAGGATGTTGGTCTTCTCATTTGTAAGCTAATGTTGATACATTTTTGTCAGAATGCATTATTTGTGCAAAACACAATGTGAGAAAGTGAATTACTACTCCATTAGGACACATAGCAACACCAGAAGGCCCATTTAGACACCTGCTAATGGACTGTGTGGGTATGCTAAGAACGGTGTGAAAACAGAGATACCTGCTGTAATAACAGACAAGTTTAACAGATGGCTGGAGGTAACAAGACCAAGGAGCAGCTACAGCTTAACTAGGGAGTTCAGACAAACGATTGGCATTCCATCAGTGATAGATAGATAGATAGATAGATAGATAGATAGATAGATAGATAGATAGATAGATAGATAGATAGATAATTTTATTAATCCCAAGGGGAAATTCACATAATCCAGCAGAATTATACTAATAAAAGGTACACTATTAAATTAACGAGTATTAAAAAAATGCATGTAAAAACAAACAATAACTTTGAGTAATGTTAGCGTTTACCCCCCCGCTGGAATTGAAGAGTCGCATAGTGTGGGGTCTTCTCAGCCTGTTAGTGGAGCAGGACGGTGACAGCAGTCTGTCACTGAATCTACTCCTCTGCCTGGAGATGATCCTGTTTAGTGGATGCAGTGGATTCGCCATGATTGACAGGAGCTTGCTTAGCGCCCGTCGCTCTGCCACACATGTTAAATGGTTCAGCTTAATTCCTACAATAATAAGCTCAGACAACGGCTCAGTATTTGTTTAGAAAGCAGAGAAACAAGACTAGCAGGCATTGGGTGTTAAACAGAGACTTGGCTGTGGATACCATCGACAATTGTAAGGAATGGTGGAACAAATGGGGCATTGAAAGCAAAGATAAATAAGATTTGCGCTACAGTGAAGATTAACTGGTTAGATGCTACGCATCTAACAGCACATGAAGTGATTACTGGCCGTCCGATGCTTAGGCCTGTTTGCAGGGAGCCTTATAAGGGGCCATCATTAGAACAGCTGTAATTAGAAATTAAAAATTACATGAAGCACTTAACTGCTGCCCATCAAACTATCTATTTACTGGAGATGAATTGAGAGCCTGAGCCAGCTGAGGAGCTCACAATTGTGATCAAGTCTGGGGATTAAGTTTTCCTGAGTGTGTTCTGGAGGATATGGAACGAGGCAAGACGAGAAGGTCCATATGAAGTTGTACGTGCAACTCCAACTGCTGTCCAAGTGAAGGGAAGCTCGACCTGGTATCATCTGAACTACTGTACTGCAGTCCCAAGGGCAGCTCATGTCGGCCACCATGATTCTTCTTCAAAAGATGAGGAAGACGTTGCTGAGGATGTTCCTGACAAGAAACAACACAGATCAGCCATCGAAGAATAATCAAGTCCAGGAGGAAGTGCTACAGAATCTGTTGTGGAAAAAATCTTCAGAAAAAACTAGCAGAGTCTTCAGAAAGGCAGTCAGAATTTAGACTTCATTGCACAGCATAGAAAACAATTGCACAGTTCATAAAGCCATCTCAGTTCATGAAGTGAGCCCTGAGTGTTCAGTGAGCCCCAAATATATTACAGTTCTTCTCACAAAATGCCCCCCTCTCATTAGTTTCCTATCATCTACTTTAAAGGCTTTCTCATGATGATGACCTCATTCAGCACCTTTTCTCGTAACAATTACCTGGTGTGTCAGACCTCCTCATAACAATACCCTTGCCCACATAGACATCCCCATAATAATCTCCTAACCAACCCTTCTTTTCATTACAACCACTTTGGCTCGAAGGACAGATTTGCCACCCGGAGATGAGCATCATCTGATTACTCCTCCCTTCATTCTCACGGCCTAATCCTAAACTGTTAAAGATCAATGGCCTTTCAGTTAATCAATTGTTAAAAATTCAATGATTAATAATTATGTTGGGATCAGAAGGACCCATATATGAAAACTAAACTGCTTAATAAATAATTCAATAAATGATTGCTTGTTGCACTAGTGTCCTGTACGGCTAACATAAAAGGTGACTGTGCCAGTAAATGGCAGCACACAGCTTCACTGATGAAGACCAAGCTGCAGAGACATTGACACAGAGCTTCATACTTGAAAGAAGGAAAAACACAAGCCTTTAACAATTGATTCTTTAAGCTCACTCATATGTGCTATTATATCTTATTAATATTATCACTAAGCTTTATAAAGAAACATTGCCATATAAACTTAAATGCTACTGTAAAACATATACGTGTGTACTAATATAAAAGCCCATGAACACAGACAGCAGCACTCTTATGTCATGACACGCTGCTGCCCGGTGGTCTGACAGAGGCCAAGCTACTGCTTACGTCACAGCACATGTTCAGGAAAATGTCACCCAGCATTCAATAATCAACTCTTAAGCCCCTATGTGCTCAAACTAATTAACATCATAATACTTTGGATTTTATTTTTATTGCCTAAACTGTTGATGTGCTCTAATAAATCTACATGTCAAATAAGTGCGTATCTATTTTATGTGATATCTTGAGAGCCTGCCCTGTACTCACACAGACAAAGGCCCTGCACGCAGTTTGTTTCGTCTTTTATCAGTAAGAAGCTAAGCTCCTGCATTCTCAAAACAAAATCTGCCTGCTTATTCCTCGGAGATCACGATGACCTCGACTCACAGCTCGACTCCTAGAAACTCAAAACAAGGCAAGTGAGAAGGACAAGCAGGCAAGAGGCCTCTCTAACAAAATTAATGGTGTCCTTGTAAAGCCGCTCCAGGCCTACAACAACAACATTTATTTATATAGCACATTTTTATGCAAATAATGGAGCTCAATGTGCTTTACATGATGAAGAAAGAGAAAAAAGAAAAAAGTAAGAATTAAAATAAGAGAACACTAATTAACATAGAATAAGCGTGAAGTCCGATGGCCAGGGAGGACAGAAAAAACAAACAAACAAAAAAAACTCATGATGGCTAGAGAAAAAAAATAAAATCTGCAGGGCTTCCAGACCATGAGACCACCCAGTCCTCTCTGGGCATTCTACCTAACATAAATGAACAGTTCTCTTTGAATTTAGGGTTCTGATGGAAGGACTTGATGATGACGGTCATGTGGACTTCTGGCTTTTAATCCATCAATTTAGGGACATCATGGTGCTTTGATTAGGTGGTGGTGGTGCAGGTTGCCACCACAGAAAACCGGGAAAAGAAACAGAAGAGAGAGTTGGGGTCAGTACAAATTTTAGAGCCACCATGAATAGTTATGATAATTAATTGAATATTCAGAGCATCAGGATTAAACTCAAATGAAGTTATGAGAAAGCCATCTTAAAGTATTGTGTTTTTAGCAGGGTTTTGCACCAAGAGTGGGCAGGAGAAGGAGTACAGCAAGCTAATCAAAGACTTTGTTAAATGGTGTGACTAAAACCACTTACACCTGAACACCAGCAAGACCAAGGAGCTGGTGGTGGATTTTAGGAGGCCCTGGCCCCTCATGGACCCCGTGATCATCAGAGGAGACTGTGTGCAGAGGGTGCAGACCTATAAATACCTGGGAGTGCAGCTGGATGACAAATTGGACTGGACTGCCAATACTGATGCTCTATCTAAGAAAGGTCAGAGCTGACTATACTTTCTTAGAAGGTTGGCATCCTTCAACATCTGCAATAAGATGCTGCAGATGTTCTACCAGACTGTTGTGGCGAGTGCCCTCTTCTACGTGGTGGTGTGCTGGGAAAGGCAGCATAAAGATGAAAGACGCCTCACGCCTGGACAAACTTGTTAAGAAGGCAGGCTCTATTGTAGGAATAAAGCTGGACAGTTTAACATCTGGAGCAGAGCAACGGGCATTAAGCAAATTCCTGTCAATCATGGAGAATCCACTGCATCCACTTAACAGTGTCATCTCCAGGCAGAGGAGCAGCTTCAGTGACAAACTTTTGTCACTGTCTTGTTCCACTGACAGACTGAGGAGATCGTTCCTCCCCCACAGTATGCGACTCTTCAGTTCCACCCGGGGGAGTAAATGCTAACATTATTTAAAGTTATTGTCTGTTTTTACATGCATTTTTATTACTCTTTAATTTAATATTGTTTTTGTTTCAGTCTATTGCTGCTGGATTATGTGAATTTCCCCTTGGGCTTAATAAAGTATCTATCTATCTATCTAAAATGCTCCACTGTATCAGCCTGGCAAATTTCTATTGGCAGGCTATTCCAAATTTTAGGTGCATAACAGTAGAAGGCCGTCTCACCACTTCTTTTAAGTTTAGCTCTTGGAATTCTAAAGAGATACTCATTTGAGGGTCTAAGGTTACGATTTGGAATATAGGGTGTCAGACATTCCGATATATAAGATTTAGCGAGATTATTTAAGGCTTTGTAAACCATAAGCAGTATTTTAAAGTCAATTCTGAATGACACAGGTAACCAGTGTAGTGACATCAAAACTGGAGAAAAAGAAAAAAAGGGTCTCCCCAATGACAACCTATACCTGATAATGATGAGACAAGAAGGAGCTTGTGTGATGGCGCTGTACCTGGCAGCAGCACTCATGACCCTGATGATACTGCCAGGAATGATGATGACCCAGCAAGTCCGGGAGAAGGAGCATCAAGAGGACGTCCCACCGTTAGCTTCTCAGATTTTCAATGGGACATTTGAGAGCAGCACCTGGGCAATGGACAATAAGACTACTCACAAAAGTGAGTACACCCCTCACATTTTTGTAAATATTTTATTACATCTTTTCATGAGACAACACTGAAGATATGACCTGGCTGGTCATTCAGGGTTTGTGGTTTGGGAAAATCCGAATGTTTTTGTCCAGTCACATTTCCAATACAGAACCTTATATAGTCCAGTACCGTTCTTGTAAATGTTTCCAGCTCTTGGTGTTCAAATATGTCCCAGTCTATCTGTTCGAAGCAGTCCCATAGTTTGGAGAATGCATTTTCAGGCCAGGTTGTAACAGTCTTAATGGTGGGCCTGGCACTGTGTCTAAGGGGGGGTTGTAGGCTGGGGAGAGCAGGAGAGAAAGATGGTCGGACTGGCTGAGTTCGGGGAGGGGTATAGCTCTGTACGTGTGCTTGATGTTGGAGTAAACATGGTCCAGAGTGTTCTCCCCTCTAGTAGAACACTTAACGTGTTGATAAAATTTTGGGAGTACAGTCTTCAAGTTGGCCTTGTTAAAGTCTTCTGCAATTATGTGAGCACCGTCAGGGTGGGCTCTCTGCTTTCGTTAATGGTGTTCAGCAGGAGAGAGAGAGCGCTGTGGTTACATTGGCATCAGGTGGAATGTACACAGCCATAACAATCACTACTGTTAGCTCTCTCGGTATAAAAAAAGGCCAGCATCTTACAGACATGTACTCGAGGTCAGGGGAACAGTGTTTATCTATAATTGTACTGTTGTTGCACCAGTTCTCATGCACGTGAATACAGAGCCTCCCTCCTCCTCTGCTCTTACCGGATTCCTTTGTCTTGTCCCAGCAGAGCAGAGTGTGACTTGCAAGCTGCATGCTAGCATCGGGTATCCCCGGGTCAAGCCAGGTTTCAGTGATTATCAAAACACAGCAGTCATTACCATAGCGATTTCCAGCGAGTTGTAATTCCAAGTCATCCGTTTTATGCACAAGGGATCTGGCATTGGTGAGATACAGGCTCGGTAGAGGTGGCTTGTGTGGTTGTATGTTTAGCCTTAGCATAACACCGGATCTGCGGCCCCACTTCGCTTTTTTTCCCACCTCCATCTGCACCTGTCTCCTAGACCCGACAACAATCCTCAGAGAGCCCGCAGGTCTCGCTATGTTGCTATGTTATGAAAAACACTCATAACAGATGTTTGGCACTGGACACTGATGTCTATAAGGTTCTGACGCATGTAGTGGGTGTTCGCAGAACCGATAGTGCACAACCAAGCAAGAAAAAAGTACAAAAACAACAAAAAAGAACACTGAAAAGGAGAGCCGTGAGCTGCTGTGACCATGCGCACTGCCATTATAATAATAATTATATATATATATATATATATATATATATACACATACACACACACATTAATAAAAGGCAAAGCCCTCATTGACTCATTCACTCACTCACTCACTCACTCACTCACTCACTCACTCACTCACTCACTCATCACTAATTCTCCAACTTCCCGTGTAGGTAGAAGGCTGAAATTTGTCAGGCTCATTCTTTACAGCCTACTTACAAAAGTTAACCAGGTTTCATTTCGAAATTCTACGCGTAACGGTCATAACTGGGACCTACTTATGTACATATATACCGGCCATAGCCTGCAGCTCGGTCACCATGTGAGGCGGGTTGGGTCCTGCGTCCCACGTAGTTGGCTGCCTGCCTATATTGCTTTTGCCCATCCCCACGCCTCCCACGTAGTTGGCAGCCTGCCTTATATAGATGAAATTGCTTAAACGAGCAGAGCAGACATGCTGGCAAACAACACTGAAAACTCTCTTTTGTTTATTTCATTATACTTTGCCCTTTCTCTGTGCAGTTTTTCCCCCTTTGTTGTATCTTTATGACAATTTAAAATGAGCAAAGCAGACATGCTGGCAAACAACACTGAATAATCAACGGCTGCAAGTACTTTAGCTAAATAATACATTAACTAAACAATTAGAAGACCTAGAAAAATAGAATGAAAATCAAGATGAAAATACTGTTAAAAATAAAAAAAAATACATTATTCCTATATAACTGCTTGGTACATTTTAATATTTTTTTTTTAGCAAACTTAGTTTTCTAATTTCTATATTGTTCCCTAAACACAGAACTTGGGAAACATCAGTTCACTTAATTAGCCCATTAGTTCAATTAAAAACAGAAGCTAGTTGGAACAAAAGCCTACAGTGGGAAACACTGGTTTACATTGTTCAGGTACCCATTTCCTTTATCATTCCAAACGTAACCCCATTAACATGTCTATCGAGGTGATCACCATCGATCAAAGAACTGTCACTTACCGAGTGGTTTCCATGCCCGGAGATGGCACCTGCCTTTTCCATTCTCTGTGTTACATATTGCACGGCCATATCAGGCTCACTCTTGATATCCGGAGGAACATTGTGTCTTATGTATTGAATGACTGGGACAGGTTCAAGGTGTGGACTGATGACGGTACAGGAGAGAATTATACTACACAGAAGCACTAAAGGAGTGAAATGCTTAAGACCTTCACCTATGATTCTGCATGTGAGTTGATGGCTGCCGCAGAATTGTTCGGTTGTCGCTTTCAAGTCTACCGAAATGGCCAAATATTTTATACCTTTGGAGAACCACCAATGGCTCTTAAACATCTTAGATTCACAGGTGACAATTTGAGTAGTGGACACTTTGATGTTTATGAATGTTTCAACTCTCAAAAGCTGGATGCAAAGTTATCGATGAAACCAGTTGTATGCTTGCAACACTTAACAGATGTCGAATGTCACTTCAACACAAGTCCTGCAAATACTAACGAAATTGAAACAAACCATGAAACTGAAACTGATTACGACAGCAGCAATCCAAGCTGTGAGAAAACAGTAAAAAGGAGGCGTGTCAGACGTCGTGGTGCATTTTCTGATGCAACTAGACGGAAATACTCACAGGCAAATCCACAAGTTAATAGAGCTTCTTTTTCTAGGTATGATCCCAATAATAAAAAGCGGCTCATACAAAAATAACAGGTTTGGCTCAAAAAACCCGATTGTGGATTTTCGTACGACCCAAATGTACATTATGAATCTGGCAAAACAGTACACATTGGATCCATGGATGTTTACTGTGAGTATTGTCAAGCTCATAGGTGGAAATGCAAGTCTCCTGGTTTGTGCTGTAATGGTGGTAAAGTCTCTCTCACTCATTTACATAAGCTTCCTGACCTTCTTAAGGGCCTGTTAAATGGCGAATATCCTCAAAGTGAACATTTCTTGAACAACATTCGAAAGTACAACAGCACATTTCAAATGACGTCATTTGGTACTAACCAAATCGTTGAGGGAAATTTTATGCCTTCATTTAAAGTCCAGGGACAAGTGTATCACTTGATTGGCAGTCTTTTACCTATGCCAACTGAGGAACACAAATTATTGCAAAATTATTTTGTCGGGAACAATAAAAAGGAAGCACAAAATGCGGTGCGCTAATGTTTCTGGAGTTAACACGGCCCTGGTGCAGCAATTACAAAAAATGCTGCATGATTGTAACATTTACATCCAAGACTTCCACTCCGCAATTGACAGTATTTCAGATGAAGACAAAGACTTCAAAGTTGTCATTCACGCAGACAAAAAACCATTAAATGCACACAAAGGCAGGTTTAATAAACCTACAGTACGTCAAGTTGGTGTTGTCATCGTTGGGCAAACGTTCGAGAATAGGGAGATTGTCTTGAAAAGCAGGGACAATAAACTGCAATGCATTAAGGAAACCCACTAATCATATGATGTACTTCAATATCCCCTCATGTTCTGCTATGGTGAAGACGGCTATTCTGTGTCTATACCTCAAGTTCATGCTGCCAGGAAGATACCTATGAACAAAACCGTCTCTGCAGCAAACTTCTATTCATACCGCCTTATGATCAGACAACATCATGATAATACAATGCTTTTCTTCTGAACTTTATTAAATCAGTTTTTAGTTGATATGTACGCAAAAATTGAATCTGAAAGACTAAATTATATCAGACTAAATCGGAAAAAACTATGAGCTGAAAATTATGTTCACTTAAAGGATGCTATTGACAAAAATGACACAAATTTAAGGGAACTTGGTCAAGCTGTGATATTACCATCATCGTTCCCTGGAGGACCTCGCCATATGCACGAGCATACACAAGACGCAATGACATACGTACGTCATTATGGTCGCCCTGACTTATTCATCACATTTACTTGCAATCCTAAATGGACTGACATCACTGAAGTTCTCCTTCCACCTCAAAAACCTCACGATCGCCACGACCTTATCAGTCGTGTATTTCATCTGAAAATTCGCAAAATGATGGACTTGCTCACGAAGAGTATCATTTTCGGCTGTACAAACTGCTACATGTACACCATAGAGTGGCAAAAGCGAGGTAGTCCCCATGCACACATTCTGTTGTGGCTAAAGGATAGGATTAAGCCATTTGTCATCGATCAAGTGATCTGTGCGGAAATTCCTGATCTGCAGACTGACCCTGCCCTCCACAAAATAGTAAAATCCACCATGATTCACAGCCCATGTGGACCTCATAATATCAACTCACCCTGCATGATCAATGGAATATGCAGTGAGAAGTACCCACGTCCCTTCATCTCAGAAACTCAGAGCGGAAAAGATGGTTACCCTCAGTAGCGCCGACATGCACCTGCTAATGGAGGTCATACAATTAACATCAATAGAGTAGATATCGACAACAGATGGGTGGTCCCTTTTAGTCCAGTGCTGTCCCGCTTCTTCAATGCTCACATCAATATCAAATTTTGCAATTCAGTAAAATCAATCAAATACATCTGCAAGTATGTTAACAAGGGAAGTGACCAGGCAGTATTTACAATGCAAAATCAAAATGGTATCAAAAAAAGTATCTCGATACCAAGCTGAGCATTACAATAGTAGCTCTGAAGCAGCCTGGCATATTTTCTGTTTTCCTATTCACGAACGTTACCCTCCGGTCGTTCATCTTGCTGTGCATCTTGAGAACAGACAAAGAATTTATTTCACAGAAGTCAATGTTGACGATAAAGTACACAATCAACCACAGACGACCCTTTTAGCATTCTTTGACCTTTGCAACCACGATGATTTTGCAAAACAACTTCATTATAATGAAATTCCATCATATTATGTGTGGACAAACAACATGTTTCATCGAATAAAACAGGGGAACACTGTACCAGGACATTCGGGAGTGAAAAATGATAATGTGCTGGGACGGGTCTACACTGTACACCTGAATAACTCTGAATGCTACCATCTTTGACTGCTGCTCAACGAAATCGCAGGTCCCACGTCTTGATGGTGTCCTACATCCGACCTGTAAGTCGGCCTGCAGGGCACTTGTTTTTTTACAGGACGATATCAACTGGGACGAGACTCTACAGGAAGCTGCTCTGTCTCAGTCACCTTAAAAGATCCGTGAACTCTTTGCTGTCATGGTGGTGTTCTGCCAAATGGAAAACCCCTTAAACCTATGGGAAAAAACATAAAAACAGCATAGAAGAAGATGTTAGGAGACAGACTGAAATAGATCATATATGGACAGAAGTCCACCAGTGGTTACATTTGATCTATAACAAGTGTCTACAGTTGCTTGAAAACTACGTGATTGCTATTTAACTCTTTTAGGGCGGATGTCGACTTTTGTCGACAGGAGGGGTTGAGGGCGATAATCAGCTGTTAATGGCGACAAATCTCACTGTCACGTCACAGGCATTCCCTCTGTGCTTGGAAGAATGATAGACTCGTTGACTCGGCAACTAATCCTAGCGCAGCGTGAGTTGCGAAATGTAAACAATGGCAAGATGGTATCGACATGTGACAATGGAGCGAGGCGAGTGCAGAAAAGAAAACACTCGGCAGACAATGACAATGTTTTCGATTATCGCGGAGTCGGACTCTGATTTTTCAGAATCGGATTTTATTGACAGTGATCAGGAGATTGAGCAAGAGAGTGAGAAGCCGGCATCAGCTGATCAAACACCAGCCGATGCCGCGCCAGCAGATCTGCTGCCAGCTGAGCGCTTCGCGCAGCCGATGCATCTACAGCAAGGTTCGCGTGGGATAAATACACAGACATTGATCAGTTGAGAGCCGAGCTGGCTACTGGACTTCACAAGACGGCATGGCTTGCTGTTGGACACGACAGATCACCAGCTGCTGTACTTCAGGCTGCTCTCTCCTGATGCTGCTTTTCAGCTACCGTCAGACGAGATAAACAGGTAGGCAGAGAAATTTTTTCAATCGCGGGCTGCGCTTTGCATCGCATTCTCATTTTTCAAAGTGTAAACCCACAACAAAAGACGAGATGAAGCGTGCTGTGGTATTACAAATAGAGATGGGACAGAACTGGTGATATAACTTCAGGGAGCATTGGTCCAAACGTGCTTTGTCCCCTGGTGGCTTTGGACAGGTTATGTAGCATGGTGATAGGTACGTGCTGCTGCTGCTGCAAAGTTTTATTCACTTCTGTAATAAACAGAAGCAAATCCCATGGGGTGAGCCGGGCTATAATGCAATGCATAAAGTTCATAAAGTTTCAGAAGATGAAAAGAGGTGACAATACGGTTTTCATGCGGGCAGAAAACTTGGTGGCAGTGGAATGGCACAATGGTAAAAGGGTGACTTGTCTCTCTACAGCACACACTAACAATATATGTGAGCAAGTGCAGCAACAGACAATTGAAAAGTAGGCACCAAAGCAACACGTATTGTGAGCAGTGCAATGTGGCAATGACTGAAAAAGGCTGCTTGGACCGAGATCAGACTTTGCAGGACTTTGCTGTGTAAAATGTATGTGATATGTATGTGAAATCATAGAGTATGCAGGCTCATACAACATGCAAGACAGTAATATTTGTCAAAAGTAAATATTTTTTGTTGATTTGATATGTTAAACAATTGCTTTGTGTTCTTTTTTAAAAAATGTTAGTTTTTGGAAAAATATTCAGCCCTGGGAGATAAGAAAAAAAAAAAAAAATTAGCCCTAAAAGAGTTAAGGTGGTCAATCTCTTGTTTATTACGGTTTGCCTTCACCTTTCAGAGAACTGGCAGAACTTGCGTCAAATCCCGAGTACTTGAAAGAGACATCTTACAGCACCTCACAATTAGGACCCACGATTTACTGTGGCAAGAAATCATAAATTCCGCGGCATGTTTTTTTAAATTCCACGGCGCGACAAATGCAGTACCAGAACTCCATAAGACTAATTCATAACACAAGCAAAATAAATACAATTTTTCTTATTCTTAATCCTTAATAATAATAAATCATAATTCGTAATACTAATCAAATAGGTATTTCAAAGCGTTCACATCCGCACATTTTAATTCACAGATTTGCTTTAGGCAAACGATGCTGAAACATATGTAGGCATAATATTATTCTCAACACACTATCGAATAATGTTTCTAAAGTTATTGTTAATTTATTGTTGAAGAAAACGGCACTGCAAGCTCGTAGGTTTTCTTGTGACAGAGAATATTGCAGTGGTGATAACACCGATCCATATTTTGAGAACGAACGTTCCACATCGACAGAAGAGATCGGCAACGCAATGTAAACTTTAGCAAGAGCTGCTAAGCGAGGCAGTCTGTCCTCTAAGGCACACCAAAAAGCAGTGATATCAGCTGGAATTACTTCACGATATTCTTTGTCCAGATAAGCTTGCCATTCATCTGCTGCAGCCATCATTGTTGGCACTGATTGTGCATGATCAGCAAAATTCTTCGATAAGAGTGGTAGCTGTCGCGGATCAAATATTCTCACAGTTTTGCATCTTTACAGCTACTGGTTACAATTGGAAATCCGGATGGTTTCAGGCAAGACAGTAAGTCAGACACTTTGTTGTAGACATCGACAGCTATGAATGACTGTGTCTCAAAAGAAGTCAGAGTGTTCATAATTGGCTGGCAGTGCACAGATACAAATTCAAGTTCAGCTCTCAGCTCGTTAGGTTTATCAGTACTTTGCAGCAACGCCAACAGCTTCTTTAACTGGACTGTAGCTCTACTGTGTTCGATTTCAGAAGCAACAAACGAGATATTAATGAGATGATGTACAGTAATCCCTCCTCGATTGCGGGGGTTGCGTTCCAGAACCCCCCGCGATAGATGAAAATCCACAAAGTTGAAACCATATGTTTGTATGGTTATTTTTATATATTTTAAGCCCTTATGAACTCTCCCACACTGTTAACATTATTAGAGCCCCCTAGACATGAAATAACACCCATTAGTCAAAAGTTTAAACTGTGCTCCATGACAAGACAGGGATGACATTTCTTTCTCACAATTAAAAGAATGCAAACATATCGTCCTCTTCAAAGTAGTAAACGTCAGGGGCAGAGAATGTCAGAGAGAGACAGCGAGAGAGAGAGAGAGCACACGAGAGTAAAGCAAACAATCAAACAATCAATACGTGCTTTTGTGCTTTTAAGTATGCCGAAGCACCACGATAAAGCAGCATTTTGTAGAGGAGCGTCCGTATCCTCTAGGCAACAAGCCTCTGTGCAATCAGCCCCTCTGCTCACACCCCCTCCGTCAGGCAGAGAGAGTGAGAGAGACAGAAAAAAGCAAACAATCAAGCACCGCGCAGGAAGCACATCGTATATCATTTAAGAGTTTTATTTAATATGTAATACGTGCTCTGATTGGGTAGCTTCTAAGCCATCCGCCAATAGCGTCCCTTGTATGAAATCAACTGGGCAAACAAACTGAGGAAGCATGTACCATAAATTAAAAGACACATAGTCCGCAGAAATCCGCGAACCTGCGAAAATCCGTGATATATATATTTAGATATGATTACATTTAAAATCCACGATGGAGTGAAGCCGCTAAAGTCGAAGTGCGATATAGCGAGGGATCACTGTAATAGGCTAAAGAAAGAACTTCAAGAAGTAATCAAAACTAATCATACTAATATCAATATGACTCAAATGGTGAGATTTCATACAGATTTGGTATTTTCCGCGGCAGTTAGGTTAATTCTGCGGCGTAGCGTTTCACCACTGCAAAACCCTAAATTCCACGGCGTGGCATTAAATTCCGTGGGCCAATATAGTGACAAATAACGAGCTGTTGCTAAATAGTGACCAAAAGACAGTTTATAAGCAAGTCATGAGGAGTGTTGTCTCGGCCACTGGCACGGTGTTTTTCCTTGATGCTCCAGGAGGAACTGGTAAGACATTCCCTCATAAACCTTTTTCTTGTGAAAATCCGAGTGGAAGGTAACATTGCCATAGCTGTGGCTTCTTCTGGCATTGCTGCAACTTTTCTTGAAGGTGGCAGAACTGCACATTCAGCTTTCAAGCTGCCTCTGAACCTCAGCCATACTGAATCCCCCATGTGTAACATATCAAACCAGAGCAACATGGCTGAAGTGCTTCAACTTTGTCAGCTTATTATCTGGGATGAATGCACTATGGTACACAGAAGAGGTGTTGAGGCTTTAGACAGGACCCTCCAAGACATCCGAAACACCAACAAACTTATGGGAGGCTTGACAGTGTTGCTGGCTGAAGACTTCCGGCAAACCCTATCAGTCATGTCTGAAGTCTGCATACCTATGGCCACAAATCAATGTTGTTGCCTTAAGAATAAACATGAGGGTTCATTTGAAAGGCGACAAAAAAGCCGGGAAGTTCTCTGCTCTTCTGATGAGTACAGGTGATGGCACCTTCATTCAAGAAAATTGTAAAATAAATATTCCTACAAATCTCTGTGTCCTCGTGAATACCTTGCAAAGCCTTCTTCAAAATGTTTACCCCAATTTACGAAATCTCCACGAAAACGATGTGTCATGGTTGAGGGAGAGAGCTATCCTGACTCCAAGAAATGACACGACTACGACTATAAACCACATTTTACTTGAAGAACTACCTTCACAACCAAAAACATATCAGTCTGTGGATTCAGTTGTAGAAGTGGAAGAGTTTCTGCACAATCTGAATCCTCCAGGCACTCCTGAGCATAATCTAATTTTGAGGCTTGGGACACCAATAATGTTACTGAGAAACTTACAGCCACCGAAACTTTGTAACGGCACGAGACTTCAGGTCACGTGTCTGCAAAAGAACTTAATTGAGGCAACTATTTTAACTGGCAATGGCTCAGGGGAGAGAGTTTTTATTCCTCACATCCCCGTTATACCCTCTGATCTCCCATTTCAATTCAAGTGCTTTCAATTTTCAGTTGACAATTAATAAGTCTCAGGGACAAACCCTACAAAAGGTTGGCATTGATTTGAGGCAAGATTGCTTTTCATATGGCCAACTGTACGTTGCATGCTCAAGAGTGAGCTCAGCGCACAGCTTGGTCATATTACAACCGGAGGGCCAAAATGACAATGTGGTATACAAAGAGATCCTTAACAAATAATTATTTGTATATTTTCCCTCAGTTTAAAAATGTTTACTTTTCTTCTTAATAAAATTTTTAAGGCAGTACTTTGCCACTGCGAAGCGCGGGTATTTTGCTAGTATGTATATATATATATATATATATATATATATATGTATATATATATATATATATATATATATATATATATATATATATATATGTGTATATATGTATATATATATATATATATATACTGTATATATATCCTATAGAAAACTACATTGATATAAACCAGTTTTTCAGTATAAACCTATGACAAAGAAGAAACAAAATGCCTTACCTGAAATATTGTTGCCAAAATAAATTCCCAGCTGTTCAGATTGAATGATTCAATGGTTAAGATTAGACAGACTCAGTGTAGTGTGTGGTAAAATGACCAGTAAAATGAAGTCGTTTACATCTGTACAGGTTATGTCATGTCGGGGCCATACTGGAGTATACAGACTCTGTGCTCTTAATATGCCATCTGCTTGGATAGTCATATAGGATGATATCCAGCTGAACTATCTGCCATCTCTAAGTTGTCACCAGTCGTGATGCTGATGCACATCAGTGCCTGCTATATAGTTGGACTCCTGGCCTCCAATCTCAGAGACCCTAAAGACAGGCTGATGGAGTCAAATGGAGGCTCAATGAGATATGAACAAACATCTGTCAAGTGTTAAACTCTAAATGTAACTTTTGCATAAGTAATATGTATTATAATAAACATATATTTGATGATCTTAAAGAGGTATTTAAAATACCAAAGTAATAAAGATCCAAAAAAGTCAAATAATTGAATACCCTGATTAACAGGTGCACAAAAACTGCAAAATTATTACTCTTTTTCAGGTATAATATTTGCTCTTCACAGATCGTTTAACATAGTAAACTTCATTATAAAAATAATAATTGAAATGTGACTATTAGCACTATGATAACTGTATTTCTTACATTTAACATTGGTAACATGTAGAGACAGCCAATGGATTCTTTAAAGTCACAATTTTATTGCCAGTTTTCTTAACGTTGTCTATTCCCTGATACCTAAACGTGAGAGTGTCAAGTATGTCTTTTTCTTCTTTCAGCTGCTCCCGTTAGGGGTTGCCACAGAGGATCATCTTCTTCCATATATGTGATTTGTAATATTCTGTTATCATAATACAGCTAAAAAAACAAACTTGAATATGAGATCCACAGGCAAGAAACTCACTAGAGCTGTTTGTGTGATGAGAACAGACATGAAGACCGCAGAATATTTAACACACATCAGCAAACAAAGAACAGAGGCTGATCTGCGGGCAGAAGGGGCTACAATAAAATATTAGGAATACAAAAATAAATAAACTTTGATAAGTAGTAATGAAAGTAATAAAACACATTTACGGTTGTGTATTATAGAAGTAAAGATTCAACTCTGACAGTTTATTAACATTTAAAATTGTAATACGTTAATAGCCCCTCTTTAAGGTGACCTGTTAAATGTAGGCGACTATTTCATTTGGACATTCGAGTAAACAACAACAGTCAAACATCTGTTTTAATCTGACTGACTCAATCAAGTAAAGTCCATACTTAAGTCTACGTCAATCATTTAAAATTAGGCAGACACAAATTTGTATTGTCATGTTCATTTAAATTTTCTTCAGACGTTGTTTAGTAATGATAAATATCTCATATCCAAACTTTTATAAAAATACACTGCAGCCTTAATAATGCACTCAACAGAGTACTATAGTGTAAGATAGTGGCACTAGTAGACTACCATCACAGATGTATTTTACAAATACACACTCCGTCTCTTACAGTCACTTTATTTTGACCGTCCACCTTTAGAAATGATCTTACTCGTACCTTTTTTTTACATATCCATAAGGCAATTGACTAAAGTGGGACATGAATGACAAATAACACCGATTAGCGATTTGTTAAATAAAAAGGTGATTGACCTGATCAGTGCCTGACATACACAAATTTAACATATGATTGGCTGAAGTCGAAAATGATATTCACGCCCATTTTACTCTGGTCTGTAGCAATATCTACTTGGTGCAATCAGCAGCCGATTTGGTCAGTGACTCACCAAAGGACCTTCTTTGGCTCAAAGAGAAAATAAAGCTGTTGCACTGGGTGTGATGAGGATGGATAGGATTAGAAATGAGTATATTAGAGGGTCAGCTAAAGTTGGATGGTTGGAAGACAAAGTCAGAGAGGTGTAATTGTGTTGGCTTGGACATGTGCAGAGGAGAGATGAGGGGTATATTGGGAGAAGGATACTAAGGATACAGCTGCCAGAGAAGAGAAAAAGGGAAAGGCCTAAGAGAAGGTTTATGGATGTGGTGATAGAGGACATGCAGGTGACGGGTGTAACAGAACAAGATGCACAGGACAGAAAGATATGGAAGAAGGTGATCCGCTGTGGCAACCTCTAATGGGAGCAGCCGAAAGAAGAAGAAGAAGAAGAAGAAGAAGAAGAAGGAGAAGAAAAACCAGCTGTTCTTGCTGTATCTATAAGATGTGCTTACGCGAGCTCAAATCCTAGTTGGGGCTTGCATATGGTCACTGCCCAGTTAAAAAAATAGACTTTTTAAATAACAATTATTTAGTACTTGTCTGTAACTTAACAAATACATTAAGGAGAGATTATGAACGATTCACATGGGGTACCTTGTTCCTTGGTGTGGAATCCCGTCCACCTAGAATCTGTAACAAATTGATGAGCATATTTTGTGTAAGGCAGCACATATTACAACAGTCCAGAATCTACTCTACCCCATGTCGATCATATCAGAGAGGCTAAGAAATGCTTCACTAAAGCCGACGTGATCATCACAACAGTATATGCGCAAGACACTCCTCATTAAACGTTTTTACTATTCAGTGATTCCCAGATCTGTAGCTGATTTGTATTATTGATTTTCAAAAACCAATGTGAGTAAAAGCAAGTTCTGCATAACTAACCACAACCGTCTTTAAAACAGAATCAGTGCAATTGACAGTGTTTTCTGCAATTTAGAGAGATTCAGTACCACACCAGGGTCTCCATACACTCATATGACGTTTATTACATTTTACAGTGAAACTCTTTGCATATACTGTAATTCATAACATAATTATGTACGGCCCAACCTTCCCTCGATAAGCTCGCTATCAGTCCATGATGGAATTTTTTTCTTAAATGGGGGAATAGGGGAGAGAGAGAGAGAGAGAAACTTTTCACAAGATTAGGACCAAAGTCGTGAACCACTGATGTCCTCAATGAAAAACAATCATAATACCACTTAGCCACCTAATCGGGGTACTTAATGAGCTCCACAAAACTGAACTACTACTGCTGTTCTTAGTGCAGCAGTTGAAGACAATATATTTTGTTTGACATATGTATGTTAAATTGGTTTAATTGACAAAAGCGTATAATTGTTGTATTCTCCTAACAAAGATAAAAAAATTATATACAGTATATAGATGTATACTATATGACATACAGTTTTGAAGAGTATTGAGCATTGCATAAAAAGATTGCACGATATATATAAAGTTGACATATAACAATATATCTTTGACACAATGTATCAGACAAAGGAAATCACAGCAATCCACAATAACAATAATAAATTGTTAGCAACTACCTGAATTGTCATTTCAGTCCATTACTGAACTATATCAACTGACGGGTGTATTGGCAATGCAAATTTCAAAAGTGTCAGATAGATTCTCACAAATATAGAGCACAATACCTTTGAGTGTGTTGAGGCTTCACAAAGCCACTTTTATCAGCTCATGTCTGCTCAGCGCTTTGACCGCCTTGATGGTTCATTAACGTTTCGAACCGCAGTAGATGGTTTATTAATCAGTGTGCATGTCTGATCTGGGTGTTGAGCCTCATTCCAAATTTCATTAATCAGTGTGCATGTCTGCTGAATGCTTCAAATCATTATTCATCAGGCTCTGTTTGAAGTACAAATGGCATCAGCAGAGTTCAAAAACTCAACAGAATTGTCAGGTGAAAAGAATGTGATATGGATGATCAATACATTTTAAATGATTGTGCCCAATAAGACTTAGCGACAAGAAACAAAACTATAAATTATACATTGTCAAATGCTGACTAGTAGAATGCATAATGCTGCAAAGAAGAGCTTTAGTAGTACGGGTGACAACACCCCTCTCACTAAAGTACCTTCTTCTCATAAATATCCCATCTTCACATCCTGCAAAGTTTTCATGCAACGCTCATTTTTCTTCTTTTCTATGTCATATACTATACGTCTTTATTTTGCGGTTCTGTCACTCCCGTAAGGGGATGTGCTTGTACAATTTAAACTGATTTTTATTTTCATGGAAATTGTTACACATGCATAGTAGAACTGTTTTACATTACAGCGAGTAATTAACCAATTTAAAAATAGTAGACGTAATAATTTGAAAGTAAATTATGTTTCATGTCTCGTTAGTTTTATTTGTTGACATACTATTTTGTTATGTTTGGCTTTGAAATAAACATGCAAATACTTTTTAAACTTACACTTTTACTGTAGAACTTAATTCATAATTTTCGTCAATATCGCATTGAATTTTCATTCTGTTTGGACTTTCATTGTGAGAATACGACATAAAACTGCTTGTGATTGAATTTTGTTTTTTTTCTCTCTATAAAATGACTTTTTAAAATGTTTGTTCTGAAATTTAATTGTCTTTGCATTCTACCTAACATAAATGAAATAGTCCTCATTGTATTTAGGGTTTTCACGGACGCTCTTGACGATGATGGTCATGCAGACTTATGGCTTTGAATCCATCACTGTTGGAACATCACAGTGCTTTGAGTAGATGAAAAAAATGACACCGGAAAAAGAAACAGAAGAGAGAGTAGGGGTTAGTACAGATTTTAGAACCACCATGAATAGTTATTATAATGAATTGGATATACAGAGTATCAGGATTAAATTACAGCAAGGTTATGAGAAGGCCATGTTAAAGTAATGTGTTTTCAGCAGTTTTTTTTAAAGTGCTCTACCGTATTAACCTGGCGAATTTTATACTATTCCTCTGTTACTTTGGCTAACCTCTCTCTCTCTCATTTCTCCTAGGGCACGAAGCAGAAAATGGCCGACAGTGGGGTAACTCGCGTTGAAATCGTAGTTGAGGAACTCCAGGCACTTGATGAACAGATTCAGAAACTCCTGTCCCGACGGAGATACCTGAGAAATCTGAAGGCCCGGCTGTTGGATAAACCGTCCTTGCCATCTGGAACTGGCGAAACATCAACCCCGCGTTGTGCCGACCTCACCCCGCGTCTCGTAGGGCGCCGCTGCTGACCTCGGTGGATTTCAGCTATGCAGGCGGGGGTTCAAGGCCAGAGCACCTCCATCGGCAAAGGCGAGCATTTTATCTCAGAACCGGTTTGACCTCTCCGCGTCCCCATTTCGCCTTCAGCACCTGGTGATGTATTAGTGGTAGGTGATTCTATCGTTAGAAACCTTAATGTCGCATGCCCTAATGCAAAATCGTTTGTTTCTTGTTTTCCCGGTGCTCGTGTCCGAGATGTAATGAAACGTGCGCCAGCAGTCTACGAGAAACACAAGGAGAGGGCAGTTGGAGCAATCGTCTTGCATGCCGGCGTAAACGATATAAGGCACCGACAATCAGAAATCCTGAAGGCTGACTTCGCAGCTTTGATTAAAGACACGAAGGAGAGGACCCCATCGGCAAAGATCTTCGCTTCGGGTCCACTACCTCTCGTCAGACGATCCAACGAGTACTACAGTCGTCTGCTAGGATTGAACAACTGGCTACAGGGTTTCTGCAAGAAGAAGGATGTCGGTTTCATCAACAATTGGAATCTCTTTTGGAAAGGCGCGCTCTTCAAGCGTGATGGCCTGCATCCGAACAGTTTCGCGCCGGTCCCTCCGAAAACATATCGAAGGTAATTCGTTTTCTTGACTATCTATCTCTGCTCTTAACCCTTCCAAATAATACTGTTGTGCCAGGACATGATAAATGTTTAATAGAGTCTTCCGTTAAAGTGCACACCATTAATACTGTAATAAGCAATCTCAATGCACGTAGAAAACCTAGGAAATACGGCATAAACTCCAATAATCTAATTAAAATCACTATTTTAGAGGAACAATGTATTAAAACTATAAAAACAGATCACAGATTAAACAAAAAATACACACAGAGCGGCGCTAATAATAATAATTTAGTTCCTATTCCAAATAACAATAACGCACATAGTACTCATCTCTGCACCTCCGAAACATTAAATATGGCACTATTAAATGTTAGAGCTTTAACTAACAAAACGTTTTTATCAACGATCTTATTAGTGATAAAAAATAGATCTTATTGCACTAAATGAAACATGGCTTAATTCAGATGCGCGCAGTTTTAATCGAATCTGCCTCCGGATTACAGTTTTACTCGTGCAGACCGCCAGGGAAAAGGGGCGGATTGGCTAACATTTACTCGAGCGATTAAAATGTAAAGATGTCAGTTTTGGTAAGTTCAAGTCCTTTGAGTATCTCGCCGTTGTTATTCATGGAGATTCTCAAGTTCTAGTACTATCCGTGTATAGACCTCCTAAATATAACGCGCCGTTTTTTGAGGAATTCTCTGACTTAATGTCAATTTTAATTACTAACTATGACACACTCCTAATAGTTGGCGACTTTAATTTTCATATAGATAATCAGTGTGATCTAAAAGTAAAAGAATTTATGAACCTCCTGGATTCTTTTGATTTGAGACAACTCATAAATCAGCCTACACATAAAGCAGGTCATACATTAGACTTAGTGATTACTAAAGGACTGAAAGTTGATATAAAACAGATCATTGATATTGGTCTATCAGACCATTTTCTTCTACTTTTAATATAGAAATAATGATAAAAAACACTCATGAGAAGCATATTGTTAAAAAACGCTTCTTTGATTCGGCAGCAGCTTTAAAACTTACAAACATTTTAAGCAATCAGTCCGTTTATAGTGCCAGCTATAATAGCGAGGATAATGTAAATAGTAAGGTGGAAAGATTTAATTCTAAAGTGAGAGCTGCTGTTGACATAGTTGCACCTGAAAAGACAGTGAAAAAATCTTCTAGCATTGGTATACCATGGAAGACCCAAAGAGTGTCTGATTTAAAGAGAACATGCCGTAGAGCTGAGCGTCAATGGAGGAAGACTAAACTTACTATCCACCACGAAATATTAAAAGTCAAAATAACAGAATACAATAACACTGTCCGTCTTGAGAGATGCTGCTATTTCTCTAAGATTATAAATAACAATGCTAGTAATCCCAGAGTCTTATTTTCTACAATTGATCGCCTACTAAACCCAGGTAGCTCAAAGGAATGCCTCCTAAGTGCTTCCAGTGAAACCTGTGAGGCTGTCGCTGTATTTTCAATCAAAAATTAATGATATTAGAAATAACATAGTATATCCCTCCAACACTAAGGATCCTCCTAAACCCCAGCATCCTGTTATAAACAAATTAAACTCTTTCACTAGGATAGATTTACCTGATTTAAAGAAAATAATCTCTCAATTAAAACCCTCCACCTGCGTCCTTGACCCGATACCAACAAGGTTTTTCAAAGAAGTATCAGGCGTGCTAATCGATAATGTTCTGGACATAGTAAATTTGTCACTAGATACGGGGGTCTTCCCAGACTGTCTTAAGACTGCTGTAGTTAAACCCCTACTTAAGAAACATAATCTTGACCCCTCAGCTCTTGAAAATTTTAGACCCATCTCTAACCTGCCTTCTTAAGTAAAGTTCTGAGAAGGCAGTCATTATGCAGTTAAATGACCACCTAAATAAACATGCTATTCTTGATAAATTTCAGTCAGGTTTTAGAACAAATCACAGCACAGAAACTGCACTCGTTAAAGTAGTAAATGACTTGCGAGTAAATGCAGACAGAGGCCATTTATTAAAGAGAAAACTGAAATCTTAGTGATTGGCAATAATGGATACAATGAGGCTATTAGAAATAAACTGGATACATTAGGATTAAAAGTCAAGACAGATGTAAAAAGCTGTAAAAATGACTTGCGGGTAAATGCAGACAGAGGCCATTTATCTGTTCTCATCCTCTTAGATCTGAGTGCTGCATTTGACACCATTGATCACAACATTCTTAGAAATCGCCTTAGTCAATGGGTGGGCCTCTGGCAGGGTCTTAAATTGGTTTGAATCCTACCTGACAGGGAGAAAATATTTTGTTAGTTGTGGGAATTACAACTCGAAGACACATGATATCCAATATGGTGTTCCACAAGGCTCTATCCTGGTCCGCTGTTATTCTCAATCTACATGCTTCCGTTAGGTCAGATTATCTCAGGGCACAACGTGATCTACCACAGCTATGCTGATGACACACAGCTGTACTTATCAATAGCACCTGATGACACCGATTCTATTGATTCACTAACACAATGTCTGACTTGTATCTCAGAATGGATGAATAGTAATTTTCTCAAGTTAAATAAAGAGAAAACTGAAATTTTAGAGATCAGCAATAATGGATACAATGAGGCTATTAGAAATAAACTGGATACATTAGGATTAAAAGTCAAGACGGAGGTAAAAAGCTTAGGGGTGATTGTTGACTGTAATCTGAATTTTAAATCACATATTAATCAGATCATTAGGACAGCATTTTTTCACTTAAGAAACATAAGTAAAGTTAGACCTCTTATATCACTGAAAGATGCTAAGAAATTAGTTCACGTGTTTGTTTTCAGTCGATTAGATTACTGTAACGCACTCCTCTCAGGACTACCCAAAAAAGATATAAATCGTTTGCAACTAGTGCAGAATGCAGCTGCTAGAATCCTAACTAGGAAAAGAAAATCCGAACACATTTCTCCAGTTTTAATGTCACTACACTGGTTACCTGTGTCATTCAGAATTGACTTTAAAATTCTGCTTATGGTTTATAAAGCCTTAAATAATCTCGCCCCATCTTATATATCGGAATGTCTGACACGTTATATTCCAAATCGTAACCTCAGATCCTCAAATGAGTGTCTCCTTAGAATTCCAAGAACAAAACTTAAAAGAAGTGGTGAGGCGGCCTTCTGCTGTTATGCACCTAAAATCTGGAATAGCCTGCCAATAGGAATTCGCCAGGCTGATACAGTAGAGCACTTTAAAACACTGCTGAAAACACATTACTTTAACATGGCCTTTTTATAACTTCATTTTAATCTTAATTTAACTTAATACTTATACTCTGTATGTTCAATCTCCTCAAAATAACTATTCATGGTGGCTCTAAAATCGCTACTGACCCCTACTCTCTTTTCTGTTTCTTTTCCGTTTCTTTGTGGTGGTGGCCTGCGCCACCTCCACCTACTCAAAGCTTCATGATGCACCAACAATGATGGACGGATTAAAAGGCAGAAGTCTACGTGACCATCATCATCATCAAGCCCTTCCGTGAGAATCCTAAATCCAAAGAGGACTGTTTCATTTATGTTAGGTAGAATGCCCAGAGGGGACTGGGTGGTCTCATGGTCTGGAATCCCAACAGATTTTATTTTTTCTCCAGCCGTCTGGAGTTTTTTTGTTTTTTCTGTCCCCCCTGGCCATTGAACCTTACTCTTATTCGATGTTAATGTTGATTTATTTTGTTTATAATTGTGTCTTTCATTTTTCTATTCTTTAATATGTAAAGCACTTTGAGCTACTGTTTGTATGAAAATGTGCTATAGAAATAAATGTTGTTGTTGTTGTTGTTGAAAAGAACAGCTAAAATCATTACTCATATGATTTGTTTTGTTATACACATGAAACAAAATACATATCTATTTACACTTCAGACACTGCAAGCTGCTGACGAACCCCTCTCTTTGTTGCCAGTGTGTAGCAGCGAAAAACTAAAAGCAATAGAGTTTAACAGACATCATTGACCTTGATCATGAGTGAGTTTGAGTTGTGTAACGCTAATGTGAATGGCCAGGAGGTGTCACTAGAGAGGTGAGTGTCAAATGCTTCGACACAAATGATTCAAATGTTTCTATGCTTCGTGAGGCTTCACTCTGCCCATCACTAGGCTATTCAAGCCCTGCCGATCCAATAAGCTACTCATGATATGTGGTGTCAGTGAGCTTTCCTATCAAACATGTTGGTGGACATCACTCATAGCGTGACAAGACAGCCTGGTGATAATCATTGATTTTGAATTGATTACCCTACAAACACAAGCCAAACCTTCTCTGCCACAGCAGCTTGGTTTTGTTTATATCAAATGTTTAATTTTTAAACATACTTTCAGTGCTTGGTGGCTACAAAAAGATGGGTAATGTTCATACTGAGGCCGAACTTGCAGCTTGGGGGGGCCCTTAGTGGTTTCGATTGCCCTCTGTTTCTGTAGAGACTTCATAAAGCAAGAAATGGCGCTGTATATTGTACAAAATCTTTATTATTTTCATCATTTGTAATGGTTCTAAATTATGTGTTTACATGAGGACAACTGATTAAAAATTCAATTGCAATTAATCTCTCAGTTCAAATTTGTAATTGAAAGTCACTATGTAATAATTGCAATTTGTTGTATTTCTTTCAAGCAATTAATATATTTCTTTAAAGCAGAAACAACTCAGGGATTATTAAAACTGTTTTGTATTAGAAAGTAATTAGTTGCCTATGTATATTAAATTACTTTGGTTTCTTTATTGAACAATTTTGTGTAACAGAAACAAATGAAGAAACACTACAACACTAATTAGTGAATGGCTCAAAGTAGGATTAATTAATTAATAATTTTGAGTCACACAACAATGCAGATTAGTTGGAACTTTGATTGGTTATGTCAATAATTCTGTCTTTAAAATGATATGAAGATGAAAAATAAAATATAATTGCATTTCTGCCTATTTATTTAGCCAGTTGCTTAAGCAGACTTCAGTTTATTTCCATCATTTGTTTAAGTGATGATATCCCAGATACAAAAACAAAAGTTCAGAAGCAACCAGTGCTGGGAAACGCTACTTAAATTAAATTCATTACATTGCTCATTACTTACAAAATCCTAATCTCCTTCAGTTCAGCGCGTTTATTTTCTTCAATTGTCTCTATGGGGGAAAAAACAAAGGGTCGGAGTAAAGCTGTACGTACACTGCATGTGTTGCTGCCATGATGTGATTTAACTGATCTGTTACTTAACTGCATTTCTCAGTTTGCTATCTGCGCTTTGTTTGGATCTCGTGATGGATAACACGTTACCTCTTGAAGGACAGTATCTCACATCCCAGTACAAAAGGTGAGATGGAATCCTCGTCTCTCAGCAGCCTCGGCTGAGCACTTCAAGCTTAGTGCATTGAGCCCGTTGTCTGAAAGACTGTAGCGGCGCCCATAGATGGGTTGTCTGCAGTGTGTGAGTTGGGGTTTGGCTGAATGTGGAGACGTCAGCTCAGATGTTCTCTTCTACATCGATGCCCAGTGCACTAGAGATGAGGTTAGGCTCCTCCGCACACACTGCCTTGTCAATTTTGCTATCGGGTTGGTCGGTTTAGCTTTCGGCTCAAAAGACCATGTAAAAGAGGGGTTTCATAGACCTCTGGAAAATGTGCTAATTCACAGGGTTTGGCCAACAGAAAGCCGAGTGCAGGAGTCACCGTCAGATGACTGGAGATGACAGACAGATGATTGTAATTTATTCAAAGCAGCAAATAATATGCAGCAATAAAGTAAGCACACTGTAGGTAAACCAAGACAGTGGAATGCAAAGACTCTTGGGAACAGGAAACCCCATCTATTCAAAAGGCATGACTTTACTAAACTTTTTGACAGTAATAATAATAATATTTACTGATGCTGAGTAGATTTACAACATTTGAGACAGAATTGCTTGCATTTCTTTTGCTTTTCCAGTATTAGCACAGACAGCTGAAGAGACCTCCTCATGGTGACACACTGCCAGTGCCTATCAGTCCTAACATATCAAATCCTTTTGAAATTCATTCTAAAACATGTCTCTGACAGGTTAACATTGCTAGTACCTTATAAAAGCTCTCTGAAAGAACATTTTTTGAGTGAAAAAAGAAATTCCACCTTTACTTTAACATACAGTGCATCTGGAAATTATTCGCAGTGCATCACTGTTTCCACATTTTGTTATGTTACAACCTTAATCCAAAATGGATAAAATTTATTTTTTTCCTCAGAAGTCTACACACAACACCCCATTATGACAACATGAAAAAAGTTTTTGAGATTTTTGTAAACTTATTAAATATAAAAACTGGAGAAATCACATGTACATAAGTATTCACAGCCTTGGCCATGAAGCTCAAAATTGAGCTCAGGTTCATCTTGTTTCCCCTGATCATCCTTGAGATGTTTCTGCAGCCTAATTAGAGTCCACCTGTGGTAAATTCAGGTGATTGGACATGATTTGGAAAGGCACACACCTGTCTCTAGAAAGTCCCACAGTTGACAGTTCATGTCAGAACACAAACCAAGCATGAAGTCAAAGGAATTGTCTGTAGACCTCTGAGATAGGATTGTCTCAAGGCACAAATCTGAGGAAGGTTACAGAAAAATTTCTGCTGCTTTGAAGGTCCCAATGAACACAGTGGCCTCCATCATCTGTAAGTGGAAGAAGTTCGAAACCACCAGGACTCTTCATGGAGCTGGCCGGCCATCTAAACTGAGCGATCGGGGGAGAAGGGCCTTAGTCAGGGAGGTGACCAAGAACCCGAATGTCACTCTGTCAGAGCTCAAGAGGTCCTCTGTGGAGCGGGGAGAACCTTCCAGAAGGACAACCATCTCTGCAGCAATCCACCAATCAGGCCTGTATGGTAGAATGGCCAGACAGAAGACACTCCTTAGTAAAAGGCACATGGCAGCCCGACTGGAGTTTGCCGAAAGGCACCTGAAGGACTCTCAGACCATGAGAAACAAAATTCGCTGGTCTGATGAGACAAAGATTGAACTCTTTGGTGTGAATGCCAGACGTCACGTTTGGAGGAAACCAGGCACCGCTCATCACCAGGCCAATACCATCCCTACAGTGAAGCATGGTGGTGACAGCATCATGCTGTGGGGATGTTTTTCAGCGACAGGGACTGGGAGACTAGTCAGGATAAAGGGAAAGATGACTGCATTAATGTACAGAGACATCCTGGATGAAAACCTGCTCCAGAGCGCTCTTGACTTCAGACTGGGGCGACGGTTCATCTTTCAGCAGGACAACGACCCTAAGCACACAGCCAAGATATCAAAGGAGTGGCTTCAGGACAACTCTGTGAATGTCCTTGAGTGACCCAGCCAGAGCCCAGACTTGAATCCGATTGAACATCTCAGGAGAGATCTTAAAATGGCTGTGCACCGACGCTTCCCATCCAACCTGATGGGAGCTTGAGAGGTGCTGCAAAGAGGAATGGGCGAAACTGGCCAAAGATAGGCGTGCCAAGCTTGTGGCATCATATTCAAAAAGACTTGAGGCTGGAATTGATGCCAAAGGTGCATCGACAAAGTATTGAGCAAAGGCTGTGAATACTTATGTACATGGGATTACTCCGTTTTTTATTTTTAATAAATTTGCAAAAACCTTAAGTAAACTTTTTTCACGTTGTCATTATGGGGTGTTGTGTGTAGAATTCTGAGGAAAAAAATTAATTTAATCCATTTGGGAATAAGGCTGTAACATAACAAAATGTGGAAAAAGTGATGCGCTGTGAATACTTTTCGGATGCACTGTAAAAACAGTTCAGTAATTAACTATTTAACACCAAAATAAAATGCAGGTATTTCATAACATTTATATTTTTGGGGTGGTATGCCATGACAACGGGTTGATAGCCCCCAATGTAGATCTTCTCCAACAAAGCCCACTTCTGGAGGTGGCACCCAGT
Source organism: Polypterus senegalus (assembly GCF_016835505.1). Lineage (NCBI taxonomy): Eukaryota > Metazoa > Chordata > Cladistia > Polypteriformes > Polypteridae > Polypterus > Polypterus senegalus. The sequence goes on from NC_053161.1 coordinate 182,006,550, forward strand.
CTGAATTCTTTTCTGGCCCAGAAAACTCCGATTGGTGAGAATTGTTGGCCACATCCAGTATTGTAATATGGCAATATGTGTAGCGAAGTGTCTTTTTAATTTTTTTGTATCTTTCAGTTATGAATTTTCCCAAAAACAATTGTTTGTGTAAACTTAGTGTCGTATTTTGGAGTACGGATGTTAATTAACGTGACTCCCCACAGATGCCAGGCACCCTCAGGCGATGGTGGATGCTGTACAGGTAAGTCTGCTCTCTCCAAGACTTTTCTAATTTTATTCTATTTATTTGACATGTGTATTATTTGGTAAGTCTTAAGTGTTAAATAAGTTATGTGCCCCCCACTGAGTTCTTATATACAGTTTTGTATGTTTAATTATTAAAAGCAAACAAACAAAAACAAAATAAAATTTAAAAAAGCATTTCTTCTTTTAGTGCGCTAACACAGTGTTAAAACATAATTCGGCGTGGTGTACAGCATGATCATGTGTATATTTTGGATTTAAATTTTTATTTAACATTTTGTTGATTTTGTATTAATAGTTTGTGTTTATAATTATTAGTAATTGATTTGATTTATTATTTAATAAGCATTGGCGAGAAGCTGTTTGTATGAAACCCTATTCTATTTTTATTTTGTTTTTGATTTTGTCATGGTAAGTTTTTTAATATTTTGTTATATTAAAGTAGCAAAATGTATAATATTATAAAGCTAAACTATTATTTATTGTGTGAGGCCATGTATATTGTAAAGTGTTTTTTTTCTTTGTTCTGCTAAAATGTGTATAATATATTGTAAAATTAGGCGCATGGTGGAGGCTGTAGGGGCTTTGGTGAGAAGCCGTTTGTATGACGCCCTGTTCTTTATTGTGTTTCTGGAAAAGGAAAAAGGATATAAACTTCTATGTCTCCTCCATGTGGATTTTTTTTTTGACACAACACTAAGTAGGATGGATTTGAGTTTATTGTGCTTACTGTCCAGACAGGAGTGAACCTCACTCTTTAGTCAGGACAGTTCAGTTGTACTTCTCTCCGGTGGGAATTCTGGTGCATCTCTGAAGTGTACAGCTCTGACAGCTTTGTTTGCCACGTTCCAAACACCAATATGGCTTCTCTTTGAGATTCATTTCATTCATAGTTGAGTTTGCTTACTTTTCAGGAAACGACTGAATGTCACTCTTGAGTCCTGAAGGGTTCTTGTTTTTCTGGACTGAATTTTGAACTTCCACTGTTTTTATTCTGTTGTGAACTCTACTGTGTTTCTGTAGACTTTCCATCTGTGAAAACTGTTTGCCACATTCATTACAGCAATATGGCTTCTCTCCAGTGTGAACTCTTGTGTGGGTCTTCAGATTGTTCATATGTGAAAACTGTTTACCACATTCATTACAGCAATATGGCTTCTCTCCGGTGTGAACTCTTGTGTGGATCTTCAGACTGTTTATACGTGAAAACTGTTTACCACATTCATTACAGCAATATGGCTTCTCTCCAGTGTGAACTCTTGTGTGTACCTTAAGATGGCCTTTTTGTGAAAACTGTTTACCACATTCATTACAGCAATATGGGTTCTCTCCGGTGTGAACTCTCGTGTGTTTCTGAAGAGCACTCCTGCTAAAGAATTTTCTGCCACATTCCACACAGCAGTGATCTTTCTTTCCTGTGTAAAATTTAAAAAAAAAGAAAAAGAAATGTGTTAATTTTCAATTTGCTGCCTTAGTATCAACATTAACTCACATTAAATACATGATGGTTGAAATTAGGAACAACCTTTGATCAGCATAAGCAATGATAAAACTTTTGTCGTACTTGGAAAACACACTTAATTTGTTAATTTCATGTCCTTTATTACAACTGCTCAGTGGAGCCACATGTATAAAACTTCCTTATGCTCAGCCACATATATGAAAGCTGTTTCTTATGCAAAAGTTAGGATTTATAAAACTAGGCCTTGCCATTTAAATTGGCTCAAAGTTCCCTCACGTTTTGAGCATTTGTAAGTCCAATGCAGACTTTATTTGTGTTGGCATTTTAGGAACTCCAGGTGGAAAAATGAAGAACTGAACAGAATATCTCATTTCATTACACATTTCACATTCTGATGTTTGACAGGCTACACGAGGAGTGAGTTTTGATGTATCACAATGACATTTTGGCTAATAATTATGACTGAATTCTAAGTCGATTTAAACTACCTACTGTCATCCTCTTTGAAGTGTGTGCTGAACTGCAGCCTTCCTTACAGAGACCACCATGCAGAAATCACACAGTCCCTTTTCTCTTAAAGGTCTTAACAGCTATGGGTTATTCGGCGATGGTGGCTTTTCGTTGTGAACTGCCTGACTGGTGAGGAATCTCTCAGTCACCCTGAGCCACGTAATGCCATCTGTATGGGATGGAATACTTAAGATGGTAGAGAGTGTCACAAACTCGGCACAGAGTCACAGAAAGGCTTGGGGCAGCCATCCGTATAATTGATTTCCTGACTGCAAAAGTCATTTTAAACGAATACTGCACTGATGTGCATACAACTGAGTCCAAGACCGAATTGAGGGAATAGGGAAAAGGTACAGGCTTTTAAAGTGAAAAACTGGAAGTGAGATCATAGGGGTCTGGCTCATGGTCTTCAGCCATTGGTTCGAGCCCGGACGTGACATCACAGGGGCCGGAGCCGGCAAGGTCTCCTTCCATAGGCTCGGTCCCGGAAGTGATGTCAAGACAGCCAGGTGGAATCTCCCGTGAATGGTCTACAGGAAAGGGAGAAAAAGAGTTGGTGCACTCTACCACATCCCGGTATGCCTCGGAGCTGCCCTTACTCAAGCCTTTTAGCTGCCTACCATGCGCACGTGTATGATAACATATACATGCAATATCGTTACCATCATCCTGTGCAAGTCGTGACCAAAATGAAATCTGCAGCAACGTCTTCGGTCTTCAGCAGTGGTGGTCTTACTTGCCTACAAGTCCCTTTATAATTACTGAGCTCACCAGTGTGTTCTCTCTTGTTATTGATATCCCAGACAGTTGAATTGGGTAATCTTAAGGGTTTCCAATATCTCTAATGATTTCACTATTATTTTCCAGCTTCTTTGACTTTCATTGGCACAGCTCTTGCCATCATGTTGAACAATGACAACTATAGAGACCAAAGGTAGTCTGCAGGTAAGAGTAAGCTGAGGTGTTTTAGGCCTGCAAGACTAAAGCAATGAAACACACCTGAGGAATCACAAACACCTCTGGCACCAACTGTCCCAAACATTACGGTGCCCTGAAATGGGAGGACGATTCAGAAAAAGTGCCATCATTTCTACAAGGTGTGACTGAAATGTTTGTGAATCCCCTTAAATGAAAATCAGTAATTTGTACTTTACATCAGAATTATTTAATTTGTAATTTTAAAGTAATTTTAAACAGTGGATTAAGGAGCAAATGCAAGAATGTTTTATTGTCTTAGCCATTGTGAAGGTTACTATGTAAAATAGAATGATATGCCAAGCATGAAAAGTACACCTTCAATAATTAGAATGTGTCATGACATTTATCCACACTTGAACTAAAACCACTTGACACCAAAACAAACAACAAAATGTCTTCTTTCATTCACCAAAGCAAAAAAGAGCAATGGATGAGTGATGCCTCAGTGCACAGGCCTACAGAAGCTGCAGTGACCTCGGAGAAAAATTAGAAGATAAAGAAACCAAGGAAGAGCACAGCTGTTGGTGTTTCAGCTCTGCAGGGGAGTGACAGGTGACACCAGGACTGGCAACCTTTGTGACACGCTGGTGACATTTATACTCACCATTATAATGTTAAAGGGTATCTACTATCAGGACTTATGTTGACTAAGCTAAAATTTGTCAGGTTTTATTGTCTAATTAATCCAATGTGTGTGTTCATGTATGTAATTATTATCTCTGTTATGGCTGCAAACATCAAGCAGTCCAAGCCTGCACTCAATGAAGAGCACTATAAAGAAGAAATACAACTGAATTAAACAGTAGTGTTACACAAATTAATCAGTCTTGAATTAAAAATGCCCAGTTTTTGCTGTTTATTGTGAAATCGGCTTGTAGTTGGTTGACTGGTCTACCGATTACATAGCATGGAATATGTTAAGCTGAGGACATGCGCAGCACTGACAGAGTGCACAGATTGGAAAAAGATGCAGAAAATAACTGCTGTTTGGAAATATCTTAAAAAAGACAACACACAATCAAATGCATTTCTGGATACATTACCGATACCACAAATAGATACTCTCAGTGCAGAGGAACTGGATAAACCTCTGGCGCTACCAGAAATACTAGATGCTATCAAGTCACTTCAGAGCAGGAAAGCAGCAGGCCCTGATGGCTACCCTGTAGAATTTAATAAGAAATTCTCCACTCAGCTAACTCCCTTCTTAATAGCAACATTTACAGAAGCCAGAGACAATCAAATTCTACCTCAAACGATTCACCAAGCATTAATCACCATCTTACCTAAACAAAATAAGGACTTATTACAGTGTGCAGCATACAGGCCAATTTCACTTATGAATAATGATGTTAAAATACTCTCAAAAATCCTAGCAAGAAGGATGGAGAAAGTGCTGCCTTCGGTAATATCACAAGAACAAACTGGATTCATTAAAGGTCGACATTTAGTTTCCAATCTTCGACTCCTGCTTAATGTAATATATTCACCAGCAAAGTCAAACACCCCAGAGATGATATCGTTGGATGCAGAAAAAGCGTTTGACATGATTGAATGGAACTACCTTTTCACTATATCTATAACTAGTAGAATACCCGCGCTTCGCAGCGGATAAGTAGTGTGTTAAAGATGGAACGAAAAAGAAAACGAAAAATTTTAAAAATAACGTAACATGGTTGTTAATGTAATTGTTTTGTCATTGATATGAGTGTTGTTCTCATCTCTCTCTCTCTCTCTCTCTCTCTCTCTCTCTCTCTCTCTCTCTCTCTCTCTCTATATATATATATATATATATATATATATATATATATATATATAAATATACCCGCGCTTGGCATCTGAGAAGTAGTGTGTTAAAGAAGGAAAGAGAAAGAAAAGGAAACATTTTGAAAATAACGTAACATGATTGTCAATGTAATTGTTTTGTCACTGTTATGAGTGTCGCTGTGATATAAATATATATAGCAAAATACCCAAGGCTTGCAGCGATGTCATGTGTTAAAGAGTTATGAAAAGAAAAGGAAACATTTTAAAATAATGTAACAAGATTGTCAAAGTAATTGTTTTGTGTATTTGGCGGCAGCGTCACAAAGTTGTTTTCGGTAGCTGCATCAGAAAATGTACCACGAAATCTGACACGCCTCTTTTTACTGTTTTCTCACAGCTTGGATTGCTGCTGTCATATATATATACACACACACACACATATACATACATATACATATCTTCATATCTACTTATCTATATACATATCTACATGTACTACATCTACATGTACACACACCCATCCATCCATCCATCCTCTTCCGCTTCCGAGGTCGGGTCGCGGGGGTAGCAGCTTAAGCAGAGAGGCCCAGACTTCCCTCTCCCCGGCCACTTCTTCCAGCTCTTCCGGAGAATCCCAAGGTGTTCCCAGGCCAGCCGGGAGACAAAGTCCCTCCAGCGTATCCTGGGTCTTCCCCGGGGCCTCCTCCCAGTTGGACATGCCCGGAACACCTCACCAGGGAGGCATCCTGATCAGATGCCCGAGCCACCTCATCTGACTCCTCTCGATGCGGAGGAGCAGCGGCTCTACTCTGAGCCCCTCCCAGATGACTGAGCTTCTCACCCTATCTGTAAGGGAAAGCCCAGACACCCTGCGGAGGAAACTCATTTCAGCCACTTGTATTCGCGATCTCGTTCTTTCGGTCACTACCCATAGCTCATGACCATAGGTGAGAGTAGGAGCGTAGATCAACTGGTAAATTGAGAGATTTGCCTTACGGCTCAGCTCCTTTTTCACCACGACAGACCGATGCAGAGCCCGCATCACTGCGGATGCCGCACCGATCCGCCTCTGTTGATCTCACGCTCCATTCTTCCTCACTGTGAACAAGAGCCCAAGATACTTGAACACCTCCACTTGGGGCAGTATCTCCTCCAACCCTGAGAGGGCACTCCACCCTTTTCCGGCTGAGGACCATGCTCTCGGATTTGGAGGTGCTGATTCTCATTCCAGCCGCCACACTCAGCTGCGAACCGATCCAGAGAGCTGAAGATCACGGCCTGATGAAGCAAACAGGACAACATCATCTGCAAAAGCAGTGACTCAATCCTGAGTCCACCAAACCGACCCCTTCAACACCCTGGTTGCGCTTAGAAATTCTGTCCATAAAAGTTATGAACAGAATCGGTGACAAAGGGCAGCCCTGGCGGAGTCCAACTCACTGGAAACGGGCTCACTTACTGTCGGCAATGCGGACCAAGCTCTGACACCCGGTTGTACAGAGACCAACAGCTTTTATCAGGGGGTCCGGTACCCCAAACTCCCGGAGCACCCCCCACAGGATACCCCGAGGGACACACACACACACACATATATATACATATTTATATACATATACATACATATATACATATACATATATATACATATACATATATATACATATACATATATATATATATATATACATACACATACATACCTATCTACATCATATATACACACACACACACACACACAAATTATATATATGTGTGTGTGTATGTATGTATGTATGTATGTATGTATGTGTGTGTGTATATATATATACACATACATATATAAATGTGTGTATAGGTTTGGTCACTGAGTACAAGGGAAAAATAATAAATTATAGTCTATAAGTTATTAAACAGTAAAACATTAACGTTTTAAGAAGTACAGGTACATTGAAATTACATTTTCTATGTGAACGTTCAAATTTGTACCTCTGGTAATGTGCCTTACCGGCATTTAAAGAAAATTAGTTTTGTGTCCTCTGCAGTGTTAAGAGAGAAAGGCTTTGGTTTGGGATAAAAGGAAAAAAGGTGTAAAGAAAGGAAAGTTGCCTTTTTCTTTTATATAGTATAGAGAGATGTGTTCGCTCACATTATGATCGCCTTTTGGGGACAGTCGTGGTGGGTCTTGTGTAGACTGGTGAGACGTCCCCGCCATTAATCGGCTGTGATGGCACTGTCAGTCCTCCACTCCTGTGCGTGTCTTCATAATCCGAGGTGAGGACCTCATAATCGTATACGTGCAAAAGAAAGTGTGAATCGCCTTAATATTATTTTGCCGTGGTGCAGAAAAGGGGTCCCGTGTTTGCACTTGTCTGGGCTATAGCGCAGGGGGAGGATGAAAAAAATTAAAAGTGCTCACTTTGACTTAAGGCAGAAGCGCAGTCAGCGTCTCAAAGGCCGGCACAGCTATGCATGCGAGCTGGCTGCTCGACTTTTGCTGGGCAGGAGACCACAGTTTTGCAGACACGTTCATGATATCAAAAGTCTCAGTGCTCTTTGGAGATCATTCATATATTATATATATATCAAAATACCCGCTACGCAGCGGAGAAGTAGTGTGTTAAAGAAGTAATGAAAAGAAAAGGAAACATTTTAATAATAACGTAACATGATTGACATTGTCATGAGTGTTGCTGTCATATATATGCCTGCCTAAATAAGTCACCCTCGCTTTGCTCTTACTTTTTTACCATGCATTTAATCATGGCTAATGGCGGAAAAATTATAAAATGGAAGGAGGATGGCTTTACCAAAACAATTATTGATGGCTTAATCGATTATTCATAAAGCTTGAATTGGTGATCTGTTTTTCTGTGTTAACCTCATATTTTTCATACTTCTTCTCAAACTAAGGTGGTGCGAGGGTAAAATGAATCGGGATGCGCTTGATCAATGTAATCGTGTACCAGGAAATCATGCATTGATAAAAGCTCCCTTTGCTTGTAATGCAAAGTGTGATTAAATGCATTATTTTTAACGCTTATGGAGCACATGCATCAAGCTTCTCAGCTGTGCTTGTGCTAAGAAAAGGAAAGATTTTAAAAATAACGTAACACGCATTGTCAATGTAACCTTTTGTAAGTAGTGCCTGGAGGATTCAGTGTGAGAAACTCTAGAGACAGCGTGTGTATTAACTTGTGGATTTTTCTGTGAGTATTTGGTGGCAGTCTGAGTTGCTTCGAAGACGGCGTTAGCCGCTGAGCTCAGCTCAGAGCAAATGAGGTAAATGGGAGGGATGATGATGACGTGACTCCCCACCCGCCTTTAACTGTCAATTCCCCACAAACACAGTCTCTCGGAATTTGCATAAGCACACCCCTTCACCTACAATTTTAACTTAGTTACAAAGTGATCAAAACTCTCGCTTATATCCCTGCCCTCTCATTAAACTTGTATCCCTGCATTACCTGTGGGCATGTGAAACGCCAGCGTAGCCTGTCTATGAACTTAATTTAAAGTTTAGGTTTACACCTTGCTTTCTTTCCGAGGTAGCAGCACTCATGAATATGGTAGTATATGTCACTCGCCGCTTCTTATTGTTTCGCTGCCTTCTCAATTATATAATGCATGTTTTCTTAAGCGCTTTTGGAGGTCTTCCTGGTTTTCTACGCACTGCGCTGACAGTCAGTTCACGGATTACGGGAGGCGATGATGTCACACGAAACTCCCCCCACGCATTCCAGCTCAACTCCATTACAGTTAATGGAGAAAAATACCTTCCAGTTATGACCATTAGGCGTAGAATTTCGAAATGAAACCTGCCCAACTTTTGTAAGTAAGCTGTAAGGAATGAGCCTGCCAAATTTCAGCCTTCTACCTACACGGGAAGTTGGAGAATTAGTGATGAGTGAGTGAGTGAGTGAGTGATGAGTGAGTGAGTGAGTGAGTGAGGGCTTTGCCTTTTATTAGTATAGAGATATATATATATATATATATATATATATATATATATATACATATACATACACACACACAGACAGTATATATTTCATATCTCTATCTATATATAAAAATATAGATAGATAGATAGATAGATAGATAGATAGATAGATAGATAGATAGATAGATAGATAGATAGATAGACTAGCAAAATACCAAGGCTTCAGATGTGAGAAGTAGTGTGTTAAAGAAGTTATGAAAAAGAAAAGCAAACATTTTAAAAATAATGTAAGATGATTGTTAATGTAATTGTTTTGTCATTGATATTGAGTGTTGTTGTCATATCTATCTATTTATATATATCTATATATATCTATATCTATCTATATATATATCTATATATATATATCTATATCTATATCTATATATATAGCAAAATACCTGTGATTGGCAGCGGAAAAGTAAAAAGAAAAGGAAACATTTTAATAATAACGTAACATGATTGACAATGTAATTGTTTTGTCATTGTCATGAGTGTTGCTGGTATATATATATATATATATATATATATATATATATATATATATATATATATATATATATATATATATATATATATATATATATATATATATATATACACAGTTATATATATATATATATACACATATACACACACACATATATATACATACTGTATATACACATATACATATCTACGTATATACTGTATATACACATATATATATATATATCCACATATATATATATATATATATATATATATATATATATATATTAGGTGGGACTCGATTAAAAAATTAATCCAATTAATTAGAGGCTGTGTAAGAATTAATCTTGATTAATCGTATGTAATCGACATGTAAATTTGCCCCAAATCGCAAATGTTTTTTTTTAATTTAAAAGTGTTTTAGTGGGCTTACAGAATCAAATAATAGACATGTACATGAATATTGTAAACTGAAGTTGTTTTAATTTCTGAAAAAAAAGCCTTTAAACTGCATTTGAATTCAAAACAGAAACAAAAATATCATCCCTGGTTAAAATTGGGCAGACTTAAAAATAAAGTGGTAGTTTAAGTACTTTAAGTACATTTTCAGAATAGTATTGTCTTTAAATAATAATAACCAAAATTTCAACATAAAGTACAGTTTTTCTTCTTAAAAAAATAAGTCAGAAACATAAAAGGTAATTTGACCAACTTAATCTTTAAACTCTGAGTAACCTTAGCCAAAATTATTTTGTACATTAGGCTAAAACAGTGTGATCATTGAACATTTTGTAATTAGATGTAATTAGAATTACTAACGGTCACGGAAGTCCAATGATCCCCAGTAAGAGCCACAAAGTCTGCTTTCTGTAATGCATCTAATTTTGCTTGCTTTTCAGTGTGCACAAAACCATGCTTTTATCAAGGCTTCTCGGGAAGTCGAAATGATCAGTCGAGGAACGCGCTTTATTCCGACTCTAACATTTTTGTAGCTGTGATGTGTGCATCAGTGTAATGGATGTACCAGGAAATCATGCATTGACAAAAGTTCCCGTTTGCTTGGAATTGAAAGTGTGATTAAATGCGTTATTTTTAACGCGTTATGGAGGACATGCATCGAAGCTTCTCAGCTGTGCTTGTGCTAATAAAGGGAAACATTTTAAAAATAACGTAACATGATTCTGCGTTAACCTAATATTTTTCATACGTCCCAAACCAAGGAGATGCGAAGGTAAAATGAATCGGTAGCGCTACATACTCAGTGCATCCCTCTCGGAATCGAACCTGAATGTCGCCATTAGAGGCTTAAGACTCTACAATTAGCCACAGCGTGTGGCTTGTCCATGCGAGTATATACTGTAGATCGGGGTATATATATATACATTTAAATATATACCCGCGTATCGCAGTGGAGAAGTAGAAGTTATGAAAAAGAAAAGGGAACATTTTAAAAAAACGTAACATGACTGTCAATATACAGTATTTGTTTTGTGAGTGTTACTGAGTGTTGCTGTCATCAAGGATTTGATTATCATTATTTCTTTCAATCAGGTTTGTATTTGTAGGATGTGTTGTGTTCAAGTTACATTCCGTGTTTGTCAATCGTTGTAAAGATGACAGGTTTCATTCATCGATTCGTTTCTTACTGCATCAATAAACAGCTCGTCTTCTTCTTTATCTGAGACCTGACACACTGCATGCACGGGTTTTTTTACACTGTCTTCCTTTAGCGGGACATTGACTTTTTCCACCGTGTGCTTTGTTTCCACAGTAGCAGCATTTATGAATATGTTTTTATGTATCAGACGCTTCATATTTTTTGCTGCCTTTTCAATTGTGTAATTCGGTTTTTGTTCAGTGCTCTTTGGAACTGTTGCCTTTTATCTGTGCACTGCGCCAGTTCACGGAGCCGCTTCGGTGTACATGCATCGAAGTTCCCCAGTTGTGCTGGTGCCATCTCGTGCTCTGTCCATGGCTGTATTTAATGTTACCTTAGTCCTGGCACTTAAAACTTTCTCTCGCAGTTTCGCTGAGTTTGTGCCAAACACCACCCTGACCATCTCATCTTCCTCTGCATAAGCACAGTCCTTCACCCGTGAATATTTAGTGGGAGTTTGCTATTGGATTGCCGCTGACGGACGGCCTTATATGGGCAGGCACTAAATTACAAACGCCAGCGGCAGCCTGTCTATGAACTTAATTTAAAGTGTAGGTTTACATCGTGCTTTGTTTCCGAAGTAGCAGAACTCATCAATATAGTTGTATATGTCACTCGCTCACTTCTTATTGTTTCGCTGCCTTCTCAATTATATAATGCATGTTTTCTTCAGCGCTTTTTGGAGGTCTTCCTGATTTTCTACGTACTGCGTGATTACGTGGGAGGCGTGATGATGTCACACGAAACTCCGCCCCCACGGCGTTCAAGCTCATATCCATTACAGTAAATGGAGAAAAACAGCTTCCAGTTATGACCATTACGCGTAGAATTTCGATATAAAACCTGCCCAACTTTTGTAAGGAAACTGTAAGGAATGAACCTGCCAAATTTCAGCCTTCCACCCACACGGGAAGTTGGAGAATTAGTGAGTGAGTGAGTGAGTGAGTGAGTGAGGGCTTTGCCTTTTATTAATATAGATAGAAAGATAGATATTTAGATATATAGATCTATATATCTATATAGATCTATATATCTATATATATCTATCTATGATATATATAGATATATAGATATATAGATCTATATAGATATATCTATCTATGATATATATAGATATATAGATCTATATATCTATCTATGATATATATAGATATATACAATGTGTGCACAATTATTAGGCAAGTGAGTATTTTGACCATATCATCATTTTTAATGCGTATATTCCAACTCCAAGCTGTATTAACTTGAATGCTTATTGGATTTAAGCACGTCAGGTGATGTGTATTTGTGTAATGAGAGAGGGTGTGGCCTAAGGAGATCAACACCCTATATCAAGGTGTGCAGAATTATTAGGCAGCTAGTTTTCCTCAGGCAAAATGGGCCCAAAAAGAGATTTAACTGACTCTGAAAAGTCAAAAATTGTAAAAAGTCTTTCAGAGGGATGCAGCACTTTTGGAATTGCTAAGATATTGGTGTGTGATCACAGAACCATCAAACATTTTGTTGCAAATAGTCAACAGGGTCGCAAGAAACGTGTTGAGAACAAAAGACGCAAATTAGCTGCCAAAGATTTGAGAAGAATCAAACGTGAAGCTACCAGGAACCCATTATCCTCCAGTACTTTCATATTCCAGAGCTGCAACCTACCTGGAGTGCCCAGAAGTACAAGGTGTTCAGTGCTCAAAGACATGGCCAAGGTAAGGAGGGCTGAAACCCAACCACCACTGAACAAGAAACATAAGTTGAAACGTCAAAACTGGGCCAAGAAATATCTGAAGACAGATTTTTTCAAAGGTTTTATGGACCGATGAGATGAGAGTGACTCTTAATGGACCAGATGGATGGACCTGTGGATCAGTAATGGCACAGAGCTCCACTCCAACGTGGAGGTGGGGTACTGGTATGAGCTGGTATTTTTAAAGATGAGCTAGTTGGACCTTTTTGCATTGAAGATGAACTCAAAATCAACTCCCAAACCTACTGCCAGTTTTTCAAGACACTTTCTTCAAACAGTGATACAGGAAAAGACCATGATTTTATGCAGGCCAATGCTCCATCACTTGCATCGAAGTTCTCACTGCGTGGCCAGCCAGTAAAGGCCTTAAAGATGAAGGAATAATGACATGGCCCCCCTTCCTCATCTGACCTAAACCCTATCGAGAAGTTGTGGGCACTTCTTAAACGCTAGATTTACGGGGGAGAAAACAATCCACCTCTCTGAAGAGTGTCTGGGAGGCTGTAGTCACTGCTCCACAAAAAGCTGATCGTCAACAGATCAAGAGTCTGACAGACTCCATGAATGGAAAGGCTTATGACTGTTATTGGAAAGAAAGGTGGCTATATTGGTCATTGATTGATTGATTGATTTTTTTTGAAATGTCAGAGATGTTTATTTGTAAATTTTGAGGTGTTTGTTTATTATTCTCACTATAACAGATGAAAATAAACAAGTGAGATGGGAAAATTTTCATTTTTCCTTTAGTTGCATAATAAATCTGCACACTAATAGTTGCCTAATAATTGTGCACACATATGTATTCCCTGATGATGTTCACACTCACATTTCCGTTGTGAAACATTCACGTTTCAGGTTTATTAACATTTTGGATTGACTGATAGCACTGTGTTTGTTCCATATTAAAATTAATCCTCAAAAATACAACTTGCCTAATAATTCTGCACTCCCTGTAGATATATATATCTATATATATATATATATATATATATATATATATATATATATATATATATATATATATATATATCTATCTATCTATCTATCTATCTATCTATCTATATATATATATATATCTATATCTATATCTATATCTATATCTATATCTATATATATATATATATATATATATATATATATATATATATATATATATATATATATATATATCTATATATATATATATATATATATATATATATATATCTCTATCTATATATCTATCTATATATCTATCTATATATAGAGATAGATAGATAGATAGATAGAGAGAGAGAGAGAGAGAGAGAGAGAGATATGACAACAACACTCATATCAATGACAAAACAATTACATTAACAATCATGTTAAGTTATTTTTAAAATTTTTCCTTTTCTTTTTCATAACTTCTTTTACACACTACTTCTCCGCTTCGAAGCATGGGTATTCTGCTAGTCTATACTAATAAAAGGCAAAGCCCTCACTCACTCACTCATCAGTAATTCTCCAACTACCCTTGTAGGTAGAAGAATGAAATTTGGCAGGCTTATTCCTTACAGCTTACTTACAAAAGTTAAGCAGGTTTCATTTCGAAATTCTACACGTAACGGTCGTAACGGTCGACAATGTCTGCCATGTTGAACTTTCTTATTTATGGCCCCATCTTCACAAAATTTGGTAGGCGGCTTCCCAACCGAAACCGATGTACGTACTTATTTCGATGGTATGATGCCACTGTCGGCCGCCATATTGAACTTTCCAACGTCACTAATTTTCCAACTTCCCGTGTAGGTAGAAGGCTGACCCCATCTTCACGAAATTTGGTAGGTGGCTTCCCTGCGCTAAACAAAATCAATGTACATACTTATTTCGGTGGTATGACGCCACTGTCGGCCGCCATATTCAACTTTCCAATGTCACTAATTCTTCAACTTCCCGTGTAGGTAGAAGGCTGAAATTTGGCAGGCTCATTCCTTACAGCTTGCTTACAAAAGTTAAGCAGGTTTCATTTCAAAATTTTACGTGTAACGGTCATAATGGTTGACAACGTTTGCCATGCTGAACTTTCTTATTTATGGCCCCATCTTCACAAAATTTGGTAGGTGGCTTCCCTGCGCTAACCAAAACCGATGTACGTACTTACTTCAGTGGTATGATGCCACTGTCGGCCGCCATATTGAAGTTGATGTCACTAATTCTTTAACTTTCCATGTGGGTAGAAGGCTGAAATTTGGCACTTATTTCAGTGGTATGATGCCACTATCGGCCTCCATATTGAACTTTTCAACGGTCTTTGTTATTTATGGGCCCATCTTCAAGAAATTTGGTACACGGATTCCCAACGCTAACTGAATCCTACTTATGTACATATATATGTCCATTGCCTGCAGCTCGGTCACCATGTGAGGCAGCATTGGGTCCCCCATCCCAACGCCTCCCACATTGTTGGCTGCCTGCCTATATAAGGATGTCCATCGCTCCAGTCTCTACATTCCCTTACTTGCTTCACCACGGGATTCACGTCTCCCTGCTGATAACTACAGTCTTTTTATTTAATCCATGGCTTCTCCGCTGTTTTATTGTTCATTTATTATGATTATAGTTATTGTGTAGGTATTTTAGACTTACTTTACATTGTTTAGGTACCCATTATCTTTATCATTCCAACCGTACCACCATTAACATGTCTATCGAGGTGATCACCATCAATCAAAGAACTGTCACTTACCGAGTGGTTTCCATGCACGGAGACTGCACCTACCTTCTCCATTCTCTTTGTTACATATTGCACGGCCATATCAGGCTCACTCTTGATATCCGGAGGAACATTGTGTCTTATGTATTGAATGACTGGGACAGGTTCAAGGTGTGGACTGATGACGGTACAGGAGATAATTATTCTACACAAGAGCACTAGAAGAGTGAAATGCTTAAGCCCTTCACCTATGGTTCTGCATGTGAGTTGATGGTTGCCGCTGAATTGTTCGGTTGTTGCTTCAAGTGTACCAAAATGGCCAAATATTTTACACCTTTCGACAACCGCCAATGCCTCTTAAACATCTTAAATTCACAGGTGACGATTTCAATAGTGGACACTTTGATGTTTATGAATGTTTAAACTCTCAAAAGCTGGATGTGAAGTTATCGATGAAACTGATAGTATGCTTACAACGCTTGACAGATGCCGAATGTCACTTCAACACAAGTACTCTAAATACTGTCGCAATTGAAACAAACCATGAAACTTAAACTGATTATGACAGCAGCAATCCAAGCTGTGAGATTTGAAACAAGATTACTTTTCACATGGCCAACTGTACGTTGCATGCTCAAGAGTAAGCTCAGCGCACAGCTTGGTCATATTACAACCGGAGGGCCGAACTGACAATGTGGTATACAAAGAGATCCTTAAAAAATAATTATTTGTATATTTTCCCTCAGTTTAAAAACGTTTAATTTTCTTCTTAATAAAAATGTTAAGGCAGTACTTCGCTGCTGCGAAGCGCGGGTATTTTGCTAGTTAGATATATTTGGGTTTGGCCCCAACATTTGTGCATGGATCAAACTACCATATAACAATCCAGAAGCTTCAGTTTGTTTTAACAACATTTGTTCAGACTACTTTAGACTAGAACGTGGTACCAGATAAGTAGGCCCCTTGTCACCATTGCTATTTGCAATCACCATTGAGCCACTGGCAGTTCACTGTCGAAATGCTTACCAGATAAAGGGGATTATCAGAGAAGGACTGGAACAAAAAATTTCTCTATATGCAGATGATATGGTACTGTATATATCAGACCCACAAAATACTGTGCCTGCAGTCTTAACAGCACTTACAGAATTTCATAAGATCTCTGGTCTCAGAATTAATTTAAATAAAAGTGTATTCCAGGGAAATTTCCAGTGAATTCTCAAGCATACAATATTAGATTGGATACCTTCCCTTTTAAAATTGCAGATCAGTTTAAATACCTAGGGGTAAATATTACAAGTAAACGTAAAGCTCTTTATCAACAAAATTTTGCCATCTGTATAGAACAAATTAAGCATGACTTGCATAGATGGTCAACCCTTCATCTCACTCTAGCTGGAAGAATTAATGTTGTTAAGATGAATATACTTCCTAAGCTTCTATTTTTATATCAAAATATTCCTATATATATCAATAAATCATTTTTAAGCAATCAGATTCAACCATAACCTCATTTACTTGGAACTCAAAATATCCACGTATCCAAAGAGTGACCCTACAAAGACCTAAGGCAGAAGGTGGCATGGATCTACCTAACATACAGTTTTACTACTAGGCAAAAAACATACAAGCTATTAAAACCCTAGCATAGACACAAATGGATGAACATACACAGGCTTGGCCCGCAATAGAAATAAAATCCTGCAGTACTTCTTTATATTCCCTGCTTTCTGTCCTAATAAATGCACGTTAGTGCTTCACTCACTCAGAATATGGAACCAATGTAGGAAGCATTTTAAGATGGAGAATCTTTTATCTGTGGCACCTCTGCATGAGAACCACCTTTTTTAACCCTCACAAACAAATGCAGTTTTTAATATCTGGAAAACATTTGGGATTAAATCACTAAGAGATCTTTATATAGACAACATCATTGCATCCTGTGAACAATTACATTCCAAATTTAACTTTCCAGCAACACATTTCTTTCACTATCTTCAAATTAGAAACTTTGTTAAATAGCACCTGCTCGATTTTCCTCATCTCACACCCTCCTCTATGCTGGAAAAAATATTGGTCAATTTCGAGGCCTCAGACAGTATTTCTGCAATATATAGAATTATTTTACAGTCCCTCCCTTTCAAAGATCCAAGTGGACACTGGGAAAAAGATCTATCACTTATCATATCAGAAAAGGAGTGGAAGGTAGCAATGCAGAGAATCCACTCGAGCTCCATTTTCACAAAGCATTCAATTACTCAACTCAAAATTATATATCGAGCACATCTGTCTTGTTGAAAACTGTACAAAATGTTTCCAGGGCAAGATCCAACCTGCGAATGCTACAATCAAGTCCCAGCCTCACTGGGTCACATGTTTTGGGCTGGCACCAAATTAACATCCTTCTGGACAAAAAATTTGTAAGTGCCTTTCAGACAGCCTTGGTGTCACAATCCCTCCTAATTAACTAACAGCTGTGTTTGGTGGGCTCACAGAGGGGTTTAAAGTGAAGAAGGACAAACAAATTGTGATTGCATTCACTACACTTCTGGCATGCAGACTTATTTTGCTAAACTGGAAGAATCCTAACTTTCCTCTTTTAGGTCAGTGGGTAACTGATGTTTTATATTATTTGAAATTAAAAAAAATTAAATTCTCAGTTAGAGAATCTGTGCAGAACTTTTTCAAAACCAGGCAGAATCTAATCAATAATATTTTAGAATAAACTCTTAAAGCACTGAGGAAGTAATTCTCTTCCCATTTCTTTTTTCTTCTCCATGTATCTGTATCCACCTATTAAACTCATCAATTTATGTATTTTTACAAGCTTTAAGTTTTATTCCGTTGGCCATGCTCTCTTTCTCGGGGGTGGGGGTTGATTTGTTTTCTATTCTATTTTTTGTAAAAATTGATCTATTTGTATGGAACGATTACAATAAAATCAATAAAATTAAAAAAAAAAAAGGCAATATCTTAAAGTATCTGAAATGGTACTGATAGGAATTTTATATATAAAGTTTAAAATGAAAAAGTTAGTTGTGGTGTATTTAAAGCAAAGACATTTCCCGCAACTAATTTGATGAGAAACGTTTAGGTACAACACACAGCTGAGCACATCGACTTTCAACAATGCAGTGAAAGCAGGAAAACCACTAAGGAAAGAAATGTGTCTTAGCTGTCAATAATGGCACTGTTCAAAAAAGAACCAGACATATGATCAGGACAGGATGAAAAAATCAAAGTATCCCTCAAAAATAATTGCAATTTATCATTTTAGATACACCACAATTTTCTATAGTAGAAATTTAACTGTTTCGTGATTCTTCATTTGGATGCACGATATACTCTGCCAAGCAGATGATCCTTTTCAGACGTAGCGTTACCAAGATGAACACTTTCATGACATCTCATACACAGTGACATGCAAATGTGTGGGGACCCCCTTGATGAAAATAACTGATACTATGAATAGTTAAATCAATATTAGATTAATTTATCTCCAAAAGCCATGAAGTTAAAGATAAAAACATTCTTTCCTGCCTTTTAAACAAGATTTGTGTCTTACTTTTGATTTACAGAGTGAAAAAAGGAAGGAGTACCCCAGAAATGTTTGTGAACCCCAAGTGATCGGAGGTCTCAGATATCTTTTTTTTCCCCAAGACGTCAGACCATAATTAGCACCTTAGGGCTTTGGCTTGTTTACAGTCATCATTAGGAATGGCCAGGTGATGCAAAATTCAAAGCTGTATAAATTCTCAGACTCCTCAAACCTTGTCCCAGCAATCAGCAGCCATGGGCTCCTCTAAGCAGCTGTCTAACACTCTGAAGAATAAAATAATTTATAGTCACAAAGCAGGAAAAGACTATAGAAGATGGCAAAGAGATTTCAAGTAGCCACCTCCTCAGTTGGTAACGTTATTAAGAGATGGCAGTTAGCAGCAATGGTGGAAATCAGGTTGAGGTCAGGAAGACCAAGATAACTTTCCAAAACAACTGCTCATAGCATTGCTAGAATGGCAAATCTAAACCCCTGTGTCCTAAAGCTTCCTGGTGGTCTTTTGTAGTCAGACTCTGGACTGGTGATGCACAGTTCTACTGTACAGCAACACCACCAGAAATATGACCTCCAAGATAGAGCCATCAAAAGAAACATTTCCTCACCACAAAATTCAAAGGCTGCAACAGGCCCAAGCTTAATGTTTTGTCATGGCTTTCTCAGTTCCTTGATATGAACATTAATGACAATCTGTGGTGTGAGAGACTGCCTGGGCCCATTCCCAGCAGGGATGCCTTCAGCATAGATAGACCGGGGGAGAGAGCTTATTCTGGATCCTGTCTCCCCCATACCAATAGAGGGCAGCCCCCTTGGCTTGCAACGGGGCCACGGGTTTGGAGCATGGAAGCTCAACCTTGTTGAAGCCCATTGCCACCCACAGGAGGTACCTGAATGATAACTGGGCCCTGTTTAGCAGTACTTCCACCACACCAGGAGGTGCTGCAGGAAGAAGGTCATTGGATGCCTGGGGTCTCATGTATAAATGATGTGTACGCACAAAAATGTTGAATACTCCTGTTTCCATGCTCACACCGTGATGTATAAAAACTAAACTTGGCGTAAAGCCTCACACATTTTCATGCCAGCTAGTTCCTTGGTGTATGCAAGTTCTCTGCTTGGTTTTGCAAAATGGCGGCACCCTGCGTCAATATAGTGCTTTTGTTCCAGTGTGGTTTCCCTTTCTTTTTTAGATCCACATCCCTGACGTGGTTTTATCAAATACAATGAAATTAACCACATATTGTCAATTAATTTAAGGCATCTGATTAGAATTAACCTGTAACAACATAATGATTCACGGAATGGCCAAACTATTCCAAATACCATAGTAGCCTTAGAGTTGTTAATCCCAAGTGTTCATCCCACTGCATCCGAGTGTGGAATCACAGCTCTACAGCAGCCGATCAGAATGAGAATTATCGAAATACAGCATCAAGCACATAATGCCTCAGCCATGCTGTGTATTTGAACTGCTCTCATACGACAAACGTTTCAGAGCCTTTCCTGTAGGGACATTGCTGTTCAAAAACAGTTTCATCCCAAGAGCTCAAAACTCAGATCAGGTCCTCCTTGTAGAACTGGTTGTGCTTATAAGTACAATCACCTCACTGCAAACTTGCAATACAGTTATAATATTGCACAACCTGAGCCACTTTATAAATCATGTATTTACATATGATGACAATATCATTTTTAAGATGAAATGCAGCATAATATGTTTATTACATTATACAGCTAAGAAGAGGATGAAGAATGGAAAAGGCGTTGGTCCAGATGACATACCTGTGGAAGCATGGAAGTATTTAGGAGAGATGGTAGTGGAGTTTTTCACCAGATTGTTAAATGGAATCTTAGAAAATGAGAGGATACCAGAGGAGTGGAGAAGAAGTGTACTGGTGCTGATATTTAAGATTAAGGGGGATGTGTAGGACTGTAGTAACTGAAGGGGAATAAAATTGATGAGCCACAGCGTGAAGTTATGGGAAAGAGCAGTGGAAGCTAGGTTAAGAAGTGAGATGATGATTAGTAAGCAGCAGTATGGTTTCATGCCAAGAAAGAGCACCACAGATGCTATGTTTGCTCTGAGGGTGTTGATGGAGAAGTTTAGAGAAGGCCAGAAGGAGCTGCATTGTGTCTTTGTAGAGCTGGAGAAAGCATATATGACAGGGTGCCTCGAGAGGAGCTGTGGTATTGTATGAGGAAGTCAGGAGTGGCAGAGAAGTATGTAACAGTTGTACAGGATATGTACGAGGGAAGTGCGACAGTGGTGAGGTCTGCGGTAGGAGTGACAGATGCATTCAAGGTGGCGGTGGTATTACATCAGGGATTCTTATTTGCAATGGTGATGGACTGATTGACAGATGAGATTAGACAGGAGTCCCCGTGGACTATGATGTTTGCTGATGACATTGTGATCTGTGGCGATAGTAGGGCGCAGGTTGAGGAGATCCTGGAGAGGTGGAGATATGCTCTAGAGAGGAGAGGAATGAAGGTCAGTAGGAACAAGACAGAATACATGTGTGTAAATGAGAGGGAGGTCAGTGTAACTGTGAGGATGCAGGGAGTAGAGTTGGCAAAGGTGGAGGAGTTTAAATAATTGGAATGAACAGTACAGAGTAATGGGGATTGTGGAAGAGAGGTGAAAAACAGAGTGCAGGCAGGGTGGAATGGGTGGGTAGAGAAGATTGTCAGGAGTAATTTGTGACAAACGGGTATCAGCAAGAGTGAAAGGGAAGGTCTACATACATACATACATAGATACATATATATATATTCACTAAACTCCGTAAGCATTTGAGGATGAATAGCATCTGTTCCTGGAGATTTGTTTGAATTCAGCCAATTCAATCTCAGCAGCACTTCTCTCTCTACAATTTCCAAATCCCTCAGTACCTCCTGTAGTACCTCCAGTAGTCCCTGTTACAACTGAGCGGTTATCCACTTTTTCAGACATGAAATCTTCACAAAATGGAAAGTTTTGAGCATTTTATATTTCACAATCTGTGTATCGTAATTCCCCTTTATTGTTCATGCGGCACTTCACTTCCTCCTTGACGGTTATTAAAATACTGAAAGAATTCAGTACTGAATTACTGTGAATCCATCATGCATCACATGTAAAATGTTGAACTTCTTTCTGCTACCAAATCACAGTTACTCTTGCCTGTTTATTGCTATGACACTGACTTGCCGGCAACTTCAACCCAAAGGTTAGAGTAAGACCGGAGTTACATCTGCTGTTGTATGAATCACAAAATAAAGAAAAAAAAAAAAAATACAAAAAAAAAACTATTAAACTGCTTCACTGCTCCTTGATAGCGACCAAAAAAAAAAAAAACAAAGTGTTTAGGAGCAAAAGTCATATTTAATGCACACTCACATAGAAGGAGCACAGACTAGCAGAGAACACACAGACTTTGTCACTTTATGATTTAAGAATGATGTCAACATGTCAGTCTAAGTTGTTTCTCCAATCCACTACTTCAATTGTAAATTCAAAGGTTTGAAGTTTCATCCAAATACTTCTTTAAGGATGTCACAAGAACCTTAGAAGAACTGAAGAGATGTGTAAAGCTGGCAAATGTGATAAAAGAATTCTGGAAGACCAGGGTGTCTGTCAATGCATAGAAAGCCATACTGTCTACAAAAATGGAGGAAACTCACTAATGGAATTTTAATTTTTATTATTTTTTCTCCAGCCGTCTGGAGTTTTTTTTTTTCTGCCCCCAGCCATTGAACCTTACTCTTATTCGATGTTAATTAATGTTGATTTATTTTGTTTTCTTATTGTGTCTTTTATTTTTCTATTCTTTAATATGTAAAGCACTTTGAGCTACTGTTTGTATGAAAATGTGCTATATAAATACATGTTGTTGTTGTTGGTGGTGGAATGGGCAACCCAGAAAGATCACTGCATGAAAGCAGAGGTGAATAGGAACCTAGACAGGCAGAGCAAAGTGCCTGCAGAAAGCTACAGGACTTGAGAAAGTCTCTGTCTATGTGTTCTTACGGAGAAAAGCGTTAAGAATGTAGTTTACAGAAGGGCAACACCAAGGAAATCAATGCAATCTAGCAAAACCATTACTGCACATCTTAATGTTCTATGAATGAATGATACAAAAGTTGAAGTCTTTGGTCAAAACATGCAACACCAAGTTTGGAGGTAATACAAAAGCACACATCGATACTAAATCATCAAGGTGAATGGAGCAACATGGTTTGGCCTGCAAGTTTTTTCATGGTCTGGAACACTTGACATGATCAATGGTCACTGAATTGAAAATATTATCAAGAAATCTGACAGAAAAATATTAGGATAATATAAGCCTAACAAAAGATGAGTGATGTTATAGGACAATGATCCCAAACACAGGAAGAAATCTAAAACATAAACGGTTAAACATACGGTAATTGGTGTTCTGGAATGGCCATAAGAGACACAAGATGCTGTGACCTGACCTAAGGAGAAATCAGAGATCAAAGATCAGAAAAGGGCTCTCTGGGATGAAGGACTTGAAAAGGTTTGGAATGAAGGAATGGGTTAAATTCATTGCTTATCAGTAGCTACAAAAAGTTTCGTTTAGGTCATTACTGTTAAAGAAGGGTCAACCAGTCTGTAAAGATAGGAGGATCATGGAGTGGACTGTGAATGTTTAAATGATGTGTTCAGGACTGACAAGAAGCCGTCCGATTGTTTGTGTTATTACAGTAGTTTATTACAACTGAGGCTGTCTGTAATCAGAGCTTAGTTGAAGATCGGACTACATTATTAAGAGGAATTAATATGGATAACCAGGAAATTCCAGAGGGATCAATACCTTTGTCTTGCTCTTGGACATTTGTATAGCACTCTTTATCAAGGATAGGCTGAGGACTTTTGCATAAAGTCTCTATAATGGAAGAATAGCAAATTGCTAAACCTTACATAACAATAGATGAAATCTCACACTAAATTCAAACACACAATTAAATAAAGTATTTTCACTCCATTTCTAAGTTTCTCATAAAAATCACAAGACGCAACATAAACCCCAACCCTAAATCTTACATATTTTTATTTTACACTTACTTTTTCCAGACTTCTTTGAAAGTGGTCGCTTATTTTTCTGAGCTCTAACAGATGTAGTTTCCTCAGCCCTCTCTGGTTCAGACTCTAATGATTCAGACTTCACATTGATAGAAGGCTCAGGAGATGAAAAGTGTCTGCTATGAGAAGAGTCTAACCTGGTCACCACTCCATCTTGACACACATCACGACGGTTGTCTTCTTTTACACTGTCCAGATTTGTATGGTTATGTGTACTCAATACAGACTTCTCTTCAGGTTCTTCTTTAATGCCCACTGGCTGCAGTTCACTGTCCTCCTCCTTGATGCTCAGAATTTCCTGTTTAAGGTAGATGGACTCCCACTGACAGTCCTCCTTAATATTTACAGATTTCTCCATGATATTTGCGTCCACATCACAGGTGTCCGGTTTCACATCCATTGAGATGTTCCAGCAAACAGCAGCTTTTTCTTTTTCTCTGTGAAAAGAACAGGAATCAACTTCATTAAAACTTCATCACTTATGTCTAAAGACACGTGAATATCATTTTAGAACAGGCTCTATGTTATGGTTAATGTAAAGTTAGACAGTTTGTAACATGCTGACAGTAACTCATTGCTCTTCATTTCAGATTATCAGAATCTTGGCAGTGGAGTGAAGGTCCAACAGACTCTGAAACAAGAAGACCATCCTACACAGTTGTGGGTCTGCAGTATTTACTACTTGAATTAAGCATAAAGTGCTGCTGGGGTCCCAGAATTGTCTAATCAGTTTATGTTACGGCTGGGCGGTTTGACCAAAATTCTTATCATGGTATTTTTCAAAATTTTATTTTATTTTCTCCCATGCATAAGTTAACCACATTTTCAACTGCGATTACTGCAGCAGACTCACTAAGAATAACCTATTCCACTGTCATGAGCATTGTACAAAAAAACATTTTAATGTGCACAAAAGTATTAATACTGGTTTGCATGGCCCCACAGAGTGATCTTTTTCAAGAAAGGGGGCACTAATGAGGCACTAATGAAGAGAAGGAATCACATTGCATGGCAGTTGCAGTCAAAACATAGAACCTTTTTATTGAACAAATTTTGCAAACAACTTAAACTAAAATTTTGACAACATATTGTCAACCATCCAAAGAGGCATTTAGACTTAGTAAAATATCCAGAGGTGCTTGTCAAAAGTTGTATTGCACTGAGCATGTTTTAGAAAAGGAATAAAGAGTAAATATGTTTTGTAAACCAACTACACTTTCTGTTAATGTTAAGAATCTCTGTCCACTGACACGTTAGTGACTTTTTAAACAACTTTACCATCATTAAACTGCATAATATTTAAACTAATAAATAATAACAATAAAATAAATAATAGTGCAACTTCCAGTAATAATACTATTACTTCAAAACTCGATTGCAC
Organism: Polypterus senegalus; assembly: GCF_016835505.1. Classification (NCBI taxonomy): domain Eukaryota; kingdom Metazoa; phylum Chordata; class Cladistia; order Polypteriformes; family Polypteridae; genus Polypterus; species Polypterus senegalus. The sequence continues at coordinate 182,032,025 of NC_053161.1, forward strand.
GACCGCGGGGATCTGATGAGGTGATTGGGGCGAGTTGCACCAGATCATTCTCAATTGCTTCATCAGCTTACTGTGGCTTTTCAATAAGGTGCTGTGCCCATGGAGACGTATATTTATGGACTGGCAGGACAGGGGGAAGCAAAAAAGAAAAGAGATAACACAAGGAGGTTAAAGAAGGGAAAAGGTAGTCATGGGAGACGATACAGAAGGAAGGAGAAGGCAGCACGAGCTGCAAAATTCACAATTGGGGTTAAGTTTGAAAAGGTAAGTTTAAGGGCAGTTTTAAAATGTGTTATTCAATCGAGCTGACAAATATTAGAGGAAGAGAATTCCCGAGTTGAGGAGCACTATGAGAGACGCTCGAGCGCCCACAGTACAGAGTCTGAAGTGCGGTACAGAAAGTCGAGCTGCAGATGAGGATCTGAGTGAGCGAGAGGAGTGTAAGTCCGTAGGAGATCAGTGAGGTGGTGAAGAGTTTTAATGTTCAGAGCGGTATTTAGTATTGTTTTCAGTAATGAACAGGGAGCCAGTGAAGTTGAGAGAGAAGAGGTGTAATATGTTCAGTGGATTTAGAACAGCAGGTTATTATCCTGGCAGAAGAATTCTGAATAACCATAACCAATAACCAATGGATACTTTTTTTGGGATGCCAAATTGAATAGCATTACAGTAATCTATATGTGAGGTGACTCTGGCATTAACCAATACTTCAGTACTGTGTTACGCAAGAACAGGACTAAGTCTAGAAATGTTTCAGAGAGATGGAAGAAGGCAGTCCAAGAAATGTTACTTATATGGGAGGTATTATTTAATAATAATAATTATTATTATTATTTTATTATTATTATTATTATTATTATTTAATAATTGCCATTAATAGTGTATAAATGGATATAAATAATTGCATTTAAACGATTCACCAAAATCTGTTGTGCGTAAATGATATTGCTGAAGGCACTGATCACGGAGGAAATTCAAAAACGTCGATTAAGATGGTTCAGTCACGTCTGTAGGATGGCTTAAAATCGACTACCGCACAAACTCCTATGGAGAAAACGCCCTCCTGATTGGAGGATACAACAACAAGCACCGAAGATGACATGGTTGAAACACGTAGAGAGCGACCTAAAGAACCAGCGACTAACAACAATCGAAGCAAAAATCGTCGCAACTGATCGACTACAATGGAAGAGTGTGGTGAATAGAGCACGGAATCCAGCGGCACCAACAGTAGCGTATTGGCTAAGAGGTCGACTCCCTTTCCAAGCGCCAGCTATGGAATAAAGAAAATAAAGATGAAGGTTTGTACAAGTAGGCGCACAGGATTGTGTTAAGAAACAGAAAAGTCTGGAGGGAGGAGATGAAAGAGGAACTTAACTTTGCTGAAATGCGCAGCTGCAACAGGAGAGGAGAAGACAAGCAAGTGAAATAAGGGGTTTGTTGGCTTAGGCGGACAGGTGTAACTGATGGTGCGTAACTTCTATTTCTGTCAGTAGATTTGACCAACCTTTTCAATTCATTAAAGGCAACCAGTCCCCTCTTTACTCACTGAATCAATCATAACTTTTGATTGTGCTATCAGATTTAATAAAACCACCTTGTTGTCACTAAAAGTTATAAAGTGTATTGTTTTGTTAAACTGTGACCATCCCTTCTCCATTAGTAAACAGCTGATTGACCCGACTTAAGCTCCTTAACTGCACCGCCATAACAGGAATAGATGAGTGTCGTGTTAAAAGGAAAAAGTGTTTTAACTCAATAAGAAAGGGCACAGCGGGCTCTTTTCAATTAGGAGGCCGTGTTCCTTCAATGTGGGAAGTGACATAATTCACATCTTCTATCACATTCTGATGACCAGTGTGATTTTCTACATTGCGGTGTGCTGAGCTGTGTACATCATGTCAAGAGAGTCCGACTGAATGAACAGGCTAATTTAAAGAGCAGGATCAGTCATGGGACGCACCCTGGACCCCTAGAGTCCGTTGCTGAGGAAAGGATTAAAACAAAACTGAGTGCTATTATGAACAATTCTGCACATCCTCTCTCTCACACAGTAAAATTGAGTTCTTTCAAATCATTCGGCATAAGTGTGTCAATAAACACTATGGGGCTCCTTTATACCAACAGCAATAAGTCTGCTAATGTCTCACGCCGACAGTGACAGCCAATTCAGAACTTTTCTTTCTTTTTATTTTTCTTCCTTCATAGTCATTCTGGTGTGTGTTCAGACCAAAGTGTGTGTGTACGTTTATTTACTTATTTATCTACCTTTTTTATTTTTTAAAGAATTTCTGTAACTCCTACCTTGTGACAAATAAAGTTCCACTAAGTCTATTCTATCTATTGCTGGACACTGAATTTGCTTAATTTGTTTGTTTAAATTGGTGCACGTTTTTAATTTTTTGGGTACAACCTCAAAAGAGAAGCTTTGGTATAACACGTATGTCACTTGAGCCAGTTAGTGAGGGAGGTTGTAGTGGTCAGCTTAATAATTAGGGAGTTTGGTCGCAGGTGGACACACAGGTGACATTGCAGAGTGGAGGTGAGACTTGTGCTGCTAATTCTTAAGAGGGCAGCATTTAGTGAGTGAGGTGATTACTGTGCTGTGAGAAAGGCTCACACAGAGGCTTTTATTAATATTCTTCAGCCGTGGGACACATCTTCCCCATGCCACACAGCTCAACACAGTCCCAAACAGCAATCACAACACAAAACACTCTCTTTCTTCTATTACACCACTCCTCTTCAAGCTTAATCCTCCTCCTCCAAACCCTGGATCCTTGAGTGGTGGTGGCTGGCCCTTTTTATAACCCAACCGGAAGTGTTCCAGGTGCTTGACCACCTGGTCCGGATTGCACCTCTGGGTGGGGCTGAAGAATCATCCAGCCAGGCTGCTGAGTCCATGCAGCTCCCCCTAGCGGCCATCCGAGCCCCCAACCAGGCTGTGGAGGACTACATCTCCCATGGAGCCCTGCGGGTGGTTGGGGAATCGCCGTCGGCCAGGAAGGCTGCCACCAAGCATCCCGGGGGAGGTACTGGACTGCCCATGGTGGCTCCCCTGGAACATAAGCAGCAGGGGCGTCATATACTATATACATCAGACTATTAATACAACTCTGAGTCCTGCCACGTGCAAAAGTTCACTGACGAGACTGCTATAGTGGGCTGCATCAGGAGTGGGCAGGAAGAGAAGCACAGGAACCTAATCAAGGACTTTGTTAAATGGTGCGACTCAAACCACCTACACCTGAACACCAGCAAAACCAAGGAGCTGGTGGTGGATTTTAGGAGGCCCAGGCCACTCCTGGACCCTGTGATTATCAGAGGTGACTGGGTGCAGAGGATGCAGACCTATAAATACATGGAAGTGTAGCTGGATGATAAATTGGACTGACTAGCAATACAGATGCTCTTTGCAAGAAAGGACATAGTCGACTATATTTCTTTGGAAGGCTGGCGTTCTTCAACATCTGCTTGATGCTGCAGATGTTCTATCACAGAGTGTTGTGGCGAGCACCCTCTTCTACGTGGTGGTATGCTGTGGAGACATCATAAAGAAGAGGGACGCCTCACACCTGAACAAACTGGTGAGGAACGCAGACTCTATTGTAGGTATGGAGCTGGACAGTTTGACATCCGTGGCAGAGCGATGGGTGCTGAGCAGGCTCCTGTCAATCATGGAGAACCCACTGCATCCACTAAACAGTATCATCTCCAGACAGAGGAGCAGCTTCAGCGACAGACTGCTGTCACTGTCCTGCTCCACTGTCAGACTGAGAAGATTGTTCCTCCCTAACACTATGTGACTCTTCAATTCCACCCGGGGTGGTAAAACGTTAAGATTATATAAAGTTACTGTCTCTTATACCTGCATTTTTATCACTCTTTAATTTAATATTGTTATTATCAGTATGATACTGCTGGATTATGTGAATTTCCCCTTGAGGATTAATAAAGTATCTATCTATCTGGATCTGCTATCAGAAAAGCCTCTGCCTTTACCAGTAACATTCCTCCCTCGTGAACACATCTTCAAGGTCCGAATAGACAATCAGTAAAAGTCGTCTTAGTCACAGCGCAGTTTAATAACAAAACATTTACTTAAATAAAAATGATGGTTCTCCTGTATCTACCATTCCTAAACAATCTTCCTGTTACAGAAGCACAATCCCAGTCACCAACACAATTACGTGCATGTATCCCCAGCCCCCTATCAATCAATGAAAGAACAAATTCAAAGTGATGACTTTAATATTTAATAATTCAAACCCATCAACCTGCAATAATTAGCCATAGCAACAATTGAAATTGTCAGTGAAACGTTTTGTTATGTTGCTCATGTGAAACAAGAGGCATTTACTTTTGATAAATCTTTACAAATCAATGAAAAGAGGCAAACTAGGTATTTATGAGTGCTGAGCATTATGGTGAGAGAGGAGTCGTGACTCGTAATACTAAAGCTCTTCTTTGCAGTATTTCACATTCTACCAGTCAGCATTTAAAGAGGTATAATTTAGCGTTGTGTTTCTTGACCCTAATTATTATTCAGGTACAATCATTTAAAATGTACTGATGATGACCAACAAACATTCATTTCCGCCTGACATTTCCATCATGCACAGTTCAAATGAAGCTCAATGGATATAAGGATTTGAAACGCCAAGCGGGCAAGCACAGTGGAAATTAGCACCTCATGGTTTGAAGCACTGAGCTGACATGTGCAGTTCAAAGGACACTATGAAGCCGCGACCCATTCAAAGCCATATAGTGCCATACAGTACTTTATTACAAGTCTACCAAACATTTGATATTTAACCCTCTAGTGATATATTCTAATTTGTATTGATTTTACACACTTCGTTGAGTTGACTGACAGACTAAAATGACAATTCAGGTAGTTGCTGGCAATTAATATTTGTTATTGGTTTGCATTAATTTAGTTTGTCTGATACTTTAGGTTAAAAATATATTTTAGGAGTTGGTCTGCCCATTGCAGAGATGGACGCCTGAGCAGAGCTCTGTTGAAACAGTGTTATTTTTTAATATTATTTCCTTATTATCCAGACATATCCTGTATTTATCCAACCTGAGGGTTCTACTATAATAAATGCAAGCATATATAAACATGGTCGGCAAGAAAGGGGCTCAGAAAGAAATGGAAAAGAAAACTAAAGCTACCTCCAAGCCCAGACCGACAAGTCCAAGTTCAAGCTCAAGGTACGGCCTTTCACAGACTGACCTGGAACAGATGGGCGAAAGCCCAGGCTCCTCGGGACCACGGTCCACTACATCGTCTCCAGTTGACAGCGAAATGGGGAGCGAATGTGCGAGTGACGCAGGTCAAGATAGCTTGCCGATTGGAGAAGATCATTTGAAATTGGAAAAGGCCTTGCAGTCCGCACTTTCACCTACTCCATGCGAGCCGGGAACATCAGCTGTAATAGAGCTCGCTTCACCTGCGTGCACAAAGCAGAAATGATCTGTCCGAACTGATAGTGATGATCACTGAGCTCAAGCTAGAGATAAAAAATTATATAAAGAAAAGCGAGAAGGCAAGTGAGAAGCTGCGGCGGGAGCTGCAAGAGCTGCGACAGGATAATAAAGACTCTGAGAAATGCGTATATATTCGCTCTGAGGTGGCCTTTAAAGGTCTGCTGGATAAAATAGAGGAGCACATTCAGGAAAATGCGTCTAAACTGAGCACACTTGCCGATCAGCTGGAGGATATTAAGCAGACATTCATGTCTCCAATTGAAACAGCTGAAAATCTAGCATCCACCGCTGATGGAAAAGCAACAGCTGCCAATTCAATGCAAAAACTTGGAGACAGACTTGCTGCTCTGGAATATGGAAGCAGAAGGAATAATATTAGAATCGAAGGTCTACCTGAGAATCGTGAAAGTCCAAACCCAGTGAAATTCGCAGCTGAACTATTTTCTAAAATAATTGAGAGGACTTTAAATCAGATACCAAGAGAGCAGCAGCTTATCGCATATGCAGATCAAATACTTTTAGACCTAGGTCATTTATTATCCACTATGAGAGGTTACTATGTAAGCAAGTTGTGATGGCACTCCTCAGACACAAGTAAGAGATTATATATGAAAATAACCACATTCAGTATTTTCCCTGATTTCTCCCCCACAACAGCTGCCAAACGTGCAGCCTTCTACAACATTAAACAGCGGTTACGACAAGCTGGTATCAAATACAGCCTCTTGTACCCTGCCAAACTGAACGTGGATGTTCAAGGCCATTACTATGTCTTCTCCAGCAAGGAGGAAGCAGAAAAGGAACTAAGAAAGCTGATCCCAACACTAATCTGAAACACAATAGTGAGTCGCATCCTGTCACGGCATGTTAAGGATATATAACCTGCTGTCTGGTCCACTTGTAATGATACGGGTATTATACGGATATGATAATTATACATCCTTTTCATTACTCGGATTCTTTCTGTTTATGTTTTAATTACAGTTATAGATGTTTGTGTGTGGAAGAAACTAACTTTTTTTTTTTTTTACTACCCTAAAGGAGACTGTTTAACATCATACCCTTGGTTTACTGTTATTGTTATTATTGCATTAAGACTTACTTATGCTTATCTTGGACCACTTTCTAACATCATTCCCTGGGTTTGTTATCTTAATGCTTAAAGATTGCTGAAGATTATATGTTATGCTTATAGTTTGCTAATGATTATATTTTAGGCATATAATATTTAGACTATATTGGCAATAGATATCTCTATTAATCCTAAACGCTGCCATGGGGGCTTGTTTTGCTTTGGACATGCACCGTCTCTAGGTATGTCAGAGGACCGAGACTTTGTGAAGTGGCGTCCAGCCTCACGGGGAGGCAAAATGGGGGATGGGGGAGAGAGAAAGAGCAGGCTATATCTAATCTATCCTTTTAATCCTTATAATTATAACTACCAATGTAACAATAGGCTACATGGCAATAACTCTTGGGGAAATAGGAAATTAAGGTTAAATCTGTCACACTTCTAGTTAAGACTATAAAATTACATCAGAAATTCAGAATTAATGTCTCCATGATGGGATAGTTAACTTTGTGTGCTGGAATGTTAAAGGCCTGAATCACGAATTAGAGAGAAAGAAAGTATTCTCTCACCTAACAGGTTTAAACACTAAAATATTATTTTTACAGGAGACCCACTTACTAAGCAAGGATCAGTTCCGGCTGCAAAAGGACTGGACTGGCCAAGTGTTCAATTCTAGCTTTACAAAGAAAACTAGAGGTGTGGGAATCCTCAAACACAGAATAGTCTCATTTGTAGCATCAGATGTAGTACCTGATCCTGAAGGGAGATATGTGATGGTCATGGGCAACTTATTTAACTGTAAAATGATTTTGATAAAAGTTTATTTGGAGCTAAAGTCACTAACAATTACGTGCATGTATCCCCAGCCCCCTATCAATCAATGAAAGAACAAATTCAAAGTGATGACTTTAATATTTAATAATTCAAACCCATCAACCTGCAATCATTAGCCATAGCAACAATTGAAATTGTCAGTCAAACGTTTTGTTATGTTGCTCATGTGAAACAAGAGGCATTTACTTTTGATAAATCTTTACAAATCAATGAAAAGAGGCAAACTAGGTATTTATGAGTGCTGAGCATTATGGTGAGAGAGGAGTCGTGACTCGTAATACTAAAGCTCTTCTTTGCAGTATTTCACATTCTACCAGTCAGCATTTAAAGAGGTATAATTTAGCGTTGTGTTTCTTGACCCTAATTATTATTCAGGTACAATCATTTAAAATGTACTGATGATGACCAACAAACATTCATTTCGCCTGACATTTCCATCATGCACAGTTCAAATGAAGCTCAATGGATATAAGGATTTGAAACGCCAAGCGGGCAAGCACAGTGGAAATTAGCACCTCATGGTTTGAAGCACTGAGCTGACATGTGCAGTTCAAAGGACACTATGAAGCCGCGACCCATTCAAAGCCATATAGTGCCATACAGTACTTTATTACAAGTCTACCAAACATTTGATATTTAACCCTCTAGTGATATATTCTAATTTGTATTGATTTTACACACTTCGGTTGAGTTGACTGACAGACTAAAATGACAATTCAGGTAGTTGCTGGCAATTAATATTTGTTATTGGTTTGCATTAATTTAGTTTGTCTGATACTTTAGGTTAAAAATATATTTTAGGAGTTGGTCTCGTCCATTGCGAGAGATGGACGTCTGAGCAGAGCTCTGTTGAAACAGTGTTATTTTTTAATATTATTTCCTTATTATCCAGACATATCCTGTATTTATCCAACCTGAGGGTTCTACTATAATAAATGCAAGCATATATAAACATGGTCGGCAAGAAAGGGGCTCAGAAAGAAATGGAAAAGAAAACTAAAGCTACCTCCAAGCCCAGACCGACAAGTCCAAGTTCAAGCTCAAGGTACGGCCTTTCACAGACTGACCTGGAACAGATGGGCGAAAGCCCAGGCTCCTCGGGACCACGGTCCACTACATCGTCTCCAGTTGACAGCGAAATGGGGAGCGAATGTGCGAAAGTGACGCAGGTCAAGATAGCTTGCCGATTGGAGAAGATCATTTGAAATTGGAAAAGGCCTTGCAGTCCGCACTTTCACCTACTCCATGCGAGCCGGGAACATCAGCTGTAATAGAGCTCGCCGCTTCACCTGCGGTGCACGAAAGCAGAAATGATCTGTCCGAACTGATAGTGATGATCACTGAGCTCAAGCTAGAGATAAAAAATTATATAAAGAAAAGCGAGAAGGCAAGTGAGAAGCTGCGGCGGGAGCTGCAAGAGCTGCGACAGGATAATAAAGACTCTGAGAAATGCGTATATATTCGCTCTGAGGTGGCCTTTAAAGGTCTGCTGGATAAAATAGAGGAGCACATTCAGGAAAATGCGTCTAAACTGAGCACACTTGCCGATCAGCTGGAGGATATTAAGCAGACATTCATGTCTCCAATTGAAACAGCTGAAAATCTAGCATCCACCGCTGATGGAAAAGCAACAGCTGCCAATTCCGAATGCAAAAAACTTGGAGACAGACTTGCTGCTCTGGAATATGGAAGCAGAAGGAATAATATTAGAATCGAAGGTCTACCTGAGAATCGTGAAAGTCCAAACCCAGTGAAATTCGCAGCTGAACTATTTTCTAAAATAATTGGAGAGGACTTTAAATCAGATACCAAGAGAGCAGCAGCTTATCGCATATGCAGATCAAATACTTTTAGACCTAGGTCATTTATTATCCACTATGAGAGGTTACTATGTAAGCAAGTTGTGATGGCACTCCTCAGACACAAGTAAGAGATTATATATGAAAATAACCACATTCGTATTTTCCCTGATTTCTCCCCCACAACAGCTGCCAAACGTGCAGCCTTCTACAACATTAAACAGCGGTTACGACAAGCTGGTATCAAATACAGCCTCTTGTACCCTGCCAAACTGAACGTGGATGTTCAAGGCCATTACTATGTCTTCTCCAGCAAGGAGGAAGCAGAAAAGGAACTAAGAAAGCTGATCCCAACACTAATCTGAAACACAATAGTGAGTCGCATCCTGTCACGGCATGTTAAGGATATATAACCTGCTGTCTGGTCCACTTGTAATGATACGGGTATTATACGGATATGATAATTATACATCCTTTTCATTACTCGGATTCTTTCTGTTTATGTTTTAATTACAGTTATAGATGTTTGTGTGTGGAAGAAACTAACTTTTTTTTTTTTTTACTACCCTAAAGGAGACTGTTTAACATCATACCCTTGGTTTACTGTTATTGTTATTATTGCATTAAGACTTACTTATGCTTATCTTGGACCACTTTCTAACATCATTCCCTGGGTTTGTTATCTTAATGCTTAAAGATTGCTGAAGATTATATGTTATGCTTATAGTTTGCTAATGATTATATTTTAGGCATATAATATTTAGACTATATTGGCAATAGATATCTCTATTAATCCTAAAACGCGCTGCGTGGGGGCTTGTTTTGCTTTGGACATGCACCGTCTCTAGGTATGTCAGAGGACCGAGACTTTGTGAAGTGGCGTCCAGCCTCACGTGGGGAGGCAAAATGGGGGGATGGGGGGGGAGAGAGAAAGAGCAGGCTATATCTAATCTATCCTTTTAATCCTTATAATTATAACTACCAATGTAACAATAGGCTACATGGCAATAACTCTTGGGGAAATAGGAAATTAAGGTTAAATCTGTCACACTTCTAGTTAAGACTATAAAATTACATCAGAAATTCAGAATTAATGTCTCCATGATGGGATAGTTAACTTTGTGTGCTGGAATGTTAAAGGCCTGAATCACGAATTAGAGAGAAAGAAAGTATTCTCTCACCTAACAGGTTTAAACACTAAAATATTATTTTTACAGGAGACCCACTTACTAAGCAAGGATCAGTTCCGGCTGCAAAAGGACTGGACTGGCCAAGTGTTCAATTCTAGCTTTACAAAGAAAACTAGAGGTGTGGGAATCCTCAAACACAGAATAGTCTCATTTGTAGCATCAGATGTAGTACCTGATCCTGAAGGGAGATATGTGATGGTCATGGGCAACTTATTTAACTGTAAAATGATTTTGATAAAAGTTTATTTGGAGCTAAAGTCACTATGCCCAACACACTCACCTCGCAGATGGAGTCTTAACCCACTACTATTAGCAGACGAGAACTGTACAGAATTTATTTCCAAACAAATCAGTTTCATCCTAGAGACAAATACATCTTCAGAGGTTTCTGCAGGAATACTCTGAGAAGCTCTAAAGGCCTTCTTAAGAGGACAGATTATTTAATATCTCTCCCACAGGAATAAATTAGAAACCAAGAAATTATCAGAGTTTAAAAGAAAAATTACTAGAATAGATGAAGAACATGCCAGGTTTCCAAGCAAGGCTCTACGTAGGAAAAGGCAGGCTCTGCATTCAGAACTCAACCATTTGAAAACTAAAGAAACTGAACAACTAATTTATAAATCCAGACATTATTATGAACACAGAGAGAAAGCTAATAAGCTCTTAGCTCAACAAATCCCCAACCAAGAAGTTCGTAATGCAATCCCAGTAATCACTAACACGAACGGAGACCATAAAAATATAATGCACACATTTAGACTACTATATATCCTTATACTAGCAGAATACCCGCGCTTCGCAGCAGAGAAGTAGTGTGTTAAAGAAGTCATGAAAAAGAAAAGGAAACATTTTTAAAATAACGTAACATGATTGTTAATGTAATTGTTTTGTCATTGATATGAGCGTTGTTGTCATATCTATATCTATCTATATATATATATATATATATATATATATACATACATATATATATACATATACATATATATATATATATACATACATATATATATATACATATATATACATATATACATATCTATATACAGTGGGAGCCACGTCAAACAGCCGCCTGGAGCATGACAGGTCCATGACAGGACCATGCACGGAATGTGATCCCCCGCGATGACGCAGTTAACGATGCCCCGCCCCATAAACGCCCCCATGCGCTTTCTAAAAGATGGTTGCAATGCTGTATAATCCCGCCAGATGGAGCATTGACTGCTTCAGTTAACTGCAGTGTCCAGTAAGCCCTATACCGTATCTTTTATATACTGTATAGGCAGGTTCTTGTATTTGTCAACATAGTTTCATAAATAGATGACGTGGGTAAAAAACAACAAACCGATTAATAAAACAGATTTGTTAAATCACTCAATACACAACCCATGATGATTATGCTATTTATTATTAAATAATGAATTAATAAAACTAGTTAGTAAAATATTTTTATTCTAGACTATAAGTGAAGAAAAAATAAAGCAAGTTACAGTAGGTGGTTGATACGACAGCTTGCGTGGTGCAATGCTAAGAACTGCTGATTTCAGATCCGTGCTATATAAAATCATCACATTCAAATATTAACAATTTCCACACACCCTTCCTACATTCACGACATGTGTACTTGTTGCAGTGTACACATCTCTCTGTGCTATGGTTCCTATTACACTGAATGAGCACCTGACATTGTACTTTCTTCCATATATAAATAACATTCGAGTATAGCTGCTCCAAATAAATCACATTCGAGCTATAGCGCCTCCAAATAAATCAAATTTGAGTTATAGCGCTTTTATGTGAAAACAGCATTGTCAGATTTGGGGGTGGGGGGTGGGTCGTGAACGCGACTGAGAGAATGGAACTGAATTTAAAAAAAAAAAGCTAACCTTTACAATTATCATGCATTTACATATTCGTTTTTAAATAATATTGCATTATTATATAGGAGCTTCCCTGTCTGCCTATCATATAGTGCCTTTCCTTCCTACCTATCTATATATCTATCCCCTTAGCTGTTTTTTATATATCTATTATACAGTGCCATCCCTGTTTATTTATATATCTAGTGCCTTCTCTGCCTGTTTGTCTGTCTGATTGCATATAGCGCTGAACTTACTGCTCTGTACTATTCTGTCCTCTGCATGTCCTGGAGTACAAAAGAAACAGCACCATACAGCAACATGTGCGAACTGGCAAGATCGGGGAAAACACGCGGTCACTGATTACAAACCGCAAGATGAATGAAAGAGACAATATACGTAAAAACATCATCGCACTAATGCAATATTATTTGAAAACGAATAGCGTCAGATCGGGTTTGAATATGCCCGATCTGACGCTGTTCGTTTTCAAATAATATTGCATGTACTGTGCGTTGAAACTGCTTCACTGAATAAGATGCCTCCTTCTGTAACAGCATCAGCGTGTATTCAAACCCGATCTGACGCTGTTCGTTTTCAAATAATATTGCATGTACTTAACTATTTTAGAATAAAAACATACATTTGATTTCAGTCAGTCTGTAAGAGCCAGTGTACATTACGGAAGCGTATTAGGGCCACGGTGAAAAACAATACGGACACAGTGAAGAAAAAAAAAAATCTAAATGTCGAGATTAAAGTTGACATGTTGACTTTATTCTCGACATTTCCACTTTATTGTCGCCAATTATGTTGAGATTAAAGTCGACATTTCCACTTTATTCTAATAGTTTATTTTGTCAGTAGAATGTCGCAAACTAAACTAAATCTTAAAATGAATGTTTAATTTACTAGATTTTCTCAAACCCCGTCATTAATTAATGTAGCACATTAAATGCTTTATATTAAGTGTTCCCGACCCAGTTAAGTTGTGTTTACACGGATTACTGTAGAAACGGAACACACGTGAAATGCGTGTATTCCAAATAATGATCTATTATTTCCACTCTAAAACTCCACTTCACTCCCAGATAATCAATCAAGGCATGAGCATGCATTGACAGAAGTTCCCCTTTGCTGGGAATACAAAGTGTGATTAAATGCGTGATTTTTTTAACACGTTATGGAGCACATGCATCGAAGCTTCTCAGCTGTGCTTGTGCTAAGAAAAGGAAACATTTAAAAAACAATGTAACACGATTGTCAATGTAGCCTTCCTGGTTTTCTACATACTGCGTTGACAGTCAGTTCACGGGATTGCGTGGGAGGCGTGATGATGTCACACGAAACTCCGCCCCCCCACAGCTTTCCAGCTCAACTTCATTACAGTATATGGAGAAAAATAGCTTCCAGTTATGACCTTTACGCGTAGAATTTCGAAATGAAACCTGCCCAAATTTTGTAAGGAAGCTGTAAGGAATGAGCCTGCCAAATTTCAGCCTTCTACCTACACGGGAAGTTGGAGAATTAGTGATGAGTCAGTGAGTGAGTTAGTGAGTCAGTGAGGGCTTTGCCTTTTATTAGTATAGATTCTAGAAGTTAAAAGAAGACAACACACAATCTAATGTATTTATGGATACATTACAGATACTACAAATAGATACTTTTAGTGCGGGGGAACTGGATAAACCTCTGGCACTATCAGAATTACTAGATGCTATAAAGTCACTTTTCAAGAAGGGAAAGGCCCTGATGGTTACCCTGCAGAATTTTATAAGAAATTCTCCGCTCAGCTAGATCCCCTCCTATTAGCATCATTTACAGAAGCTAGAGACAATCGACCTCTCCCTCAAACTTTTCATCAAGCATTAATCACCGTGTTTCCTAAACAAAATAAAGACTTATTACAATGTGCATCATACAGGCTAATTTCACTTCTGAATAATGATGTTAAGATACTCTCAAAAATCATAGCTAAAAGGATGGAGAAAGTGCTGCCTTCTGTACTATCACAAGACCAAACTGGATTTATCAAAAGACGACCCTTATCTTCCAATATTCAACGCCTGTTTAATGTAATATACTCACCAACAAAGTCAAACACCCCAGAAATATTATTATCATTGGATGCAGAAAAAGAATTTGACATGATTGAATGGAAATACCTGTTCACTACATAAGAGAAATTTGGGTTTGGCCTGAACATTTGTGCAAACTACTGTATAACAATCCAGAAGCTTCAGTTTGTATTAACAACATTTGTTCAGACTACTAAGGTGGTACCAGACAAGGATGCCCCTTGTCACAACTGCTATTTGCAATCGCCATTGAACCACTAGCAGTTAACTGTCAAAATGCTGATCAGATAAATGGGATTATCTGAGTAGGACTGGAACAGAAAATTTCTCTATATGCACATGATATGGTACTGTATGTTTAAGACCCACAAAATTCTGTGTCTGCAGTCTTAACAGAACTCACAGAATTTTAAAAGATCTCTGGTCTCAGAATTAATCTGAATAAAAGTGTACTCTTTCCAGTGAATTCTCAAGCATATACTGTAATATTAGATTAGACAATCTACATTTTATCATTGCAGAACAGTTTAAATACCTAGGGGTAAACATCACAAGTAAACATAAAGCTCTTTATCAAAAAAATTTTGTCATCTGTATGGAAAAAATTAAGCATGACTTGCATAGATGGTCAACCCTTCATCTCACTCTAGCTGGAAGAATTAATGTTGTTAAGATGAATATCCTTCCTAAGCTATTTTTATATCAAAATATTCCAATATACATCAATAAATCATTAATTAAGCAATTAGATTCAACCATAACCTCATTTATTTGGAACTTAAAACATCCACGTATCCAAAGAGTGACCCTACAAAGACCTAAGGCAGAAGGTGGCATGGCTCTACCTAACTTTCAGTTTTATTACTGGGCAGCAAACATACAAGCTACAAAAACCTGGATACAAATAGATAAACATACACAGGCTTGGGGCATCAAGTATAACGCCGTGCATAGAACTCACACTATAACATGGTGTAAGCACAAAAGTGGAAATGTGCGTACAAAGAAAAATCCAGATGAAGGAATCGGTGTGCACGCAAACTTCTGTAGTTCTTCCGCTACATAAATCCTGATCAGCGTGAAAAGTAACGAATGTGCACGCACCTGCTGTCCAGCCCCAACTCCTCCCAGAATTATGCCTCTTTAAATATGTAAATCAATATTAATAGCCCTTAAGCTCAGGGTTCTGTGAAAAGACAATGGCAAAACCATGAGGAAAAATAGAACAATTTCAGTGCATACCAAGTGGAGGCAAGGAAAAAGTTGGTTTAAAGGAAGCTAATCGAGTGACATTGTGTGTCGGAGAAACTCGAAATCTCAAGTTCACAAAGTCGCACAGTGCCCAAAATAAAAACAGAGTCACATATCAAAGTCCCCTGGAAAAGGCGAGTCGTAGTCCACCGTCTGAGTGTCATATGAAAGCTTATTAGTGTACAGAAGAAAAAAAGGCACACAATGGGGAAAAAGCAGGAAATGTCAACTTTAATCTCGAAATGTCCACTTTAATCACATAGTTTATTTGGTCATTAAAGCAGAACATTATAAATGTCATCTTAAAATCAATTAATTTACTAGTTTCTCAAATCCCATCATAACTAAAGTAGTATGTTAAATGCTTTGTTTTGTATTTGATGTTCTATGTGCTCTGTGTGTGAATCACTATGTGCCTCTTAAATCGGCTTTCTCTACCTCTGACAGGACACAGAATCCATTACATTCATGATATTACAGCACTCTGAATAATTAAAATACTGAGATGTATACATGATATCATTTTAATGATAGGAGTTAAAGCATATTATTAAACATGGGAACATAATTTATTGTAGTAGTACTGTCTCTTTCAAACGTACTAACCTCCGATTCCTGTCTTTCCTTTTCTTTCTCCAAATACCCAATTGCCACACAATCAGCTCTGTAATAGACGTTAAGCCATCTGTAAGCTTATAACGTCGATTCTTCATAACTTTTAAGGAACATTGAAATATCTTCGTAGTACATGTTTAATTATTCTGTCCTTCACACCAGTCCCAGTGAAGCATACAGTGCGAGGCATGCAGGAACAATCCGTGAACAGAGCACCAGATCCTTGCTAGCGTAGCGACACCGTGTCCTTTAATTATTAACAATATAGATTATTTAAATAAAGTTAAAGTTTTATCTGTATAATATAATAAACATATACCTGCTGCATTTCATTTTAAAAATGATATCAGCATCATACGTAAATACACGCTTTATAAAGTGGCTCAGGTTGTGCAATATTATAATTCTATCGCAAGTGTACAGTGAGGTAATTGTAGTTATAAGTCTACACAGTTCTACAAGGAGCATTTCATAGACTGATTGAGTACGTTTAGAGTGCTTGGGATAAAAACCATTTCTGAACCACGAGGTCCGTACAGTAAAGGTTTTGAAGCGTTTGCAGTGTGAGAAGCAGTTCAATAGACAGCATGGCTGAGACAGCGTGTGCTTGATGCTGTATACCGATAATTCTCTTTCCAATCAGCTGCTCCGAGTAGTGCAGTGAGAGTAATATGGAAAAAGATGATCCACTGTGGCAACCCCGAACGGGAGCAGCTGAAAGAAGAAAGTGCAGTGAGAGTAAAAACGCTAAAGCAGCTATGGTATTTAGAATAGTTTGACCATTCTGTGGACCAATATATTATTACAGGTTAATTACAATCAGATGCATTAAACTAATAAGCAATATGCGGTTAATTTCAGTGTATTTATAAAGCCACGTCAGGAAAAGAAAGGATAACCACACAAGAACAGCAGCATTGCTTTGACGCTGGTTGCCGCCAGTCTGCAAAACTGAGCAGAGAACTTGCGTACGACAAGGTAGGAGGTACCATGGAAATGTGTGTGGCTTTACGCCAAGTTTAGGTTTTATACATCGCGATTTGAACGTGGAAACATTTTTACGCAACATTTCTGTGCGTACGTGCCGTTTATACATGAGGTCCCTGGTCCGCTTTAGAAGTAAAATCCTGCAGTACTTCTTTATATTCCCTGCTTTGTGCCCCAATAAATGCAAGTTATTGGCAATATACTAACAACCCAATTGTGCTTCACTCACTCAGAATACGGAAACAATGTAGAAAGCATTTTAAGATGGAGAAGCTTCTATCTGTGGCACCTCTGCAAGAGAACCACCTCTTTCAACCTTCACAAACATATGCAGTTTTTAATATCTGGAAAAGATTTGGGATTAAATTGCTTAAAGATCTTTATATAGACAACATCTTTGCATCCTATGAACAATTACACTCCAAATTTAACTTTCCAGCTACACATTGCTTTCACGGTCTTCAAATTAGGAACTTTGTTAAACAGAACCAGCCATCATCTTACACTCTCATCCATGCTGGAAAAAATATTGCTCAATTTCAAGGACTTAGACAACATCTCTGCAATATAAAAAATTATTTTACAGTCCCTCCCTTTCAAATATCCAAAAGGACAATGGGAACAAGATCTCTTAATCAATATATCAGAAAAGGAGTGGAAAGTAGCAATGCAGAGAATTCATTTGAGCTCCATTTATGCAAAGCATACAATTATTCAAGTCAAAATTATATATTGAGCACATCAGTCTTGCCTAAAACTCTCCAAAATGTTTCCAGGGCAAGATCCAAGTCCCAGCCTCACTGGGTCACATGTTTTGGGCCTGCACCAAATTAACATCATTCTGGACCAAAATTTTGAAGTGCCTCTCAGACAGCCTTGGTCTCACAATCCTTCCTAACACATTAACAGCTGTGTTTGGGGTTCTTCAAGATGGGTGTAAAGTGGAGAAGGACAAACAAACTGTGACTGCATTCACTACACTTCTGGCACGCAGACTTATTTTGCTAAACTGGAAGAATCCTAACTCTCCTCTTTTAATTTAGTGGGGAAACCGATATTTTATACTATTTGAAACTGGAAAAAATCAGATATTCAGTTAGAGGATCTGTACATACTTTTTTCAAAACCTGGCAGGATCTAATCGATAATATTTTAGAATAAGCTCTTAAAGCACAGAGGGAGCAATTATCTCCACATTTCTTTTTCTTCTCCATTCATCTCTATTGGTCTATTAAACTCTTCAATTTAGCTATATTAAAAAGCCATAAGTTTTACCCCGCTGGCAATGCTCGCTCGCTCTCTCTCTCTCTCAGGGGTGGGGGGTCGACTTGTTTTTCAATCTCAATCCTATGTTTTGTAAAAATTGATCGATTTGTATGGAATGATTACAATAAAATTATTTTAAAAAGATATTTTATTTTACATTATACATATTGCGAGTTTCACTGTAAAATGTATTAAAGTTTGTATCTGAGTAATTGGAGACACTGGTGTCATTATAAATGAGGGCTGGCCTCGGTATTTACAGGCTGGTGTAAGAAATACGGGTGAGATAAAATCCAAACAACAGTAGACACGATCAGGGGGGTATTCCAGAAAGCAGGTTATGTGACATACCCGGGTAAGTTTAAGGGTAAGTTAGTGGATAACCTCAACTTTCGGTTCCAAAAACGGAGGTAACTTTCTGGATATGTATGTAACCATAGCAGCTTACTCTCTGAAGATAACCTGCCACCGAGCAGGTTATGTTCCAGGGTAAGTTTGTTTCAGAAGGTTACTGAGCATGGCGTGTCCTTTTGATGACGATCCTGTGGACGTGGAAGCACAAATTATCCGAGGTTTTTCCGTGGGGAGAGAGTAATAAGACCGCGTATTGATGTCTTTTCATTTCCAAATGATTTTTTAAAAGAGCGTTATCGGTTTTCAAAAGAATCGTTAATTTACTTGACCCATCTCTTGGCACCGCATATTGCACATGTCACAAACCGCGGGTCTGCGCTTAGCACAGAAAACATTCCGTGCATAGCACTTCGGTTTTTGCCTCAGGGCATTTTTTGGGTGGGCGATGCAGAGCATGTTGGAATGGCAACTGTGTGTAGAGCCGTTCGCACAGTATGTCTGGCACTGAAACACTTCTTACACACGTTTGTACAGTTCCCTGGCCATAAACCTCTAATTAACCTCTAACCTGTAATTAAAGAGGAATTCCACAGAGTGGCAGGTTTGTCCTTTGTAGTAAAATTCATGACGCATATTTAATATGTAGTCATACTATTTATATCTATAGATGTATTCATCCTGCACACACACTTGATACTTCCCTATATGACTTTCTATTTCAGGGTTTCCAAATGTAATTGGGTGCATTGACGGCACCCACATTCCTATTAAAGCTCCTTCAATGAATGAGGGAGACTATGTTAATAGGAAATCTATTCATAGTATCAATGTGCAGGTAAGAACTGGATTTTGTGTCCTTAATTTTTTGCCTTGTTAAAATCAGTAAACTCATTACAGTTTTCCACTTTTCAACCACAGGTAATATGTGAGGCAACCCACATTATTACTAATGTTGAGGCAAAATGGCCAGGATCTGTGCACGATGCCAGAATTTTCCGCGAGTCATCATTATGCCAGACATTTCAGCAGGGTATGTTTCACTTTATGAAATATTGTTTTTTTTCCTTTGCACTATATTTGTGTTGTACACTTGAATCATTACAGGACAGTACAATGGTTACTTGCTGGGGGACAGAGGATACCCTTGTCTGCCCTGCTTAATGACACCCTACCCTGAACCTGATCCTGGACCACAGACACGCTTTAACCTGGCTCACAGCCGAACACGGGCCAAGGTGGAGATGACCATAGGGATCCTCAAGTCTAGGTTTCAGTGTCTGCGTGGGCTCCGGGTCAGTCCAGAGAGGGCATGCGACATCATAGTGGCTTGTGTTGTGCTTCACAACATTGCCACTATAAGAGGAGAGAGCCACCCTCCTTGTATTGAAGAAGATGGCCGAGAGGAACCCCTACAGATTTTTCCATACAACAGAGATGGAAGACTTTTGAGAGACAGGATTTCTCAGAATTACTTTTATTAAATTGTGTGCACTGGTCTGTGTGGTTCATTTCTTTATTTCCTGAAAACAATGAAAGTGAAATAAAATGTGTTTTTGTATTACATTTCTTATATATATATATATATATATATATATATATATATATATATATATATATATATATATATATATATATATATATATACACACACACACATACACACGTTTAGCATGCAACAGATTAATAATCACACAAGTTCTCACCTTAAGGCGATGCTCCAGTAATTCTATTTCTAATGTTGCTTTTTTTATGGATAGCCTTTTCGCCTCCATTTGAAGCTGTATAAGGTCCATCTCCATGTCACTTTTTCTTATTTGTTTTTGAAGATGGACCTTATACAGCTCCTTTGCTGGCAACTAGGAAGCCAAAAATAATTAAATGAATGAGATTCTGTCAGACAATAACATTAAAATATGGACAAATGCACATAAATTCTTACACTGCTTAGATCGTGCATTGAGGTTGAAGGACCGTCATCTGTGGGCAAATCCCCAGGTATGTACTGTGAAAGGACAATGACAGTTTGTTACTCTAATGTAAAAAGGGGGCATGCATTATAATCGTATGCATCATACCTCAGTGGATCCACCAGCATTGTCCACTTCTGTCACAGCAGATGTGGTCTCTTCATCGTCATCTTCAACCTATAGAGGAAATATGCAAGTATACATTATCTGGCAAAAAGAAAAAAAATATCTAAAAGCAACTAAAGGTACCTGACAACAAAACACTTACAGCTGTGACAGACGGTGTTCTTTCTGTAGGGTCCAATAATACAATCCCTCTATCAGTATCTATAGGAAAATACAACCCATAAAATTCTCAATATTATCAAAGAAAAACAAAAAAGTCAGGAAAAAACATGTCACAGTAATACAACTAAGCACACAGTAGCCTACACAGCATATGCAGTTCAATAAAGTCAGCCAGCATAAAAACATTAAGCATGTTGAAGAAGCCTTTAAGTGACAAAGATAGTAATTTATTAAGTCATATAATGAAAACAAATCATAGTGGTAAACTTACATTTCACCATGCTACTTGTGGTGCATGGTGTGTGTGACGAAGTGCCCCCTGGAATGCCAGTAACCACTGGTCGCCCTTTATTAAGGGACAGAGCCAGCTCCTCAGATGGGGTGAGGGGAGGTGGTGGTGGGCCCCCGCCAGTTAGACGGGCTTCAGCTTGCTTTCTATTAGCTACATGACAGACAGAATATACTAAATCATGTTTAATCAATAGTTCAGTGATCGTGTAATCAACTATTACCTTTTTGCAGTATGTTTTTATGTTTCATTTTGACTTGCCTCAAAGTTCTTCTGCATCCAGACGGATTACACCTTATTAAATAAGAAACCATATATTCCTAGTCAATACACATTGTTATTTTAACCTAAAGAAATGAATGGCAGGAAAAGTGAATGCATTCAAAGTGATTTAACAGTGAAAAGGGTGCGGAAGGGGTGTTTCATTATTTTACAGTATAATAAAAGGGAGGCGATGTCAATTTTGCAATTTAATACACTCACGCATTTACTCTGTCCGTTATTTTTTGCCAAGCCAACTCTCTTTCTT
Source organism: Polypterus senegalus (assembly GCF_016835505.1). Taxonomy (NCBI): domain Eukaryota; kingdom Metazoa; phylum Chordata; class Cladistia; order Polypteriformes; family Polypteridae; genus Polypterus; species Polypterus senegalus. The sequence continues at coordinate 182,053,899 of NC_053161.1, forward strand.
TAGCCGATGCAGCCGTATTACTTTTTTTCATTATGATAGGCTTGAATTCTTCAAACGCCTGCATTAACACCTCCAACTCCACCTCTGTGAAATACACCTTTTAAATACTCTGCACCTGTAAGTTTAACAAACATTTGAACCTCTTTATATCAAATTATCTACAACAGACTTACCTTTCCGTAAGGACGCACAGCATTAATGGCTCAAGTGATAAGAGAAAAGGACAAACGATTCTCACAACGTGCAACAAGTAAACAAAGGAACGAATGACGCACGAAGCCTGAACTCTCACCCGAAATACACAATTGTATCCAGCTGCAGGTCGCAGACTCGGCCTTCCACGCCTCCTGCCTTCCACGCCACGCCCCCAGCATTCGCGTCCGTCTTCTTTCACGGCGCTTTCGTTGAAAAATTAGTAACGCTGATTTACCCTGTAACCCTAAAAGACGATATTAATATGACTTCCTCCAATCACGAGGCAAGAATCCGAGTTTTTCTTTATGGTATTACTGTCGTATTTACTTTTAGAAACAAAAACAGTTTTATAATTTATGAGTCAGGATTCGATATAGTTAAAAGAAAGAGAGCATAACATATTTTAGATTAAAATAACACCATACTAAATATGAATGTGGTTGCTCTAACTGCTATTATAATGAATTCTATCATTCAAAATATATGAAATTATTTTACGGTACTTTTAGTACTAAACGGCATGTCTGACATTATTTCTGGAACCTCGTTCAATAAAGGAAAATTCCATTAATGACATTAATTTATTATGTTACAAAAGAAATGAAGATCAATAACACAACAAAGCAATCAACAGGCATGACAATGAAGGTCTAAACTTTTGAGTTCTCAGTAAAAGAAACTTTTAAAATTGTTTATATTGGACAATTTTTTAAATGATCCAGCTTACTATACAGTTCATACCTTCATTTCCATTGTCTGTCTTGAATTGTGTTTTCTTAATTTTGTTCTACGCTGCTGCTTTAATGTTTATACATTTCAAGTGGAGTTAATAAACTTTCAAACGTTTACCTGGTGTGGACGAAGGTTCAAACAAATAGCAGGCAGACACCAATTCTAATAAGCAGAATCTTTTATTTCTGACTTCTTGGTGAGCAGAGTTGTTCTTCCTTACAGAGAGAAAATGCAAGGAAGGCCCCCGACAAGGGGGGTTCAGCTGCATTTATAACAAAATCTTCAAAGAGAATGGTTAGAAAAAAATAAATCAGTTTCACTCCAAGGCCACAGAACATTCTTTGCAAAATTTGTTGATTACAACAGAAAACATAAATTCTAGTCTTATATTTGGAATGAAGCTTATCAGAAAACCTGTCATAGCCACTGCTGAAACAGCTGGGAAGAGTCAAAAACTGCATTCCACACCATCAGCTCTACCCTAATAAGCACACTTATTTTTATCTGTTATAATAATACCTAGCCACACAGAGAACATGCAGATTTTCATACAGAAGCTAGCAATAGATTTTAACTTCCATTCCACATTCCCCCCTTTTTAAACTTAAAAGTTTAAATAATAAGAGAGTTTAAGCTAAACAGTCCAGGTCGAAAGAAGACTGGGAAGAGAATTGGGCCTGGGAAAGAAGATGCATGCGTTCTGTGTGGAGGAAATAAGCTTTAGTTATTGAAGCAGTGAAAAACTTCTGGATAAAATAACGAATTAACGGAATAAGACAACAGCAAATCGAAAGAATAACAGTTAAAGCAACTAAAAGGGAAACAAAAATGGATTTGAACCATTGGCCCCAAGAACCAAAAGTGGATATAAACCATTCATCAAGAGGGGTATCAGTGCCTGAGTTTTCAGCCAATTCTAGGGAGAGAGCGGTCAGACCAGCGAGGGCACGGGTGATGGAACCTTCGGGGCAGTATTATTCGGAATGTACGTACAGCAAGCATCTCCAAACATAGCACAAACACCACCTTTTTCAGCTAGAAGCATATCTAGCGCTAGGCGATTTTGCCAGGTCATAAGGGAGGTTTTATCTAATTGCTCATGTATTCCTTCAACAGCTTCTTTAGTAAAATTCAGGAAACGCTGTTGATTGTAATATAGATAATTTATCCAATCCACATTTTTATTGATAGTAATTATGGGAAAAAGAGATTCAATATCAGCAGCTACTTGATCTCTTGCTTTAAATTTGTTAGGGACACCTCTAGGCACACCTATTGAGTCAATATACACACCTGGACCATGTAATGAGAAATTTGCAACAGATGATAAGGATCTATGAACACGATGTAAATGGGGAGAGGATGGAGGTTGTTGGCCATGAAGGGGAAGGAGACGGAAAGGCATGACCAGTTGTACAAGGGCACAGGTACCAGTCCATTCATTCAGGTGGGAGAATGTCCAGTAATTTAGATCTTCGGCACATCCACCAGACATCCGCACGGGCGGTGGCGTGGGAGGTGAACCAACTAAGGGAAATGTTATTGGGGAGAAAGGTAGAAGTATTGATAGAGACGTTGTAAGTAAAGGAGCACCAGGGGGAGGGAAGGGAGCCAAGGAAAACAGCATTCTTCTTAGGGTCGGCTCGAGTGAAACAAGTGTAATTGCCAATATAGGGACGGAACATAGGGGGAGTCATAGGTTGAATTTGGGGAAAAAGGGTATGCAAGGTATGACATTTGGCATTCGTTGGAGGGAAAGCGGTAGTAAATAGGTAAAGCAAGCAAGGAAGGCCAGTGGGGTCTGAGGGATCAGTTAAGGGAAATGGGGTAGTGGCAAGGTGAGGGCGTGCAGTGGCACATGCATAACAGTTGGATTGGTTTATCTGTCGCAGAATAGAGGACCCACTGCAGCCATCGGTTCTGGTCACCGTATCCAGTTTCTATGGAGAATGTAGAGGAAAGGGTGGTGATATTTAGAGAAATAATCGGTTGTGCGGGTAAGTCGTCAGGAGGAGGTGTAGCAGAGATATTTGAGCTAAGTGAAATAAAAGCTGGTTGTGTCTCTGTTACCTGTATAATAAATTTTCCAAGGAGATCTGCGCCAGAAACATGGGCCCCTAATATATAGATTCCTTTATCATGATATGAGGGGTCTTTTATAGTGATAATCAAAGGATTACAAGTTTCTACCTTACATTCATGAATTGGGGTAAACTTTGATTTAATTATAGAAAACCTTGTTTTTAAATCAGGTTCCTGGGCTTCCCACGGATTATACCCCCAGTCCTGGTCGCCAGTGTTTGCAAACACATCACTCCAGCTTGAACATTCAGATAGACTGGAGGAGGAATTCAAATCAGTTTTGTACCTGGGTCGGGTCACACAAACATATTTTTCAGACAATCTCCATTTGTCTTGTCCACTGGACTCACAGGGAGCAATGGAACAAAAGTCAATCTGGAACGAGGCAGTTTTCCCTATTTGGAAAGTTAACGTGGGAAAGTCCCCATGTATTTGCTTCAATTGGTGAGTCCGATGGTCACCACCTGTTTGTCCTTGTCCTAAAGTCAGATGGATAGAAAAGATTAGGACTAGCAAAGCTATGAATGCCATTTTTTGCAATGCGACACGTAAATCCAGGCGGGAAGTCCTTCAACTTTAACGGCCTGAGGTGTGGATAGCAGCACTTGGAATGGTCCCCTCCAGCGAGGTTGATGCCAGTGCTTCCTTCGGGTGTCTCTGACCAGTATCCAGGTTCCCAAGGGAATCTGTGACTCCGTAGGTGGAGGACTAGTTCGCCAAGCCTGGTTAACCTGCTCATGGACCTCCTTCAGGGATGCTCGGAGACCTGTAAGACTGGAAAGAAGATCATTGTCCACAGTATGTAGATTGACAGGCATGGGTCGTCCGGTCAGAATTTCAAACGGGGGCAGTCCCAACTGCCGGTGTGTCCTCCCTCTCAATCCCATTAAGGCCAGAGGTAAAGCGCCAGGCCAGGTTAAATTCGTCTGCTCACAGATCTTAGCCAATTTAGATTTCAGGGTGCCATTGCACCTTTCTACTATACCTCCGCTTTGAGGGTGGTACTTGCAATAGTGATGCACATTTATCTGGAGCCAAGTGGTCAATTCATTTATTACAGAGTTCACAAAATGGGTACCATTATCAGTCTGCAATTTTGTGGTATTCCCCATCTTGGAATGATTTCTTTTATCAAGGCTTTTGCCACAGTTTTTGCATCTGCATGTTTGGAAGGGAAAGCTTCCACCCATCGGGAGAACACATCGACAATTACCAAGCAGTATCGGTACCCTTTAGATGGTGTTAGTTCAATGAAGTCCATTTGAAGATGTTCAAATGGACCCATTAGGTTAGGTGTGACAGTAGGACTTACCGGGGTACCTTTACCTACGTTAAATTTTTGACATAGTGCACAGCGTCTTCAGAATTGCTCTGCATACTTAGAGAAGCCTACGGCTTCCCAATGTCTCGACATCTTGAATCATGGCATCCTTTCGCGTGGTCCAGGCCATGTGCAATTTTTGCCATACCTGGAAAAGAAGCTTTTGGAAGGAAAGGTTTGTTATTTTGCTTGTGAGTCCAGACCCCATCAGAGAGGATCCTTCTTGGACCATTTTCTTTTCTCTGTCCGTGGCTGCACTCTGTAAAGAGATTATTTGATTATCAGCGTCTTTGTCATCTTTCTGTTGAAATAAAAAAATTGGTGTGTTATTGTAGGCAGCCTGTTTAGCAAAGTAATCAGCCAGGTCGTTTCCTTTGCTGACAGGATCTTGTTTCCAGTGTGGGCCTGGCATTTAACTATTGCCAGTCTTGATGGTTTTATTATAGCTTCAGGAGGGATTCAACTAATTTCTGTTGTTGGATGGGCTTAGCAGTACTGGTTTTAAATCACCTTAATTTCCACAATGCTCCATGATCATGGCAGACTCCAAAAGCATACCTGGAATCTGTATAAATGGTTCAATTGTGACATTAGACAGAGTACAGAGTACGTTTTGATAGTGTATTGCCCTAGCAGTAGTGAGATGTGAAGTTTTGGCCTGTACTAAAATGGAGTGTACAGCGTGAGGCACCTTTACTGTTAGGGGGCTCATGAGCACTATATCTGTACTGGCTAGCACGGCTTCTGTTGTGGCTGCTACTGCTCTGAGACAGGTTGGAAGTCCCTTAGCCACTGGATCCAATTTTTCCGAAAAATAGGCTATTGGCCTTTGTTTTTCTCCATGGAGCTGTGTTAGTACTGAACTCATATATCCCCCCCTTTTCTTCCACGAACAAAGTGAATGGATGAGAATAGTCAGGGAGCCCTAACACTGGCGCAAAGAGTAATGCACTTTTTACATCACACAGAGCCTTCTCAGCCTGCTCATTCCACTGTATGTGGCCAGAAAGTGGAGGGTCAGCAGTGTAAGGTAGACTTTGCAAAGGCTGTGCTCTTTCAGAAAAATTTAAAATCCATTGTCGACAGTAACCTAAAATGCCCAATACAGACATAACCTGTTGTTTTGTGACCGGTCTGGGCAGGTTTTGAATAGTGGTTATGCGGTCTTTTGACAGAGCTCTGGTACCACAAGTGATGTCATGCCCCAAATATTTGACAGTGGTTTGAACTAGCTGCAGCTTGGCCTTAGAAACCTTGTGCCCATTTTCTGCAAGATACTTAAGCAATAATTCGTATCTTGTGTGCATGCTTTCTCTGTTTCACTACAGAGTAATAAATCGTCGACGTACTGTATCAATGCACTTCCCCTGTCAGGCCAGAAGCCTTCCAGGTTTTGAGCAAGCGTTTGCCCGTATATACAAGGAGCCTCTGTATAACCTTGTGGCATAAAGGTCCATGTCCAACGGCGGTTTTGAAAAGTAAAAGCAAACCAAAACTGAGAATCAGAATGTACAGGAATAGAAAAGAAAGCATTTGCTAAGTCAATAACTGAGAAATAACGTGCAGATGGAGGGATTGTAGACAGAATAGTGGAAGGATTAGGCACAATCGGTGCTCTAGGAAAGATAGCAGAATTGACTTGTCTGAGGTCTTGGACAAAGCGCCAAGAGCCATCAGCTTTCTTTACTGGCAAGATAGGAGAGTTTACAGGAGAATATTTAATAGGAATTATAGCCCCCTTTCAACGAGATCTTTATGTACAGCAGCAATTCCGAGTTCAGCCTCGGGAGAGAGGATATTGTGCACGGCGAGGACGGAAGGAGGATTTTGGAAAGATTACTAGAGGTTCACAATTTGCTATTCTGCCAAAATCATTTTTCCCTTGAGACCACAGTGTATCAGGAATCGAAGAGAGCCATGGAATGCTATCAGTTTGCAATGAACATAAAGAAAGAGACGGGTGACACAGGGAACAACGACTGGCAGATCAATCTGAATTAGTACTTTAGTAACTAGATGGTCTGAGGTTTCAAAAATACCTGGCGCAACGTACAGCCAATCAGTTCTATTTAGACATTTTTCAACCCAGTCCCCAATTTCAACCCAGTGAACGGTGTCAGATTTAGATAGAGAGACATGGGGCACTGAACCACCTAGATAGAAAATACTTTGTGAACATGTGAGTTGAACTGACGCAGCAGCTTTAGTAGATGAAACAAAAATACATGGAATGTGCAAAGTTTCAGGGCATGTGCTGGAGGAAAGAAAAGATTCTAACCAAGGAGTGTCTACTTCAGCCGGGAAATATTGGGCAGTACAATGCAGGGTGTCCGGGACTTGTAAGTGGGGAAATAGGCATGAGGGGAAAGAATGAAGGGCTTTCAAGAGGAGGGTGTACGGTGAGATGTCAAGGGTCCATGCAGCAAAAAAGGGCCTGGGGTGTGTAGTTTGGCATAGGAGCTTAGGAATGGAGCAGTAAAATCCTTGTTTAGTTAAAGAAATTGAGACTGACAATTTAGTCATAAGATCCCAGCAAGTTCACAGGGCACAAATGATTTAACAGGAAGCGATGAGTTAATGGAGAGCTGTCGGTGCTGAGTTGCACTTGCAGAGGCTTTGAAACTAGTAGCGTGTGTGGTTGTCCTGAAGCAGTGAGAACCTTCACAGTGTCTTTCGAGGCAGGGACCTCCAACAGCGATAAAGTGGAGCGCGTGGCTCCTGTGTCCACAAGAAAGACAGTTTCTTTGCCGTTTACTATTAAAGTCAATAAAGGATCAGTATCGCATGACGAGTAAGCAAAGGAAACTGGAAAAGTGGATGGTGGGCCCCGCTAATTCCTAGGACCAAGGAATGGCATTGGGCTCAGGGAGGGGGGGGCGGAGGGCGCTTGTGTGGGCAGTTGCGTCTGAAATGTCCAAGTTCACCGCAGCCATAACAGGCATATGACGCTGGCGTCTGCTCCGAAGGGTCAGGCATCTGAGCGAAAGGATTATTAGGGCTTGATAATTGGAACCCTCGTCCTCTCCGCCCTCGCCTTCCAAAGAAATTTCTGCGTCCCTCCCCTAGCCGGATCAGTTCCACCAGTATAGTAATTTATTTGTGCAGCCAACAGTTTGGTCTGTGTGTCTGACTCTTTTAATTTAGTCTGTCTCTCAGCATGCTCTGCATGACGCTTGACTTCCTCGAACGTAGCACTTTCCCAGCCTATGCAAGACAAGCAACTTTGCTTGAATATCACTTCTCAGTCCCGAGACAAACGGAGGCACTGCAGCACGAATTCTATCATTTTCATTGTCTAGCCCAGAGTGATTAGCCATCAGATCTTGCATCCGGTGAGCCCATTCATCCACTGTCTCGTCTTTTTTCTGCTTAGCGGCTGAAATTAGTGACCAGTCTGTGCCCTTTTTATATTTTTCTGCCAGGGCTCCTTTCAAAGGCTCCCACTGGCTGAGGAAAGGACCTTCATTCCCGGGGCCTCGGGAAAGAGCTTCATTCCTAAGCCAAGGGGCACCGTTAAGATCACCATGATTTACAGTTGCCCAAGTGGTGCCCAGCTTTCGGTGGAGCACCTGTGTCCACTCTGCAGCTTTTGGTTTATACATGTCATCAAGCTGCTGTAACTGTTGCACAAATTTCAGTCCACCGACCGCTTTGGGGTCGGACAGTTCAGACACCACATCCTTTAATTCTTGAATGTCCCAATTTCGGTGAATCATTACGGTAGTGGGATTATTATTGCCTGGGGGTTGTGTGGGATCATGTCGGGGGTTGGGGACTTCAATGAGGGGGCAAGAGAATGTTGGGCAAGAAGGTTTAGGGAGCGAAGGGGAAGTAAAACCGCCCATAGGTTTAGAGCGGAGGGTCTGACTTCTCGTGCACTGGGAGACAGATGACTCTTCTGGTTTCTGCCATTGCAACCCAGTAGCACCTTGTGAATGATCTGAATCATCTTCCTCAGGGTCAATATGTGAGGACAGGTCATAATGATATTGTTCATCGTAAAAACTTGCTCCAGACGGTTCGTCTGTTAACAGGGGTGCAGTTGGAGGAGGGGGTGCAGGAGGTGGAATCGGGGGAGTTTGGTAAGGAGGGGTGGACAGATTATGGGGTATAGGGGGTCTTTCTTTTCATTCTTCTTTCTTTTACTTTCAGGCTTGGGCTCTGTCTCTACCTTCGTTTTCTGCAACGCTAGCAATAACTTTTCCTTTTCTTTCTGTGTTTTGACCTCAGCAGCCAGCAGCTCGTTACGCTTCTGCGCCGCTTGCAAGGTCCTATCCTTTATCACCAATTCCCATCTATCAAACATGTCTATTCGATACGGACCTTTGTTACAACATCCTCGTACATTTCTACATACAACATCCTTGTGCATTTCTACATAATATTTTCCTTATTTCTTGTATTTCTGATATGTCCCCAGTCCCGTCTATCGGCCATCTGCCACCACTCTGTTTATTCCATTTTTTACATGCTTTCTTAAAGTCTAATCCGGTTTCTTTTCTATTAATTTCCTAGGTGAACCACCTTTCGGACCCAGTGAAAGCTCGTGTCGAGACACTTTCAAAAATAATCCTTCTAACAGAGACTTTTGATTTCCCAAGGAGTCTCTTTGACCGGTTTACTATTTTGCTTTCCCATAATGAATGGCACTGGACCACAGTAGAACAATTCAGCCCTCGCTTCATTCTGCTCCCAGTCCTGTCCCACTCCCGGATTAGTACTCAAGTGGTTTCGTGTCCATTGTTTAGCAGAATCGTACAACAATATTCAGCGTGGAGTCCAGAATACAAGATGTGCTTAACACCAATTCCTTCGTCAGACGCCTCCTATGTGCCAAACTGCTAGTGCATGTCTCCACCACAGAGCAACCCGTAGAAGCAGGATTATGACCAGGCGTTAGGAACAGAAAACTCGTCCACCCACTCAGTGTTATTCCCAGACACTCAATTCATATACTATGCTTTTCTTACTCCCATTCCCCTATTTAATAGGAGTGTGCCACTCACCCCTTTCTATCCCGCTCCCAGGGAGTAACTTACTAACGTACTTGTAGTATTTTACACTGTCCCCCGAGGGACCCAAGTATTATTCCCTATTTTCCAGTTACCATCCACTACGTTAGTGATACAGTATTTATTTTCCTTAACTTCCCATAAACCGGTCAAATCCCTGAGCTACTTCATTCACTCAATCGGACTCCATCGGTCTACTCACCAAGAAATTTGTGACCTGCTAGGGAAATCCCAGTTGGTTCGACCTTCGTATTTGGTCAGAGGGGGCCAGGGACTTCTCACGCAGGATACGCCGAGGCAGGCCAGTCCTAACATTTGCCGGAGCTGGTCCTTCCAACCCGGCCAGAGTCGGTCCTTTTACCGGTCCTCTGGACGATCCCGCTCGAGGAGTCACCTGTCCGTCTCCGCCCCACGTTCGGGCGCCAGAAAACTGTGGACGAAGGTTCAAACAAATAGCAGGCAGACACCAATTCTAATAAGCAGAATCTTTTATTTCTGACATCTTGGTGAGTAGAGTGGCTTTTCCTTACAGAGAGAAAATGCAAGGAAGGCCCCCGACAAGGGGGGTTCAGCTGCATTTATAACAAAATCTTCAAAGAGAATGGTTAGAAAAAAATAAATCAGTTTCACTCCAAGGCCACAGAGCATCCTTTAGAAACATTTGTTGATTACAACGGAAAACATAAATTCTAGTCTTATATTTGGAATGAAGCTTATCAGAAAACCTGTCATAGCCACTGCTGAAACAGCTGGGAAGAGTCAAAAACTGCATTCCACACCAGCAGCTCTACCCTAATAAGCACACTTATTTTTATCTGTTATAATAATACTAAGGCATACAGAGAACATGCAGATTTTCATACAGAAGCTAGCAATAAATTTTAACTTCCATTCCACACTGGTTTTTAATTTAAATGCATAATTGTTCTCCCTGGTACCCAAACTTATAAGTATGTACTTATCAAAAAAAGAGAAGCAAATCTCTTACATTGCTTAATAGATATTATATCTTTTGTTTTTCTAAAGAAATGTAAAAAATTTGCATTATTGAAAGTTGCATTTCCATAAACCGTCTTTTTTATTTATCTTGGAACTGAACTAACAGATTTTAAACTTAACTTTAAAAATGTTTTGTTTGGGTAGATGCAATAATTACAAATCAATGTGTTAGTGATTTTAAATCCTTTAATTGCCATATAGCATTTCTTATATTAGGAGTTTGTCATTTGTCGCATATCCCGACTTACTCTCCAAACAAAGATATACTTTTTTGTAAATAAGATTATTGTTATTAGGTCATCGGTCTCACTGCCTGCTCAGATTCATCTCTTCCCACAGTGTGTTTAGCTGTCTTTGACCACTTTGTTGATGCGTGTCTCATTGTCTCTGTTGTTTAATTTGGTGCAACGCCTGAATCCTACAAATTGCCCCCTGGACAGCAGTGTCCCCTCTCGATTAGTTAAGGGTGTTTCTTTTTTTGATTCTGTCAGACCAAGTATTGTTACCTTAATAAATGCTAGCTTGATTTCTGGTTGTGTTCCTGCTGCCTTGAAACACGCTGTGGTGCAGAAACGTATTAAAAAAACAAAATAAGGACCCTCTAATGTGTCAAATTTCAGGCAAATTTCTAAACTGCCTTTTTATGTAAAGTCTTAGAAAAAGTTGTCCTAACAGAAACATTTCTGAATGAAAATAATATTCTGGAAAAATTCCAACCCAGATACAAATGTTCTTACAGCACAATAACATCCTTGTTAAAGGGTTTTGATGACCTCCTCATCTCATCTGCTAATGCTAGTGATTCTGCCATTCTTGTACTGCTAGATCTTACCTCAGACTTTGATACTGTGGATCTTATGATTCTTATATCTTACCTTGAACAGTTAGTAGTCATCCACGGTAATGCCCTGAAATGGTTTAATTCTTATCTAAGAAATAAGAGCGTTTCTATTCATTTGGGTGAGTTCTCATCCTCTGTAGCTCCTCTTACTTGTGGGTTCCATCCTTGGACCAGTTCTCTTTTTGATATGCATGTTACCTTTAGGCTCCATTTTTAACAAGTATGGCTTCTCTATGCTGATGACACTCAAATATAGTTGCCATTAAAATCAAAGTGAGAAACTACAGAACCTCCATACATGCTTGAATTATATTAAAACCTGGATGGCAATGCATCTTCTTAAACTAAATGACAATTAAACTGTGATCATGGTGTCCAAAAGTTAAGAAAGTCTGAGTGTCTCTGGTGTTGCTCTTGGACCCCTTGCCATATACAGTATGTATCATAAAGCTTCAGTTAGTCCAGGTGTGATCTGTGACAGCTCATTCAAACTCGAGAAACAGATAAATTGTGAGGTTAAATGAAGCTTTTTCCCGCTGAGACTTTTTAAAGAAAAGGCTTTTCTTTCTTTCAGTGGTATTGAAAAGGTCATCCAAGCTTTTAAAACATTTCACTTGGACTATTGCAGTTCTTTGTAGGTAGGTGTTGATCAGGCCCTGTTATGACACCTACAACTATTCCACAACTTTGCTTTTCGCTTATTGAATGGCTCTCGTAAGTGTGGCCATATTTCACCAATACTGACCTCGCTTTATTGGCTTCTGGTCAATTTCAGAATTGATTTTAAAATTCTATTTCTTGTTGTCAAATGTTTGAATAGATCAGCCCCATCTTGCCTCTCGGATCTTCTTCACTTGTATGTGCCAACAAGAGCCCTGCGGTCTGCTAGCCAGAGGTTCTTAGTTGTGCCGAGGTTGAGGCTGAAGCAAAGTTGGAATCGGGTGTTTGTGGTGGCTGCTGCTTTTCTTTGGAATGGCTCATCTTATTATATTTGATCTGCTCCAACACAGGCCATTTTTAAGTCATCATTAAAGTCTTATTTCTTCTTTCTGTCATTTGACACTGAAAGAAGTTGACATTGTGTGTATAGGCTGGCTCCTGCAGATTCATGATTATCAATGTGTATGTAAGGGTGTGGGTTTATCTTTTATGTAATGGTTGGTTATTCTTGCAGTTTTGTGCTGTGTACATACGGTATATTTGAACTTCTTCTTTACCCTTCCTTGTACAGCACTTTGTTTCAGTTCTGGCTGCTGTTGTAAATGTGATTTAAAATAAAATTGCCTCGCCCTGCTTTATGAAACATTATTTAAAATACATAACAATAAGAAGTGCAGATTTGAGACAATGGACTGTAAAGATGAAGTTGGTTTGCAACATTTATTACAAAAAAGTTAAAGAATATTTAAAATATAAAACAAAGAATTGTAGGTTGTAACTGAACAATGATGGACACATATGTTTATTACATTTTCTCACAAAACACAGTCATTTTCCTTTTTCCTCTCACGTTATCTAAAAACAGATTCAAGTCTTTCATATGTGAAAAAAAGTATGATGAAGGGTCTAAAGACAGATTCCCTCTCCTCTTCTTCTGAAAATTCAGATAGCAAATCAGATTTCTGAATGGCCTCCTCAATGTCGTCTTTGTCCATCGACAGTAATGAAGGGAGTGAGATGTGCCCTCTGAACACAGAAATGTTCTCAGCACACCACTTCTCTGTATTGGTAAGATGTTGAAGGATTCTGTGTTGCTGTAATATGTTTTATTAAAAAAAAAAGAAAGAAATGTGGTCATTATAAAGCTTATCGCCTTTTCCTCCACATTTACAAGGAATGTAAGAAAAGTAAAAAAATAATGTACAGTATATTCCGATTTTGTTATACAGGGTAACACTGAAAAATGGGAACATTTGAAATGTTGAGATGTTGCAATCTTTTGTTGCACCTGCATTGAAAAATTTTCCACAACTTCACGAAACCTGGTTTCAACAGGATGGTGCGACATCGCACACTGCAAGGCAATCAATGGCAGCTGTGCGAGAATTGTTCGGTAACCATGTTATCTCAAGATTCGGTGACATTCCCTGGCCCTCAAGATCGCCAGATTTCTCCGTTTGTGATTTTTTTCTTGTGGGGCTACCTTAAGAGTCGGGTCTACGCGACTCAGCCTAGGACACTGAATGAATTGAAACAAAGAATTCAAGACGAAATTCGTGGTATCTCAGCTGAGATGTTGCAGCGATCAATGGAGAACCTCAACAGCAGATTGGAAGAATGCATACGTACAGGAGGACGCCATCTACAGGACGTAATTTTCAGACATTGATAATTTGAATTACTGTCTCTTAAAGGCAAGTTGTAGTGGTTCAATTGCTGTCAATTAATTTTTTTGTTGGATTTCTTCTATTTTTATTGGGTTTTTCAAAAGTTCCTGTTTTTCTGTGTCACTCTGTACAATATTAACATATTAACATTACTGCTTTTGATCACAGATTCTACAAGTCTTCAATGTTTCTTACCGTACACTATTATTAACACAGCACACAATGCATTTCAAATGTTTTAAGGCCTTTAAGAGTTGTACGAGTACTCCAGTTTGTCAGAAGACGTCAAACAGGCTGTTAGTCTTTTGGGCTTTGACTCCTACTGGTTAACGATTAACAGTCGACATCTGAGACAAGCAAGTCTTTTATACATTTTATTCACTATAGCATAGGCATTGTAAGCCAACATCAACAAAATGTAATTCATCTTTCTTATTGAAGTTTATAAAGTGATGTGTCTGAACCTGCTTATCAGTGCCCTGTGCTGGATGTTGGAGAAGGGAGGCTGACGTTTCTTCTAAAAGTAAAGATCTGAAATCTGCAGAATGCAGTGCTATGGAACAGAATAGCAAGACTTTTTTTTTTTCATTTCAGAAGTAGTGCAAGTCTTTACTCTGTCTTCTCATTAATGGCTCAATAAAGTCTAAACCTGAAAACAGAAAATAATATTTACCTAAGGAAATCTTAAAAAAGAACCAAAACAATAAGCACAATAAATGACTCTGTCCTGGCTGTCCATTATTTCTGTACCTTCTCATTTTTTCTTTGGTTCTTGGCCTTCATTTAGAAAGGCGTTTGCTCACTCAGTCCGATGTCAGCAGTTACTTCAGTGATTTAAAAAAGAAGCACTTAGTTTAGAATGGTAAGCATTTTAACTATTAGTCGTTGATTTACAATATGGCTAAGTATATTTGCCACATTACCGCAGAACTAAATGAAAGTTATTAAAGGAATATTAAATGTCATTTACCCCTTGGGCTGGAGTTCTCAAGTGACATTCTACACCAGCACTTCCTCAAAGCCGGCATGTCATTCTAAAGAGGACTGAGCAGAGTCACATTGTTAAAAGGAGTTTAATGTTACAAAATATTTATACAAACCATTATAAACATACATTTCAAATATCTGGATTTTGAAAGGTAGGCGTTGCTGGAACATCAAAACCACTATAGACAGTATGCTGAAATTAAAAAAAAATAAATAAATAAAATATAATAAAATAAACATAACACAAATACCCAACACAACTTGTAGAAGGTGACAAAGATGGGAACCAACAACCAGATATAATCTTTCCTCTACAAATACTACAATGAAAGAAGAGAGGACTAAAGTTGAGACACACCTCATTAAAAGTGAAGGGGGCCTCGAGGATGAAATACAGAGAAACCACAAAATGGTTCTTTGGAAACCCGGACACAACATTAAATACAGACATACAAAAAAAGATAGTTACAATATGAAATGGTCACATCATCAACATGGGAAGTCCACAGTCATGGCTAATCATCTGACTTGGAAGGCCCTAATACAAGGTAAAAATAATCAAAGACAAATATTAAATACTGACGTACAGTAAACTGTTTACAATACAATTTATTTTTGTATAGCCCAAAATCACACAGGAAGTGCCGCAATGGGCTTTAACAGGCCCTGCCTCATGACAGCCCCCCAGTCTTGACTCTCTAAGAAGAAAAAGAAAAACTCCCAAAAAAGCCTTGTAGGGAAAAATGAAAGAAACCTTTGGAAAAGCAGATCAAAGAGAGACCCCTTTCAAAGTGGGCTGGGTGTGCAGTGAGTGTCAAAAGAAGGGGCTCAATACAATACAATACACAGAACAGAACAAATCCTCAATACAGCATAAAAATACAAAATTTAGAAGTACGGAGCAGAATTTAACAGTAGATGTTATCACATAATAAGATTTGGATAGTTTTAGAGTCCTGGAGACCTCGTCCATCAAGCTGCCTCCCCCATTTGGCCATTTCATGGCTGAGACAGCGCTGGGCCAGCCAATCCAATGAAAGGACCCCTCTAAAGTGACAATGACTTTTAAACAAAACAACAATGGAAATGGCCTCTGGTGACACACCCTGTGTTACATCTGTAAATAGTGGAAAATGCAGGATTAGCTCCGCTTCTTAAACTATATTTTAAAAGTTCCAGTTCAGAAATCTAAACGTTAGTATTGTTACACAATGTGGCCTTCATGACTCAGGATGCTGTGGTCTCTTTGTTTTTACAAAAAGGGCACTTTGACTCGTTTTGATATTTAATCAATGTAATCAAAGTTGTTTTTATACTCTCTGCCTTTATGGAGAAATGTGACTGTGGATATCAAGACAAAAATAATATGTAATACTAATTTGGCAGAAAGCGCTATCGTGCTTTTATAAATAGCTAACTAAACTACAAAACAATCAAGTTAAATAAGATATTTAACAAACGTTATTGACGTCGATAAACATAAATATCTTTCTTATTGTATACTAACATTACAGTTTCTCTACATAACATCTCATAAATATGTTAAAAGTTAATATAGATGAAATAATATAGCAAATATTAAAAAGAAATAATACAAGAGGTAAAAAATAATTAAAATGATATTCTTAAAAATAGGATATGTCAGTAATGAGGATAAACAGAGAACACTTGGATTCGCTATACAGTATATAATCGTACATCTCATTAGTTTTGTTTAATGGATCTAAAGTTTCTTTAAATATACTGAACTTTTTATTCTGTGAGTCCATATCTGGTTCTGCTGTAACATTGTTCCGTGTCGGAAAACGTTTTCAGCTCCTTTTCTTTTTCAAATTGTAAAAACTGTACAGCAGCTCTTCTCCTTCTCTTTCTCTTTCTACGGACTGTGGACGGCCAGGGGCGCGGAAGGCCGAGTCTGCAACCTATAGGCGCAAGGGGGACGGGTCTAGTTGACAGAACCGAGTGGAGGACATCCACTATTAATACATTATTACAATAAAAACTGAACCAAATAATAGCGTACACATGTTGCTTAATTAAAACTAGACGTCTTTTAATAATAGCATTTCACCGCAACAAAATCGGTTTCGTCTGCTATGGCGCTACTTACTGAAAGCTGGGTATTTTCAACGTGTTTATAAACTATCCTAAAGCTGCATCTGCACAAGAGGCTGGAAGCACCTACGGCCAACGTCTTCATCGCCTGTGTGCTTGCAGAGATAACAGAGATACGGGACGCTGAAAGTGGAGGCCATTGTGCTGCTTGTGAAAAGCGAACTGAGCGGGCAGCGGCAGCGCGGAGGATACGCGAACGCGCAAAGGGCAGGCGGCTCGAAAGGATGTGAGCGGGCACGCGCGCCCGACAGTCCAAGATGTAAAGTGAGGCGCGTGCACCATCAGACGGGACACGTGTAGGGTATTTAAACCATTCAAACGTCGTGGGGGGGGGCTTCATTTTAGGGTCGGTCACTTCCAGTGCTGGATGATAGTCCT
The DNA here is from genome assembly GCF_016835505.1 of Polypterus senegalus. Lineage (NCBI taxonomy): Eukaryota > Metazoa > Chordata > Cladistia > Polypteriformes > Polypteridae > Polypterus > Polypterus senegalus. The sequence goes on from NC_053161.1 coordinate 182,070,888, forward strand.
GCTCTGTCTCTCACACAAAGAACAGTCTTTCCTGTGGGTGTTTAATTTTCATTAAACCTGTTAAAAGTTGATTTAAAGCAGGTCATTGATATCGGTCTATCAGGCCATTTTCTTTTACTATTTAATATAGTAATAATGATAGAAAACATTCATGAGAAGCATATTGTTAAAAAACGCTTCTTTGATTCATCAGCAGCCTTAAAACTTACAAACATTCTAAGCAATCAGCCCATTTATAGTGCTAACTATATGCCGGTCGGTAATGTGCATGTCATGCGGAGACGCTCCTTCTCCTGCACCTGCACTCTTGAGTTATCGCTGTTTTCATTTAGTGATGTGAAGTGATGTCAAACTCAGCGTCTTAAACCTGACCTAAGGTTTCATCATTGGCTTGTGGGGTCACCTCTGTGGGGCTGTTCATCATGGGGTCACCTCTGAGGGGCTGTTCATCATGGATGATCTTTCCTGAGCGTGTTGCACTTTGGAATCTGTGCTGGGCACACCGACGGAAATTTGAGGACTGATTTCATACAAATTTTAGTAAGTTTTTCCTCACTCTGTGGACCACAGGAACATCAAATGTGTGACCAAGTGGTGTGATGGACTGGAGGACTTGTAATAAAACACCAGCTGATAGCCAAGACATTTAACAAACAGACAGACAAACCATTAAAACCTGTGCACGATGCCCAGTGTCTCTCTAGACACGGTCCTTTGTCCTTTAACATTCCAGAGCAAATAGTTTTGTTTGACTATAAATCTTACACGACAGCTGGATTGGCCCTTTACTGTCACATGTCCAGTGAAATTTGCATTTGCATATGTCAATCAACATACAACATGTCACCCAGAGAAAGACGTGAAAGGCGCTATATGGGTGAGGCATTAGTTAACAGGGTTACACATTGTCCCCTCTCACTTTTATATAGCACCTTTAATATCTGTTATATAGCACCTTTGCCATCTCTTCATCCATCTATCTATCCTGCTCCATATTTCATATTTTCTTACTTTATCTCGTGTCTTTCTTATCTCTCTGTATGTTTGTAGTCCCCTTATGTTGACCTTCTTCTGGCCAGTGCTGATCTCCAATCTCCAGCACTCTGATCAGTGAGTCCGACTGACCTGAAAAGTCTCAGTGCACATGTCACACAAGTAGTAATAATGACAGTTATGACATACGTGTTAAGAAGAGACAGACATGAAAGGCACAGCTCGATAATACAGGCGCTATATAATAGATTACTGTGAATGCAAGGTGGATAAACACTGAAGAGTTTCCTCCATTAAGGTCCAAGTAGCAGACATGACACAGCAAAGCAGCTCTTTTTCTTCATTATTCTTGGCCTTGGTGCATTCTGGGTGGTGTCTGTTTAGAAACATGTAAGCCAAGTCCACTGGGAGCTGAGACAGGCCACGTTACTCCAAAGGTCACACCAATAGACAATTTCCTCTCACGGATTAGTAAAATGTACAAAATACTCACAAAATGGGGACAAGCGTATTTTATTGAGCATTTGTGTGCTTCACTAAGGAAGGAAGGTCTACGTCAGGCCACTAGGGGGCACCACAGCTTCTACACATCTTCCTGAGCGTTAAAGGACCACCTGAGCAGATCGAGGGGGAGCTGGGAGTAGAGAAGGTGGGAGTGCTCTGTATGTCTGTGTGTGTGTGTGTGTGTGTGTCCATGTCCGAGTCCATCACCGTCTGCTGTTATCACCTGTCACCTCATCATCTGGACAAATGTAGCAGTGCCAATCTTAACGTTAAGCTAGTGATGTGCCTACCTGCTGCCCCTGCCAACCATGAACTGCATGAATTGAACCTGCAGCTGCTTAGTTTAGAATCGCAGGGCACTCGTCTGATAAATGAGGTGGACATCAACTCGTCACATTTACTGTGCCACACGTACTCAAGTGAGGAGCTGTAAAGACCAATTGTGGCTCTCAGGGTAACTTTTGGTTCTTTAAGTTTTTCTTGTAAACATAAAAATGTCTCCCAGTTCTCACCCTCATTTCTGTTATGTTTGAATTTATTTTTAAATGTCCTGAAGTATCTTTTACTGTGAACCTTCACATATTTGTTTATGTCATTCTGTCACCATTACAGATAAATTGTCCAATTTCTAATGAAGGTTTTGATGTCCTCTCTTAGTGTTGAGGTGCAGACTGAGCTTCCACAGCACACGGTAGTTCAGCATGGGAGGCTAATCAGGTGACGTTTGAGGTGGTGACACAACTAAAGCAACGGTCCTGGGAGAGTCGGCAATCCACTTGGTCCTGGCACTTAATGGACAGGCTGTGCGGCAGCTTTGTGAGATCTCAGCTCACTTGTGGACTGAGGATGAAGAGCTGATGAAGATACTGCAGTGACGATGAGGCAGAGCGCAGGTTTGAAAGAATGACCTGCCTGCCTCAGACACACCAGTGAAGAGATGGAAAGGACTGACATTATGTTACAGAACAGTGACTCCATTAAAATGAAGCAGTCTGAGGTAACTGGGGTCCAGTAGTCAAAGAAAGGAAAGCTAGAAATGACACTTCACAGGTCACACAGAGCAGAGGACGACATCACGTCCCTAAGGTAAGAAGCTGGGAGACATGCTGAGCTCCTGTGTGACAGTGGGAACCTCAGGCCTCTGATGTCACCACTTTATGAAGAGGGGCGGTGAACTTCACAAGGATGATCACTTGGAGTGGCTGCCCCTATGGCGTGAAGGACAGTGTCTTACTGCAGAAAGGTGAGTGGGCTGCTGTGCTCCTCAGTAATCCAGAGGATGGTACACCATCAACATCTTCATGGTCTCCAATAAGACCACAACCAGTTGTGAAACACATAACAGTGTGTGATGTCCAGACACCCCCTGCATGAAGCAGAAGACCACAAACAGGCTGTGGTACCAGGGCCTGACGTGAAGGAGAGTGTCTTGTGCCCAGAGATACCCCTACATGAAGAGGAAGGCAGCAAACCACAGAGTGTGGTACCTGAGGAATGTCAGATTGTGTCACAGGAGCAGAAGACGTTTACCAGACGAGAACAGATAATTATATCCATCAAGGTCGCTTCTTTAGCTGATAGCTAAGATCATAAAAAGCTACTGTGTGTCTGTCTGTCTGTCTGTCTGCGAGTGTGTGGTCCATCTGAGCAATCTGATTGGTCAGTTTGGCTTTGGTGGCTCATTGGTATGGGAGATGGACCTGATACTTTAGGGGTGCAAAGGTCAATTCCTGTCTGTGACCCCCTTTTTTTAACTTTTTTTTATACATATATTTTTACAAAAAAGAAGTGAAAGCATTTAAACAAAAATAATGTTGGGTCACTAAAAACGAATAGGGTGTAAGCTGAGTTGCCTTCAAAGAGGGGAAGCATTCGCAAGAATAGAAATAAAGTTTTCACAGCGGGTAGTGGCGGCTGGAGTAGAAAACCTTTTTTTTCTTTTTGTCTGACTGCTGTAAGTAGGCCCCGTGTCTGTGTGAGTTTCTTCCGGGTAGTCCGGTTTCCTCCCACAATCCAAAGACATGCAGGTTAGGTGGATTGGCGATTCTGAATTGGCCCTCGTGTGTGCTTGGTGTGTGGGTGTGTTTATGTGTGTCCTGCGGTGGGTTGGCACCCTGTCCAGGATTGGTTCCTGCCTTGTGCCCTGTGTTGGCTGGGATTGGCTCCAGCAGACCCCCGTGACCCTGTGTTCGGATTCAGCGGGTTAGGAGATGTATGGGCTGTAAGTAGGATGAGTTCATTCAAGTATGCAGCCCCTCAAGGTCACTCCGGACCTGAAGTATCAGGTATCTCTCTGTGTAACTTAATACAGGATGTCCATATATGGCCTTATGTATATTAGATGAACATGTCATCAGCTGTATGCTAAACATGCCTCGGTATATTCATACACTCCCGTTGTGAGGGACCGCTAGACGTTACTGGGCTGATCGAACCCCAGCTGACCCAACTCTTCAGAAAGAAGAGCAGCAGCCACACCAGAGAGTAGTTTGAACACCAAAACGGACTCTTATAATTGATAAATGTGTGTGTGTGTAAGGGAGTGTGGGAGGTGTTGGAGGGGGTATCTAAACAGAAAAAATAAAGAAGGAAAGAACTACATTAAGTTCATAAACACAAATGAGCTGCGCATACAAACATAAACGATCAAAATGGCAACACTGATCCATTGCAGATTACCCAGGCAGATGAATTACAACCACCACATTTTCAGTTCTTTAAACCTAAACTGCTGTTAGTCAAGATGACCAGTAGATGGCACTGTTACTCCAAGTTCCCAATGCGGCCACTCCGTGAGGCTCAGGACGGGGTTCGTTTACTGAAAGAGAAATGTCTTACGTTTAAATACAAATCTGTAAAGTTGAAACAAATCGAAATTAGCGTCCGAGAGCAAATAAGGTGCAGCGTATTTTCCTTCAGTGTTATCAGTGATTAATATTAATAACCTGAAACGGAGCTATCATGGCGCACTCACATATACGAGAACTACTTGTTATTAGACGTTAAATCAATCAATCAATCAATCAACATTTATTTATATAGCACATATTCATACAAAAAAATGTAGCTCAAAGTGCTTTACAAAATGAATAGAAAATAGAAGACACAATAAAAGATAAACATAAGTCAACATTAATTAACATAGAATAAGAGTAAGGTCAGATGGCCAGGGTGGACAGAAAAACAAAAAACTCCAAAGGCTGGAGAAAAAAATAAAATCTGTAGGGGTTCCAGACCAAGAGACCGCCCAGTCCCCTCTGGGCATTCTACCTAACATAAATCATTATATTTTCATGGAAGGACCTGATGATGATGGTCACGTAGACTTCTGGCTTTCAGTCCATCAATGTTGGTGCATCATGAAGCTTTGAGTAGGTGGTGGTGGCGCAGGCCGCCACCACAAAAAACCGGAAAAGAAACAGAAAGAGAGTAGGGGTCAGTACGGATTTTAGAGCCACCATGAATAGTTATTATGAAGAATTGAACATACAGAGTATCAGTATTAAGTTAAAGTGAAGTTATAAAAGGCCATGTTAAAGTAATGTGTTTTCAGCAGTGTTTTAAAGTGCTCTACTGTATTTGCCTGGCGAATTCCTATTGGCAGGCTATTCCAGATTTTAGGTGCATAACAGCAGAAGGCCGCCTCACCACTTCTTTTAAGTTTAGCTTTTGGAATTATAAGGAGACACTCATTTGAAGATCTAAGGTTACGATTTGGAATATAAGGTGTCAGGCATTCCGATATATAAGATGGAGCGAGATTATTTAAGGCTTTATAAACCATAAGCAGTATTTTAAAGTCAATCCTGAATGACACAGGCAACCAGTGTAGTGACATCAAAACTGGAGAAATGTGTTCGGATTTTCTTTTCCCAGTTAGGATTCTAGCAGCTGCATTCTGCACTCGTTGCAAATGATTTATGTCTTTTTTGGGTAGTCCTGAGAGGAGTGCGTTACAGTAATCTAGTCGACTGAAAACAAAAGCGTGAATTAATTTCTCAGCATCTTTCAATGATATAAGAGGTCTAACTTTAGCTATGTTTCTTAAGTGAAAAATGCTGTCCTAGTGGTCTGATGAATATGCGATTTAAAATTCAGATTACAGTCAACGGTTACCCCTAAATTTTTACTTCCGTCTTAACTTTTAATCCTAGTGCATTAAGTTTATTTCTGATAACCTCGCTGAATCCATTATTGCCAATTACCAAAATTTCAGTTTTCTCTTTATTTAGTTTGAGAAAATTACTATTCATCCATTCAGAAATACCAGTAAGACATTGTGTTAGTGTATCGAAGAGTCGGAGTCATCAGGTGCTATAGATAAGTACAGCTGTGTGTCATCAGCATAGCTGTGGTAGCTCACGTTGTAACCTGAGATAATCTGACCTAACGGAAGCATGTAGATTGAGAATAACAGCGGACCCAGGATAGAGCCTTGTGGAACACCATATCGGATATCATGTGTCTTTGAGATTTGATTACCACAACTCACAAAGAATTTTCTCCCTGCCAGGTAGGATTCAAACCAATTTAAGACACTGCCAGAGAGGCCCACCCATTGACTAAGGCGATTTCTAAGAATATTATGATCAATGGTGTCAAATGCAGCACTCAGATCTAAGAGGATGAGAACAGATAAATGGCCTCTGTCTGCATTTACCCGCAAGTCATTTACTACTTTAACAAGTGCAGTTTCTGTGCTGTGATTTGTTCTGAAGCCTGACTGAAAAGTATCAAGAATAGCATGTTTATTGAGGTGGTCATTTAACTGCATAATGACTGCCTTCTCTAGAATTTTACTTAAGAAGGGCAGGTTAGAAATGGGTCTAAAATTTTCAAAGGCAGAGGGGTCAAGATTATGTTTCTTAAGAAGGGGTTTAACTACAGCAGTCTTAAGACAGTCTGGAAAGACCCCGTATCTAATGAGAATTTACTATGTCCAGAATATTGTCAATTAGACGCCTGATATTTCTTTGAAAAACCTGGTTGGTATTGGGTCAAGGACGCAGGTGGAGGGTTTCAGTTGAGAGATTATACTATGTAATTCAGGTAAATCTATCCTGGTGAAAGCATTTAATTTGTTTATAACGGAGTACCGGGGCTTTGGAGGTTCTGCAGTGTTGGGGAGATATACTATGTTATCTCTAATATCATTAATTTTTTGAGTGAAAAATACAGCAATGTTCTCACAGGTTTCACTGGAAGTATTCTGGGGCATTCCTTTGTGTTACCTGGGTTTAACAGACGGTCAATTGTTGAAAATAAGACTCTGGGATTACTAGCATTGTTATTTATAATATTAGAGAAATAGCAGCCTCTCAAGACGGACAGTGTTATTGTATTCTGTTATTTTAACTTTTAATATTTCATAGTGGATAGTTAGTTTAGTTTTCCTCCATTTACGCTCAGCTCTGACATGTTCTTTTTAAATCAGACACTCTTTGGGTCTTCCATGGAATAACAGTACTAGAGGATATTTTAACTGTCTTTTCAGGTGCAACTATGTCAACAGCAGTTCTTACTTTAGAATTAAAGTTTTCCACTTTACTATTTACATTATCCTCGCTATTATAGCTGGCATTATAAACGGACTGATTGCTTAGAATAGTTGTAAGCTTTAAAGCTGCTGATGAGTCAAAGAAGCGTTTTTTAACAAAATGCTTCTCATGAGCGTTTTCTATCTTTATTTCTATATTAAATAGTAGAAGGAAATGGTCTGATAGACCGATATCAGTGACCTGCTTTATATCAACTTTAAGTCCTTTAGTAATCACTAAGTCTAACGTATGACCTGCTTTATGTGTAGGCTGATTTACGAGCTGCCTCAAATCAAAAGAGTCCAGGAGGTTCATGAATTCCTTTACCTTTTGGTCACACTGATTGTCGACATGAAAGTTAAAGTCGCCGACTATTAAGAGTGCGTCATAGTTTGTAACTAAAATTGACATTAAGTCAGAGAATTCCTCAAGGAAAGACGCGTTATATTTAGGAGGTCTATACACGGATAATACGAGAACGTGAGAATCTCCATGAATAACAACGGCGAGATACTCAAAGGACTTAAATTTACCAAAACTAACATCTTTACATTTTAATCGGCTCGAGTAAATGTTTGCCAAACCGCCCCCTTTTCCCTGGCGGTCGCACGAGTAAAACTGTAATCGGGCGCAGATTCAATTAAAACTGCCGCCCCATTGGAATTAAGCCATGTTTCATTTAGCGCAATAAAATCAATGTTTCTATCACTAATAAGATCGTTTATAAAAAATGTCTTGTTAGTTAAAGCTCTAACATTTAATAGTGCCATATTTAATGTTTCTGAAGGGCAGAGCTGAATTTTATGCGTGTTATCGGTAATCGGAACAAAAATTAAGTTATTTTTGTTAACGCGCTCTGTGTGTACTTTTTATGTAATCTACAATCCGTTTTATAGTCTTAATGCAGTGTTGATCTGAAGTAGTAATTTCAATTAAATTATTGGTGTTTCTGCCGCACTGCCTAGATTTTTTACGTGCGTTAAGATTTGTTATTAGATTATTAATGATGTGCACATTAAAGTGTGAAATGTATGCCCTTAAGAGTTGTACTGGTACTCTAGTTTGTCAAATGATGTAACACAGGCTGTTAGTCTTTTGGGCTATGACTCCTACTGCTTAATGATTTACAGTCGGCATCTGAGACAAGCATGAAGTCTTTTTATACATTTTATTCAGTATACCATAGGCATTGTAAGCCAACGTCAACAAAATATAATTCATCTTTCTTATTGAAGTTTATAAAGTGAGGTGTCTGTACCTGCTCATCAGTGCCCTGTGCTGGATGTTGGAGAAGGGAGGCTGACGTTTCTTCTAAAAGTAAAGATCTGAAATCTGCAGAACGCAGTGCTATGGAACAGAATAGGAAGACATTTTTTTTTTATTACAGATGTAGTGCAAGTCTTTACTCTGTCTTCTCATTAATGGCTCAATAAAGTCTAAACCTGTAAACAGACAAAATAATATTTACCTAAGGAAATGTAAAAAAAGAACCAAAAGAATAAGCACAATAAATGACTCTGTCCTGGCTGTCCATTATTTCTGTAACTTCTAATTTTTTGTTTGGTTCTTGGCCTTCATTTAGAAAGGCGTTTGCTTGCTCAGCTCGATGTGAGCAGTTAACTTCAGTGATTTCAAAAAGAAGCACTAAGTTTATAATGATAAACATTTTGACTATTTGTCTTAGATTTGCAATATGGCAAAGTATATTTGCTGCATAAGAGAGTGCAGGCAGGGTGGAGTGGGTGGAGAAGAGTGTCAGAAGTGATTTGTGACAAACAGGTATCAGCAAGAGTGAAAGGGAAGCTGTACAAGATGGTAGTGAGACCAGCTATGTTATATGGACTGGAGACGGTGGCACTGACCAGAACGCAGGAGACCGAGCTGGAGGTGGAAGAGTTAAAGATGCTAAGATTTGCATAGGGTGTAACGAAGATAGACAGGATTAGAAATGAGGACATTAGAGAGTCAGCTCAAGTTGGACAGTTGAGAGACAAAGTCAGAGAGGCGAGATTGTGTTGGTTTGGACATGTGCAGAGGAGAGATGCTGAGGATATTGGGAGAAGGATGCTAAGGATAGAGCTGCCAGGCAAGAGGTAAAGAGGAAGGCCTAAGAGGAGGTCTATGGATGTGGTGAGAGAGGACATGCAGGTGATGGGTGTAACAGAACAAGATGTACAGGACAGAAAGATATGGAAGAAGATGATCACCTGTGGCAACCCCTAATGGGAGCAGATGAAAGAAGAAATTATTTGCCACATTACCGCAGAATTAAATGAAACCCCTTAACGCGCACACATACCGATCCCGGGACATAACAGCGTTTTAAAAACGTTACAGTAATGTGTGCATGCCCATCTGCCATGCATCTCGACACCCTACCCATCAAATGAAACTTCAAAGTCTCGTCTTACCGATGATATAAACCATTTTGACACACAACAACCACAGCACTGACACTAAAGCCTTTTTAACAGACAAGTACATACTTTTAAGAGTTGACTTTTCCTACCTTTGAAGACCCCCTGCAAGTCAAACATCAATATTTCCGAGCAGTATTGATCCCATTGTGTCCGCTCCAGCGAATATAATCCAGTAAAACGATTAGGTCCAAAACACACAATATATCCTCAAAGGGACAAAAACTCCAGAAAACGTTTCATAACTTGAGACCACCTACGTAATTTTTTCATTTCTATTGATCATATCAGGCGTAATTTGTTTCTGTCGGCGATAACCATGCTACTGCATGATACACGGAAGTGTTAACTTCTGATCGACACCTAAGTTGGCCAATTACGACGGGTCTGTGGTTGACTGGCACCTCGTATAGCCAACGAGTGTCACAGACAGCTTGAAGGATGACGTAAAGCTCAAAACCCTGGTAGAATCTACCAGTTTGATTGGACACTGTGACTGACACTCAAAACTTACAGCCAATGAGCAGCCGAGCATTTTGATATGTAACTTGCCATACTAACTTGTAAACAAAATGATGGAGCTCTTGAAGCTGGCATTTGTGCCAGTCTGCAGAGTTGGTGCGTGGTTGTTTATTGTGATTTAAGCCAAGTTTTTCGCATTTTAAATATGAATAAAAGTACCGATAAATGTAAATACACTCGATTAAATAATAGATGCATGTACGTGGCGTGAAAGTAATCAATCGGCCCAGGAGACGTCTAATGGCAGAGAGCGACGTGCCACGCCCTTGTGCTTTCTGCTTGCTAGTGATTGCTGCCATCAAGTGGCACATGGAAAAATGCTGAGCTGTGTTGTAACAGTTTGTAAAAGAAATGTATATAGTTTGTGTGCGTTTTATTAAAAAAAAGTAAAAAATAAAAAATATAAATATATTTTTGGCCCATAAGACTTGTATTGACTATTTTTACATATAAATATGTATTTTTTATTGTTTTATTATGGAACATGAATTTCCATAACTAATAGAGTGACACTGTGTGTAGATATAGATTCCTTTAGGTGTAAGCTTTCAGTAGAGCCCTCATTGATATCTGTGGGTTGAAGCATTCAAAAGTTATTACACTTTTTCTATACGTTCCAAAATGTGGATAATGGATAAACCAGAGGTCCCTCTAAAAAGCACCTGGACATACCCACATAAAAACTGGTGTAAAAAATGTCATTTTTACAGGTATTCTTTTCAAATTTGAAATGTGAGTAGTCAACAAGTTATTCTGTTGGTACATAGTGTGTTTCTGTCCCCATCTACCTACTGCAGCTTTATTTTCCTTAATTGTCATAAAAACTTGGCGAGAACAAAACATTCGTTTTTTGTGAGTTCTAATGTGCATAACTTTTGATCAGTCACACCTACAGTGATTCTGACTACTAAGGGTGAAACTAGAGAATGTTACCTTTACAAAGAGACCAAACGTGTTTATACTCCAGAAAGTTCAATAACAGCAATGATTCTAATTTGGAGAGGTCGAATTACAAGTGATTTAGCAAAAATGACCCCACTTGATAAGGGGCTTAGGAAATTCAAATGTCATTTACCCCTTGGTGCTGGAGTTCTCAAGTGACATTCTACACCAGCTCTTCCTCAAAGCCGGCATGTCATTCTAAAGAGGACTGAGCAGAGTCACGTTGGTAAAAGGAGTTTAATGTTACAAAAATATTTATGCAAACCATTATAAACATACATTTAAAATATCTGGATTTCTAGAACTTCAAAACTACGAAGGACAGTATGCTAAAATTAAAAAAAATACAAATAAAATAAAATAAACATAACACAAATATCCAACACAAATTGTAGAAGGTGGCTAAAATGGGAACAATCAACCAGATATAATCCTCACTCTACAAATACTACAATGAAAGTAGAGAGGACTAAAGTTGAGAAATTCCTCGTTAAAAGTGAAGGGGGTCTCGAGGATGAAATACAGAGAAACCACAAAATGGTTCTTTGGAAACCTGGACACAACATTAAATACAGACAGACACACAAAGATAGTTACAATATGAAATGGTCACACCATCAACATGACAATTCCACAGTCATGGCTATTCATCTGACTTGGAAGGCCCCAATACAAGGGGTAAAAAAATAATCAAAGACAAATATTAAATACTGACCGCTTACTGACAGTAAACTGTTGACAATGACTTTTAAACAAAAACAGCAACAGAAATGGCCACTGGGGACACACCCTTTGTTTCATCTGTAGATAGTAAAACCTGCTAAACAACGGAAAATGAAGAATTAGCTAAGCTTTTTAAACTTTATTTTAAAGGTTCTAGTTCACAAATCTAAATGTCGTTATCGTTTGCGAGTAAAGTCTCCTAGTGATATTTTTTTTTAATAAAACACACACAAGCACACACTCCTGGCATACATAAACTGCCTGCATACTTGACAATGTGGTCTTCATGACTCTGAAGGAAGTCAACAGGATGCTGTAGTCTCTTTGCTTTTTACAAAGAGGGCACTTGGACTCATTTGGATATTTAATCAATGGAATCAAAGTTGATTTTATATTCTCTGCCTTTATGGAGAAATGCGACTATGGAAATCAAGACAAAAAAATATGTAAATAATTTAATATAGATTAAATAATAAGGCAAATATTAAAAAGAAATAATACAAAAGGTAAAAATAATTAAAACGATATGCTTAAAAATAGGATATGTCAGTAATGACGATAAACAGAGAACACTTGGGCTCGCTATACAGCATATAATCGTCCATCTCATTAGTTTTGTTTACTGAATCTAAAGTTTCTTTAAATTTACTGAGCTGTTTATTCTGTGAGTCCATACCTGGTTCTGTTGTGTCATTGTTCCGTGGCGGAAAACGTTTTCAGCTCCTTTTCTTTTTTCGAATTGGAAAAACTGTACGCAGCTCTTCTTTCTCCTTCTCTATCTACGGTCTGTGAAAAGCCGAGTCTTCAATCTGCAGCCAGACCCTTTTCGCTGAAAGGGGCGTCATGTTACGGGCCTCAGAATGTCTCAGGTCACTGAATCTGTCCGACGCCTAAAACTGTCCTGACTGCAGCTGGACTCTGTTGGTTCCTTCCACTCTCTCAGTGCTCCCCTCCTTTCTTCTTTCCACTCCACACTTTCCCCTCGCGCTCCTTTGCCTCTTCATTCTGGTGGTCTCCTCCCCGTCCTATACACCCCACTCGTAATCCGCAAATCCCAGACTGCTTTGGATTGGGCGGAGGCGCCACGCAGCTCAGGCTCTCCGGTGTCTTCCAATGTTGCGTCAGTCCAGCACATACATTTGCTGATTTTAAGTTGAGAGGCTACTAGATCACCCGACCATCCCATTTTTCCTCTAAGTTGCATTTCACTTGTGAGTTGTGCTGTATAGGCGCCATCCTATTGTAACGACACGAGTGGAGTTTGCAGTTATTTTATGTAAATAATTTGTTGCTGGAACCACGAAAGGCGTCATTATGTTTTCCTAAATATTGAACACAAGACGACGATTAAGTAAACACCGCGCCCGGCATTTATTTGACGTAACTGCAAACTGTTAAATGTGAAAGTTCAAAAATTTACAAGTTCAACAAATTGAGATTGATAACGGGACAAAGATGCTTCCTGCTCCTTTATTCGTGTGCTTAAATGTCTCCAATCACAAATCCATCACTACAAGGTTCATCTTGATCAATTATTGGGAAACAAAAAACAGTAAAAACAATATACAGTAATCCCTTGCTATATCAGCTTCAACTTTCGGCTTCATTCTATCTGGATTTTAAATGTAAGCACATCTAAATATATATCACGGATTTTTCGCTGGTTCACGGCTTTCTGCGGGCAATGGGTCTTTTAATTTATGGTACATGCTTTCTCAGTTTGTTTGCCCAGTTGATTTCATACAAGGGACACTATTGGCGGATGGCTTAGAAGCTACCCAATCAGAGCATGTATTACATATTAACTAAAAATCCTCAATGATATAAGATATGCATCCCGTGCGGTGCTTGATTGTTTGCTTGTATCTGCCTCTATCTCACCCTCTCTGACATTCTCTGCGCCTGACGGAGGGGGTGTGAGCAGAGGGGCTGTTTGCCTAGTGGATACGGACGTTCCTCTAAGAAATGCCGCTTTATCGGGGTGCTTTCAGCATATTTAAAAGCACAAAAGCACACGTATTGATTTTTTGATTGTTGCTTTAATCTCTCTCTCTCTTTCTCTGACGTTCTCTGCGCCTAACGGAGGAGATGTGAGCAGAGGGGCTGTTTGCACAGAGGCTGTTTGCTTAGAAGATACTGACGCTCCTCTAAAAAATGCCGCTTTATTGCAGTGCTTCAGAATTTTAAAAAGCACACGTATTGATTTTTTGATTGTTTGCTTTTCTTTGCGAGCTCTCTCTCTCTCACTCTGAAATGCTCTGCTCCTGATGTGGGCACTCTTTTGAAGAGAGATATATTTGCATTCTTTTAATTGTGAGAAAGAAGATCTCTGTCTTGTCATGGAGCACAGTTTAAGCTTTTGACTAAAGGGTGTTATTTCATGTCTAGAGGGCTCTAATAATGTTAACAGTGTGGGAGAGTTTATAAGGGCTTAAAATATATAAAAATAACTACACAAACATATGGTTTCTACTTCACGGATTTTCATCTATCGGGTTCTGGGCATAACCCCGATCAAGGAGAGGATTACTGTATTTTGTTATTTTTAACTGAATATAAGAACCATTTTCACACACTTTTCACTTGTTGGTTAAATGTTGTTGTAAAAAGATGTATGGAATTTCCTTCCTTCTTTATCAAGAAGTAAGTTGAAGTCACTTATTTGAGTTTGAGGCTTTTTCTGAACTAAGAAGACTCTTAACTTGTCGCTGATATTTATTATCCACGTCCCGGGATCGTCATCAATATTATCTTCATTCATTTTAATTGTTTCTTCCACTGCTGCAAGCGATGAAGGTCACATTTTCTCTGTTCGGACTTCAATGTCCTCTTCATCAGACTTTGAATCAGGTACAGACCGGGCCAGCAGCGAAGTTCACTTTGCCTTTTCATTTTATCTTTTTTTTTTTTTTAATTTTATTTAATAAACCACCTTTTCTGCACTTCACCCATTTGTTTCTTTTTTCGACTTTCTTTCTTTTCTGTGCTCCACTTTCATATTTCCTATCATGACTGGGACCGGTATTCCTTTTTTAATGTCTTTCTATGAGTTTTCGTTAACCTGTGAAATAAAAAGCTTATGAGAACAACGTTTCCAAACTTTATTATAATAAAAGACTTACCGTTCATTTACTTCAGCTTAAGCCATGGCTGAGAGTTATTAAACTAAACTGGAAAGACTTAAAGATGGTGCATGCCATTGAGCAAAGAAAAAAAGAAAACGGAGTCTGTGTTAAGGAGACACTCAGCTGTTTTCTCTAAAAAGCTAGGCACAATGAAAGGAATTACAGCCAGACTGACTCTCAGACCTAACACTGCACCCAAATTCTGTCCACCATGGAATGATCCCTTATGCTCTTCAACCTCGAGTGGAGGCCAAACTGAAACGCCTGACTGCGCTTGGAGTGATCTCACCAGTGGAGCACAGTGACTGGGCCACACCCGTGGTGCCTGTAAGCAAAAAGGATGGCACTTAGACTTTGTGGGGATTTCAAGGTCACACTCAGCCCAGCTCTCTGTGTGCATAAGTACCCAATTCCACGCATTGAGGACCTTTTTGCCTCTCTAGCAGGTGGTCAATACTTTAGTAAGTTAGACTTGTCAAATGCCTATCTACAGATGGAGGTGGAAGAGAAGTCTAGGAAGCTGCAGACTATCAATGCAAAAAGGGCTATTCTGTTGTAATCACTTACCCTTTGGTGTAGCATCATCACCCGCTTTATATCAGAAGACTATGGACCAAGTGCTTCTCGGACTGCCATATACTCACTGTTACCTGGATGATATCCTTGTGAGTGGCCCTGATGAGCAGACCCATCTCAAAACTCTGGATACAGTTCTGGGTAGGCTAGAGGAGTATGGCCTGCATCTCAAACAAGAGAAGTGCTTGTTCTTCCAGGAGTCTGTGGAGTACTTGGGTCACATAATTGATGCAGCAGGACTTCACAAATCACCAGAAAAGTCTGTGCCATTGTGGAGGCCCCAGCACCACAACAGGTTAGTCAATTATGTTCTTTTCTGGGAATGTTAAACTACTATGGACGTTTCATTCCTGACCTGTCCACTATCTTGAAACCACTGAATGAACTGCTAAATAAGGAGAAGCAATGGCAGTGGACATCAGCCTGTGAGTCCGCGTTCCAGGACGCTAAATTAATCCTAGTATCGCAAGAGGTATTGACCCATTATCATCCAGAACTGCCCCTTTGACTCGTGTGCAACGCTTCACCTTATGGGGTCAGAGCTGTGTTCTCGCATGTCATGCCTGATGGCAAAGATAAACCGATAGCCTATGCATCATGAACTCTTAGTAAAGCGGAACAAAATTATGCTCAGATCGAGAGGGAGGTGCTAGCGGTATTCTTTGGAGTACACAAGTTCCACCAGTACCTGTACGGTAACAGGTTCACGCTGCTCACGGACCATCTCCCATTAACCTCAATCTTGAGCCCATCGAAAAGTACGCCATCAATGGTTTCCGCCCTAATGCAGCGTTGGGCACTCCTCCTGTCTGCACATGATTCAATATCGGAAAGGTGCATTGCATGCAAATGCTGACGGTCTTTCACACTTACCGCTCCCTCATGCTCACAAAGAGAAACTAAGCGCATTAGATGTATTTTACACATATCAGTTGGACACCCTACCAGTTAGTAACACCGAGATCAGACGGCACACCATGTCTGACCCCATTTTATCTCGTGTTGTGGAAATGGTCACCACTGGGCATTTCCCAGCTGCAAAGAATGCAGATGAAGAACTGGCACCCTACTTACTGTGCCGGCATGATCTCACAATACAACTGGGATGCCTCATGTTGGGTGTGAGAGTGATTGTTCCACCAAAACTGCGTCCCTGGGTTCTGAAAGAGCTCCATATAGCACATCCAGGTATAGTGTGAATGAAAAGCTTGGCACGCAGTTACGTATGGTTGCCTGGCATCAACTCTCAAATTGAGCTCCAAGCTAAATCCTGCAACTCTTGTCAGAGTAGAGCCTGGGCTAGTACCTTTACACCCTTGGATGAGGCCCTCTAGTCCCTGGGAAAAGATACTTATGGACTTTGCGTGTAAATTTGAAGGAAATATGTACCTGGTTGTGATAGATGCACATTCCAAGTGGCCTGAGGTGCATATTATGGACAACACCTCACTGGTAAGACCATTCAAGTGCTCAGGAGCCTTTTTAGTCGATATGGCATTCTACACATCCTTGTGCACGACAACGGACCTTAGTTCTGTTCTGAAGAGTTTAGTACATTCGTGAAGTCCAATGGAGTCAAACACATCTGCTCAGCTCCATACCATCCTGCCACCAATGGCTTGGCTGAGTGTTTCGTGCAGACATTCAAACATTCCTTAAAACCTTCTAGAGGCACAGCACTTCTGCAACAGCGCCTGGATACATTTCTGTTAACATACCGCAATTCCCCTCATGCAACAACAAAGGAGACACCAGCTAAATTGTTCCTTGGATGCAAGCTGTGATCACGGCTGGGTTTCCTGAAACCCAGTGTTGCTGGTGTAATGCACAGGTCACAAGATGCTCAACAAGAGCGCCACCAACCACGCTCCACAGACACACAGTTTGATATAGGAGAGCCTGTCCTCGTGCATGATTATACAAAGGGGGGGAGAAGTGGACCCAAGATGGCGTTATGGAGAAGACTGGACCATTGTCATTTATACTAATAAAAGGCAAAGCCCTCACTCACTCACTCACTCATCACTAATTCTCCAACTTCCCTTGTAGGTAGAAGGCTGAAATTTGGCAGGCTTATTCCTTACAGCTTCCTTACAAAAGTTAAGCAGGTTTCATTTCGAAATTCTACACGTAACGGTCATAACGGTCGATAACGGTCGACAACGTCCGCAATGTTGAACTTTCTTATTTATGGCCCCATCTTCACAAAATTTGGTAGGCGGCTTCCATGTGCTAACCAAAACAGATGTACGTACTTATTTCAGTGGTATGATGCCACTGTCGGCTGCCATATTGAAGTTTTCATGTCACTAATTCTCCAACTTCCCATGTAGGTAAAAGGCTGAAATTTGTCAGGCTCATTCCTTACAGATTACTTACAAACGTTAAGCAGTTTTAATTTCAAAATTCTACGCTTAACGGTCATAACGGTCGACAACGTCCGCCATGTTGAACTTTCTTATTTATGGCCCCATCTTCACGAAATTTGGTAGGCGGCTTCCCTGCGCTAACCGAAATCAATGTACGTACTTATTTCGATGGTATGATGCCACTGTTGGCTGTCATATTGAACTTTTCAACGGTCTTTGTTACTTATGGGCCCATCTTCAAGAAATCTGGTACGCGGGTTCCCAACGCTAACTGAATCCAACTTACGTACATATATACGTCCATAGCCTGCAGCTCGGTCACCGTGTGAGGCGGCGTTGGGTCCCCCATCCCAACGCCTCCAACGTTGTTGGCTGCTTGCCTATATAAGGCCGTCCGTCGCTCCAGTCTCTACATTCCCTTCCTTGCTTCGCCACGGGATTCACGTCTCCCTGCTGATAACTACAGCCTTTTTATTTAATCCACAGCTTCTCCGCTGTTTTATTGTTCATTTATTATGATTATAGTTATTGTGTAGGTATTTTAGACTTACTTTACATTGTTCTGGTACTCATTTCCTTTATCATTCCAACCGTACCCCCATTAACATGTCTATCGAGGTGATCACCATCGATCAAAGAACTGTCACTTACCGAGTGGTTTCCATGCCCAGAGATGGGACCTGCCTTTTCCATTCTCTTTGTTACACATTGCAATGCCATATCAGGCTCACTCTTGATATCCGGAGGAACATTGTGTCTTATGTATTGAATGACTGGGACAGGTTCAAGGTGTGGACTGATGACGGTACAGGAGATAATTATACTACACAGGAGCACTAGAAGAGTGAAATGCTTAAGCCCTTCACCTATGGTTCTGCATGTGAGTTGATGGCTGCCTCTGAATTGTTCGGTTGTCTATTTCAAGTGTACCGAAATTGCCAAATATTTTACACCTTTCGACAACCGCCAATACCTCTTAAACATCTTAGATTCACAGATGACAATTTTAGTAGTGGACACTTTGATGTTTATGAATGTTTAAACTCTCAAAAGCTGGATGTGAAGTTATCGATGAAACCGGTTGCATGCTTACAACGCTTGACAGATGCCGAATTTCTCTTCAACACAAGTCCTACAAATACTGTCGTAATTGAAACAAACCATGAAAGTCATGCTCAAGAGTAAGCTCAGCGCACAGCTTGGTCATATTACAACCGGAGGGCATAACTCACAATGTGGTATACAAAGAGATCCTTAACAAATAATTATTGGTATATTTTCCCTCAGTTTAAAAAGGTTTAATTTTCTTCTTAATAAAAATTTTAAGGCAGTACTTCGCCGCTGTGAAGCGTGGGTATTTTGCTAGTACAAGATAAATGTGGTACTACAAGAGGTATAGAAACGCCATGTGGACCAGATGCTGACACGTCCTGATCCAGAGCTTCAGCAGGTTGCAGTGAACCCTCCAGTGGACCCCCCGGTGTTACTACCCCAGAGTGATAGTAGTACCACACATCACCCTAGTACATCTCACCATGACAAGAATGATCAAGTTCCAGAGATAGATATACCACCGAAAACACCCAAGTCCACTGATTCAAGACACACTCAGCATACTCTGGTAACAGAGACTGTCAGATGTTATCCTGTGAGGATCACTAAACCACCACTATGCTACCATGATGAGTGAACACCCACTGAGATGGAGAACATACAAGTGTGTGACTGTTTAAGTTCAGTGACATATTCTTTTTCAGAGTTCTGAGATATATTTGTTATATTAAAAAAAAAAAAAATCTTTGTGTTATTGACAATCAATCTTAGCAGGGAGGAGATCTGTTATGTATTGTATTAAACTACATGTGTCACAATGTCAATAGTAACCAGTAGGTGGAACCAAGCAATTGATATGTGGTGCACACTAGTGAGTTGTGGTTAATGCAATAAAGAAGTGAGTGGTCAGATACTCTGCACCACTACGGAAAAAGTTTGTTTTGTGTGTATTTATGTAACTAAGTATCACGCGACATAACAACAGGGTCATTTTTTGTGCTTATTCTTTTGGTGCTTTTTTTTAACATTTCCTTAGGTAAATATTATTTCCTCTGTTTTCAGGTTTAGGCTTTATTGAGCCATTAATGAGAAGACAGAATATCAGTAAAGACTTGCACTACCTCTGAACTGAACAAATGTCTTGGTATTCCATAGCACCACGTTCATGCAGGCTTCAGATCTTTACTTTTAGAAGAAACGTCAGCCTCCTTTCTCCAACATCCAGCACAGGGCACTGATGAGCAGGTTCAGACACCTCATTTTAGAAACTTCCATAAGAAGGACGAATTACATTTTGTTGATGTTGGCTTACAATGCCTATTGTATAGTGAATAAAATGTATAAAAAGACTTCATGCTTGTCTCAGATGCCGACTGTTAATCGTTAACCAGTAGGAGTCAAAGCCCAAAAGACTAACAGCCTGTTTTACATCATTTGACAAACTAGAGTACTCGTACAACTCTTAAAGGCCTTAAAAAATTTGAAATGCATTGTGTGCTGTGTTAATAATAGTGTATGGTAAGAAACATTGAAGACTTGTAGAATCTGTGATCAAAAGCAGTAATGTTAATATGTTAATATTGTATAACAAATTCGGAATATACTGTAGAATATTTTTTTACTTTCCTTTTCTTACATTCCTTGTAAAATGTGGTGGAAAAGGCTATAAGCTTTATAATAACTGTTAAACAGTGCGTGCGTCAAACGGGTGTGTGTCTGTGGCACCAAATCCTAATCCCCGATAAGAAGGATGAGGCAGACCAGAATTAAGGTACAAAGATCTCAATTAACTGCTGAACATTGCAAAGGAAGGAAGTGTCGCAATGGCTTTGTAGCGCTAAATGTTTATTTGCAGACAAATATTTATGTGTGGTTTCTGAAACAGAACAAATACAATAACATAAAATAACTCACAAAATAAAGGCTCAGAGAACCTAAAACAGGTAATGCCCAAAAAGGTCAGTAGAGGGCAGCAGAAATTAACAGAGCGCTATGACGTGCTGTCCTTGGCAAAAGGCACTAAAGAAAGCTTAGCAAATACGTTAGCGCTGCACAGACTCAGACAACTCACTACTTAAACAACTATTACCGAGTCTGTTTTCTTGAAGCTCTTATGTATTAATAAAGAAGAAACATTTCTGAATGTACTTGTACAGTTTTGAACGTTAACCTGAACACACTTTGACATAAAGGATTGTCTGAACATGTTAGTAAAACAAAGTTACGAGCTTTATCATTACTTCCAGAAAATTCATTTCTAATAAAATAAACAGCAAAGCGTAACGTACATCAAATAGACGCACACAAAGTCAACAATCAATTGAATAAATGCGGGTACGTGCAGACTACTGGAAGTCCAGCGTTTTCCGCATATCAATGGACAAAGACGACATTGAGGAGGCCCTTCAGAGATCTGATTTGCTATTTTAGTTTCCAGAAGAAGAGGAGAAGGAATATGTCCTTAGACCCTTCATCATCCTTTATTCACATGTGGAAGACATGCATCTGTTTTAAGATAACGTGAGAGGAAAAAGGAAAATGACTGTGTTTTGTGAGAAAATATAACAAGCATACATGGCCCTCATTGTTCAGTTACAACCTACAATTCTTGTTTTATATTTTAAATATTCTTTAACTTTTTTATAATAAATGTTGCAAACCCTGTGGTGGGTTGACGCCCTGCCTGGGATTGTTTCCTGCCTTGTGCCCTGTATTGGCTGGGATTGGCTCCAGCAGAACCTCGTGACCCTGTGTTCGGATTCAGCAGGTTGGAAAATGGATGGATGGATGTTGCAAACCAACTTCATCTTTCCAGTCCATTGTCTCAGATCTGCACTTTTTACTGTTATGTATTAAAATATTTTTTTATAAAGCAGGACAATTTTTATTTTTAAATCACATTGACAACAGCAGACAGAACTGAACCAAAGTGCTGTACAAGAAACAGAAAAGGAAGCAGTTCAAATTTACCGTATGTACACATCACAACACTGTAAGAATAACCAACCATTACATAAAAGATAAACTCAAAACACCCATACATACATATTTATAATCATGAATGTACAGGAGCCAACCTATACACACAATGTCAACCTCTTGCAGAGTCAAATGGCAGCAAGAAGAAATAAGACTTTAATAACGACTTAAAAATGGCCGGTGTTGGAGCAAACCTAATTTAATAAGGGAAGCCATTCCAGAGAAAAGGAGCAGCCGCTGCAAACACCCGATTCCTCCTTTGACCTCGGCACAACTAAGAGCATCGGGCTAGTAGACCGCAGGGCTCTTGTTGGCACATACAAGTGAAGAAGTTCCAAGAGGCAAGATGGGGCTGATCCACTCAAACATTTGAAAACAAGAAATAGAATTTTTAAATCAATTCTGAAATGGACCAAAAGCCAATGAAGCAATGTCAGTATTGGTAAAATATGGCCACACTTGTAAGAGCCATTGAATAAGTGAACAGCAACGTTGTGGAATAGTTTTAGGTGTCATAACAGGGCCTGATCAACACCTACATACAAAGAACTGCAATAGTCCAAATGAGATGTTGTAAAAGCTCAGATGGGATTTTCAAGACCACTGAAAGAAAGAAAAGCCTTTACCTTAAAGTCTCAGCTGGAAAAAGCTTCACTCACAATGTATCTGTTTGTCGAATTTGAATGAGCTGTCACAGATCACACCTGGAGTAACTGAAGCTTTATGATACGTATATGGGGGTCCAAGAGCAACATCAGAGACACTCAATCTTTCTTAACTTTTGGACACCATGATCACAGTTTTATTATCATTTAGTTTAAGAAGATGCATTGCCATCCAGGTTTTAATATCATTCAAGCACGTATGGAGGGTCTGTATTTTCTCGCTTTGATTTTAGTGGTAAATATATTTGAATGTCATCAGCATAGAGAAGCCATACTTGTTAACAATGGAGCCTAAAGGTAACATGCATATCAAAAAGTGAACTGGTCCAAGGATGGAACCCACAAGTAAGAGGAGCTACAGAGGATGAGAACTCACCCAAATGAATAGAAACGCTCTTATTTCTTAGATAGGATTTAAACCTTTTCAGGGCATTACCGTGGATGTCTACATACTATTCAACGCAGGATATAAGAATTGTAAGATCCAAAATATCAAAGCTGAGGTAAGATCTAGCAGTACAAGAATGGCAGAATCAACAGCAGTAGTAGTTGGGAAGAGGAGGTCACTGTTAATCTTTAACAAGGATGTTTAAGTGCTCTAAGAACACCTGTATCTGGAGTGGGATTTTTCCAGAATACTATTTTCATCCAGAAATGTTTGTGTTGGACATTTTTTTTCTAAGACTTTAGTTAAAAAAGGCAGTTTAGAAATTTGCCTGAAATTTGACACATTAGAGGGTCCTTATTTTGTTTTTTATAATACGTTTCTGCACCACAGTGTGTTTCAAGGCAGCAGGAACACAACCAGAAATCAAGCTAACATTTATTAAGGTAACAATACTTAGTCTGACAGAATAAAAAATCTCTTAACTAATCGACAGGGGACACTGCTGTCCAGGGGACAATTTGTAGGATTCAGGCGTTGCACCAAATCAGACAACAGAGACGATGACACACGCAGGCTCAAAGTGGTCAAAGACAGCTGAACACACTGTGGGAAGAGATGAATCTGAGCAGGCAGTGAGACCGATGACCTAATAACGGTAATCTTATTTACAAAAATATTATATCTCTGTTTGGAGAGTAAGCTGGAGTATGCAACAAATGACAAATTCCTAATACAAGAAATGGTATATGGCGATTAAAGGATTTAAAATAACTAAAAATGGATTTGTAATTATTGCATTGACCCAAACAAAACAATTTTAAAGTTTAAAAGTTTAAAATCTGTTAGTTCAGTTCCAAAATAAATAAAAAAGACGGTTTACGGAAGTGCAACTTTCAATAATGCAAATTTTTACATTTCTTTAGAAAAACAAGCAATACAATATCTATTAAGCAATTTAAGAGATTTGCTTCTCTTTTTTTGATAAGTACATACTTATAAGTTAGGGTCCCATGGAGAACAATTATGCATTTAAAATTAAAACCAGGTAAACATTTGAAAGTTTAATAACTCCACTTGAAATTTATAAACATTATAGCAGCAGAGTAGAACAAAATTAAGAAAACACAATTCAAGACAGACAATGGAAATGAAGGTATGAACTGGATAGTAAGCTGGATCATTTAAAAAAATGTTCAATATAAACAATTTTAAAAGTTTCTTTTACTGAGAACTCGAAAGTTTAGACCTTCATTTTCATGCCTGTTGATTGCTTTGTTGTGTTATTGATCTTCATTTATTTTGTAACATAATAAATTAATGGAATTAATGGAATTTTTCTTAATTGAACGAGGTTACAGAAATAAAGTAAGATATGTCGTTTAGTACAAAAGTACCATAAAATAATTTCAAAATTTTGAATGATAGAATTCATTATAATAGCAGTTAGAGCAACCACATTAAAATTTAGTATGGTGTTTCCTTAATCTAAAAATATTTTATGCCCTGACTCATAAATTATAAAACTGTTTTTTGTTTTTTAAAGTAAATACGACAGTAATACCATAAAGAGAGACTCTGATTCTTGCCTCATGATTGCAGTATGTCATATTAATATCGTCTTTAAGGGTCACAGGGTAAATCAACATTACTAGATTTTCAACGAAAGTGATGTGACAGAAGACAGACGTGAATGCTGGGGGCGTGGCGGAGCCCTGCAGCCGGATACAATTTGGCTCGCCTGTCGCTACCCGATATGCAGTGCCTATCCGATTTGCGCGCACATGCGCACAAAGACAACCCGAGCCGCGTGCACCTGCTCACACATACGCAGAGCTTTACTATTACTACCCTGCCGATCTGCGTTTTTTTACTTTGCGACACGAGTCCCCTTCCGATTTGTCTCGCGCACGCGCTCTCTGCTAAATTAAAATTGATTTCACGACGCTGCCCGATTTGTTCTGCGCATGTCTAATGTTTTACAACACACGTCATTCGTCAGGTTTGACTTGTACTTGCGAGTCATTTTTGTGTTGCCGTTTATCTCTGTCTGTAAGTGGACTTCTTACTGGAAAAGATGGCAACTTTTGAATTTTATAACGCCTTGGAAGAAGATGTGTCGCCTGAAAAATTTAACTCCAGTCGAATGAAGAGGGAACGAAATTAAATGCGACGTGTGTCTGAGAACTTTATAATGGATATGTACAGCTTTTGTAAGTACATCATTTTGATGGAAAAGGCAATAAGGGTTTTCATTTTTAGTTGCAATACTTCGTAATCTAGTGGTTTAAACATAAAATCACAGCATTTTCTGTGTTTGGGTTAATGAATTAATGGATGTATGTCATTTATTTCGTAACATCATATTGGCATTTGGTGGTGTGTTTCTTTTAACATTTGTCCACATTTGTTATCTTAAAGAGCGAACGGCATGCTAATAATTAAGCAAAACAATGTAATCGAGGTGTTGAATTAGGGATAGAATTAGGGATGCACAACTGACACTCGACGGGTGTAAAGTGTGCCCTCCAAAGCCATCGATATTTTTTTATTATGTTGATATCAGATTACATCAATGCAATAGTTTCTCCATAATAAAGTTAGATAGATACTTTATTAATCCCAAGAGGAAATTCACATACTCCAGCAGCAGCATACTGATAAAGAAAATATTAAAGAGTGATAACAATGCAGGTATACAGACAGACAATATCTTTGTATAATGTTAACGTTTATCCCCGGGTGGAATTGAAGAGTCGCATAGTGTGGGGGAGGAACGATTCAGTCTATCGCTGAAGCTGCTCCACTGTCTGGAGATGATCCTGTTCAGTGGATGCAGTGGATTCTCCATGATTGACAGGAGCCTGCTCAGCGCCCGTCGCTCTGCCACCGATGTCAAACTGTCCAGCTCCGTGCCTAGAATAGAGCCTGCCTTTCTCACCAGTTTGTCCAGGAATGAGGCGTCCCTAATTTCTTTATGCTGCCTCCCCAGCACACCACCACGTAGAAGAGGGCACTCACCACAACCGTCTGATAGAACATCTGCAGCATCTTATTAGTTAACAAAATATAATGATGAAGGCTAAATTACATACAAGAGTAGCAACAGTTAAGTTATCACAAGAAAGCAGGATGCAGATAATAGCATTACAAATTAATAATGGATTTCTTTAACCTTATTTAGTAGAAAAAAATTCCATGGTTGAAAACAGGCAATTTTAAAATTTATATCCAAAACCATCAGAGAAGTGTAGTGTGCATCTGATGTGGCACAGTGACAGGCTGAGCACCTGCTGTTGTCATGTGTTATAAGCTTATAGAAGTTCACATACATACATTTAACTGAATATAATGGAGAAGGCTTGCTCCTTAGAAATAACTTATTTCTTATTGCTGCAGTTAGAAATACAATGCCCCTTTTCAGTGGCGACTGCTCTAAGACTACAAAGGAAGCTCTGCTTCCTCTACTATGTCAGAAAATAAATGCTCATATATGCACTGTCGTATTTATATTGGTTTTAATAAAAGTGCGCTAAAACGCGTTCAACTTCATGACTAGCTCGTTCAGATTCAAGGTATTTATTGTAGATTGTTTGACGTGATTTTCTTGTCATACATTTCAGCACATTAAACCCTCCTGAAGCCCAGCTTCACTGGAGCTCTATGGGGAAGCACAGAGGAGCTTTTTTCACTGCAGAAAAGCTGGACGGTAATTGGTTAAATGCACCAAAATCGTCACTCCCAGGGAAGCTCAATTTCTCTGGGAGTGAATGGGGAAGTGGGCGGGCCAGGACGATGGGCTGCTGCATGATGATTGTAGGAGCTGTTTAAAGGGCGGAACCCCTTTTTTGATTGACAGCAAGTCTTACGTATACATCAGCACTAGAGATTCGAGTTCAGTCCCATGCGGATTTGCAGGTGAAGTCGTACGACAAACTGCTGCCCTCTGTATTGTTTGCTGGTGATATAAACTATTTTTGTTTGTACAAATCATTCTTTAAATAATAATATAAAAAAAAAAACATATTATATAGCGTTTTTGACTTTGCTTGCTCCTTGTTTCAGTTTGCATTGTTTCCTCCCACAATCCAAAGACATGCAGGTTAGGTGGATTGGCGATTCTAAATAGTGTGTGCTTGGTGTGTGGTGTGTTTGTGTGTGTCCTGTGGTGGTTGGCACCCTGCCCAGG
Source organism: Polypterus senegalus (assembly GCF_016835505.1). NCBI lineage: Eukaryota > Metazoa > Chordata > Cladistia > Polypteriformes > Polypteridae > Polypterus > Polypterus senegalus. The sequence goes on from NC_053161.1 coordinate 182,097,867, forward strand.
ATTGGTTCCTGTGTGCTGGCTGGGATTGGCGCCAGCAGACCCCCGTGACCCTATATTCGGATTTAGCGGGTTAGATAATGGATGGATGAACTTTGCTCCTTGTTTCAGCAAGCTGTGCATAATTAAAGTAGCTCGTGGAAGGGGAACTAGCCAGCTAGCAAGCTGTGCATAATGGCAGACGGTGCTTTTGACAAAACCATTTAGTAGTCTTCCTAACGAGGAGAGACTCAAAATTAAATGGCAGGGCAGACCAACGCCCAAGATTGATCTGGTGCAAAAATCAGGAAAAAATAACAGATCTTTTCAGCTCTCCTGGTTTGACAAGGTGAACTGGCTGACTGGAAGTGCTGTGACAAAGAAAATGTACTGTTGGCCATGCCTCTTGACAAAACCTTCTCAGGGAATGGGATGTGTTTGGTCAAACGTGGGTTTTGGGGATCTGGGTAACTTTGACAGGGCATACAAAAGGCATGAAAAGTGCAAAGAACATGTGAGTTCATGTGCAAGGTTAAGTTGTCTGGGCAGGGTCAGGGTTGAACATGCAATCAATGAAGGTCTTCACATTCAGGTGGCAAAACATAATGAAACAGTAAAAAAAAAAACAGGGCCTTTCTACACTGTCTAATTGATGCGACTTCCTTGCTTGGCCGTCAGGAGCTGGCATTCAGGGGGCATGATGAGAGTAGTGAATCAGCAAATAAGGGTAATTACAGGGAATTTACAGAAACATTAGCTAAATATGACTCTGTCTTGGCCACATAATTTCAGTCATCAGCTGTGTTTTCTGGTATGTCCCACTCAATCCAAAATGACTTGATCTCTGCTCGCAGCCACTGTTTCTGATCATATTAAAGGTGACATTCAGACTGCCCCTTTTTTGCATGGCAGGTGGATGAAGCAACTGACATATCTTGCCATGCCCAACTGTCTGTCATTGTTAGATATGTGGATAGAGCATGTAAAATTCAAGAGTACTTCATTGGATTTCTGGATGTGTCAGTGGGTCGAGAAGCTCAGTCTGTGTTTGAAGTTTTAAACAAGAACATGCAGGGCTACAGTTTTAGAGAAAAACTTGTGGCACAAACCTACGATGGGGCTGCTGTCTTTGCTTCATCTCTCAATGGCCTACAGGCCAAAGTTAAAGTAAGAGCCCCTAGTGCAGGGTTTGTGCATTACTATGCACACAGACTGAACCTGGTGTTGTCCCAGGGTGCAAAATGTTTGCCTGAGTCAAGAATATTTTTTGCATCTCTCTCTGGGTTCACCACATTTTTTTCAAAGTCCACAAAACGTCTTTTCTTGAGTCGGCAGGGTCATCAAGATTGCCCAGAAACGCTCCTACTCGATGGAATTTCACATCACGGATAGTGAGCACTGTGGCAAACAATTATGCAGACTTTTGACAAGATTACCCAGGATGAGAGCATGGATGATGACACATTAGATGCTGCCAAAGGCTTTATAATGAAACTGGAGGATTTTGAATTTGTGTTCATGTTGTACACATATGAACAAATATTCTCTGAGACAGATGTTGTCTTTGATATTGTCCAGCAAAGGGCTATGGATGTTCTTTACTGCAAAAAAAGAATTGGGTCTCTCCTTGCTTTTGTCAAGGAGAAGAGGTCAGAGGTGGCTTATCAAGCAGTTCATGCAAAAGCAGCAAATCTCACATCAGACCCTCGAGATGAACCTATTAGAAAGCGCCGTCTGTCACAATTACAGGATCCCCAGGACCGCTACAGAAATTTGTACATGGCCATCCTAGACAATCTCATGGAGCAGATTTCTCAGCGTTTTACAAATTTAGAAAGCATGAGCTTCTTAGAATTAGTCAATCTAGGGAAATTTGATGAAATGAGACAAGTGTTTCCTGAGGAGGCATTTGAAAGTGTGCTGAAAAGTTATGGCCATTTCTTTGACTCAGGGAGACTGAGATCTGAACTTCAAGTACTATATTCAGATCATGACTTACAGGGGAGCAGGGGTAAGCTGTGTGATTTCTTGGTGTTTTTTAAAGACACGGAGTTGGATAGTGCGATGCCTCAGCTATACAAGCTGTTGTCGTTAGTGGCAACAATTGGCGCTACATCAGCAGGTGTAGACAGGAGCTTCTCCTGTTTAAAACAGGTCAAGTCATACACCCGCAACACGATGGGCCAAGATCGTTCGAGAAACCTTGCTCTCCTGGCGATTGAGAGGAAACTGGTTAAGTCCCTGGAAAAGAGAGCCAATTGGTACGACAGGGTCACAGACCACTTTCTGCCTAAGGAACGGGGGACAGAATTTACGTACAAATAACTTAATGAATTTTATGATGAAGGCCTAATATGAGCTTCCCCTGTTTCAAAAGCTAGCAGCCACCACTGCCTTTATTGTACATTTTTTTTTCTTGACTCTACAGGATGCCCGGTGGTAACCAGCCTTCCATGTGACTGAACAGATGCCAGTGTGCCCAAATTCTAAAACACAACTGGATGTTGTTTTCTTCTGTTTTTAAGATTCCCAATTCAAGATGATGTGCAGTTTATATTAGATTTGCTATTTCTACAGGTAAGACTACTGAGGCTTCCAGTTTCAGTAGTAATTTGTGCACAATTCCTGCAAAGCCTCCCCATATTTATTATTTGATCTGTAATATTTTGCTGGCTTGAATACTGTACTGTATATCTCCTTACTCTGTCTAGTAACTAACACAGCTTTTTATTTTAAACAGGAAAGCCTCAGAGTGTGAATCCTCACAAACACAGAGGCTGAGAAGCATCAGTCCCAGCAGTCACTAAACAGGGATGTTGTTCTGTTTTGCAAAATAACATTTATTTTCTTAAGTTACTGTGCTTTTGTTGCTGGAAATTTAAAAGAGCTGAGACTTAATTTTAACTTAAAACAAAACTAAGGCGGGAGAGAAAAACATATACAAGATATTTTCATGTAAGTAATGACACCAGGCGGCACGGTGACGCAGTGGTAGCGCTGCTGCCTCGCAGTTAGGAGACCTGGGTTAGCTTCCCGGGTCCTCCCTGCGTGGAGTTTGCATGTTCTCCCCGTGTCTGCATGGGTTTCCTCCAAAGACATGCAGTTTAGGTGGACTGGCGATTCTAAATTGACCCTAGTGTTTGTGTTTGTGTGTGACCTGCTGTGGGTTGGCACCCTGCCCAGGATTGGTTCCTGCCTTGTGCCCTGTGTTGGCTGGGATTGGCTCCAGCAGACCCCCATGACCTTGTGTTCGGATTCAGTGGGTTGGAAAATGGATGGATGGAAGTAATGACACCTGAGCACATCACATTAGAAGTTCAGATATACAGAGATTGTAACACAATGTCTACTGTATGTGTAATGTAAAAGGAAAAAAAATGATGTTACATATAATGACAGTTAAGTTGTGTTTCTTTCAAAATCCAACAAAAAAACCACAGTAATTAAAAAAAATATCATTAGTTAGACTTTACTCTAAGCTGACGTTTATCTATTGTGGTGGTTCTCTTTGGTAATAATTGATCTAGAGGTGAACCAAGAAAGGAGGAAGAACAAGAAGTAAGGGTGTGCTTTATTAATGTTTGAACTCATTGAGTGAACATCGTGTATCTACTGTGTTTATGTTTTTTACTGTTACATTGAAGTAGATGATTCTGGTCATGATATGGGGCAGCAGTTATTGAAGAAGAACGGAGAGATGTGTGCCATGTTGAAGCAGCGGCTGGCCCTCCTGCCTGGCACTTCTAGAATCCTCCATCTCAATCCATGTTCTGATCTGCTGTGCCTTTGCCAAGTGATCACTAGGTATTAGACTATTTTGTTTTTTTTTTTTTTCCTTCGGAAAACTGTCTCAGTCTCATTACGCTGGCCGCCTGTCTCACATAGAATTGATTTCAAGGTTCTATTAAATAATTAGAAGGCTTTGAGTATTTTAGACCCTGCCTGTACTTTGGATTATCTGCTCCCAACATTTCTTTTCTCAAATGTTGCTTTGCTTTTTATTCCAAGATTAACCATAAAAACTGGCAGCTTTCTGTACTCTGGAATGCTTTGCCAATAGAGAAGTGCCAGGCTGCAAATGTCAAGCATTTTGAAAAACTTCAACAAGCCCACTTTTCTAATTTGGCTTTTTCTTAATTACTTACATTGGTTGTAATAGATTAGAAATGGTACTGTGTACACTTTGTAAGTTCTGTACTGGGCACTAACCTCTGCTGTTTTTATCTGTTGTTTTTTTCCAGTTTATTGCAATGGTGCCCCTCTGCATCTCTACCGTCTGTTAAATCAACTCCAACTGTCTGTGATAGAAGACAAGTTCACAAGACGTCCTGAAATGGAATTGTGATTGTACTGAGATGGCCACAATTATGTATGCTGGGATGTGCGGAGGGGGCTGTGTGGGCTTTGGCTTGGGACCCCCAGAGGTTTATTATCTCCAGTATACTTGAAGGCTGCAAGTTTGTCTTTGTCCCCAGCAATTTGACCAGGCAGTGTATTTATTACAAAGGACAAGGACCCCTCCATTTGCTTCCCATTTACTTTTGTAATGCCTTGTTTGTAACTGTATTTTTGTAGAGCAATTTGAGCAACACTTGTAAGCAAAGGTGATATAAAAATATTATTAGTGAACAAATTTTAAGGGACAGATCAGGAAAAATATCAGTTTAAATAGAACACATTTGTTATGGAATATTGCTGGATAATAACTCTTTGACTGAGTATCATCTTGTTCATAAAGCTAAAATAGCATTTTTCCTTTTTTGACAAATTTAATGATTCACTTTTATTGTGTTCAAAACCTTTGCTAACATTTTTTAAATACTAAGGTAAAAATCTGTAAATATATTTGTGTTCTCTTTCCCTAATAGTTTTTAACACCTCCCCTTGTTGGCCATTTTCATTGTAGTTGTGTTCTAGTTAAATGCATTTCCCATTTATACATCTTTATGATTACTGAATTTTCTACTCATAATATATATACAGTTTATATACATATAAATATGGGTGTGTGTATAATTTTTTTTTGAGAAACATTGTTCACAGATGTTTCACTTTTGTTATTTTTAAACATACCATTTATTTCTTCAATAAAAAAAAAAGTAAGAATAAGTGTCTTGTATTTCTTTTTTTAAAGTTATAAAAATGAACTGGCTCTGTGTCAATATGGGTGAATAAAACCATTGACATGAGACGAGTCTGCACACAAACAGCGGTGTGTCATGTTGATTAAACTTGTAAGAATGAATATCACTGCCCTCCGTCCACATGTTGTTCATCATAAACTGAACTACATCATGCTGTTTAAATTCTGCTCAGTGGAGAATATTTTATTTTACAACTGTTAAATTCAGTTCAGTTTTATTATATTAATAGGTAAGTTGGTTTCTCAGCGGGTTTTACAGAGACGCCTTGAAATAACATTAAAAACACATCACTAAGAACAAATATATTACAAATATGAACTACAGCAACAAGCACTTACTGTATAAAAAAAAAAAAAGATCAAATAGATTAATTCAAGCATAACAGCGCACTTCCTTAATTTTAGTCTGTGGATATAAAGTTAAACTTCTCTGTAAGATTAATAGCCATTAGAATAAATGAGGATTTGAACTGGTGGCTTTATGCTCTTCATTTCTTCAGCATCTGACCTGATTGCACAACTGAGAACGAATTAAAGAATTTTAATAAGTGGACAGTCACAGTTAACACTAAAGGACAGGGACAGTCAGCACAATGCAATGCAACACAGTGTTAATTCTTTTCTTTTTTTGAAAAAGGACCATATATTTCTATAAAACTGGTTGGATACATTAGGTTTTGTAAACCTGATGCCTTAAGACAAATGGCAATTTTATTAATAATAATTGATGTCTAAAGATATTTTAAAACAAACACAATGTGCTGATAAGAGGGAAATTGCAACAATAGATCAAAGTGGAAAGGAAACTTTATATGATTTATTACGTGAATGGGAAAATAAAAACACTACATACTTATATATATATTGGATGAACTTGCAGTTTGGGGGCCCTTGGTGGCTTCGATGGCCTTCTGCTTCTGTAGATACTTCATAGAGCATATCGTACACAATTTTTATGATTGTCATCATTTGTAATGGTTCTAAATTATGTGTTTGCATGAGGACACCTGATTAACAATTCAATTGCAATTAATCTCTCAGTTCAAATTTGTAATCAAAAGTCACTATGTATTAATTGCAATTTGTCATATTTCCTTCAAGCAAATTAATATTTTTCTTTAAAGCTGAAATAACTCAGGGATTACTTTCTAATACAAAATAGTTTTAATAATCAGTTGCCTATGTATATTAAATTATTTTGGTTTCTTTATTGAACAGTTTTGTGTAATAGAAACAAATGAACAAACAGTACAACACGAATTAGTGAAAGGCTCAAAGTCAGATTAATTAATTAATACTTTTGAGCCACACAACAATGCAAAGAAGTTGGAACTTTGATTGGTTATGTCAATAATTCTATCTTTAAAGTGATATGAAGATTAAAAATTAAACATTATTACATTTCTGCCTATTTATTTAGCCAGTTGCTTAAGCAGACTTCAGTTTATTTCCACCAATTGTTTAAGTGTTGATATCCCAAATACAAAAACAAAAGTTCACAAGTGACCAATGCTGGGAATCGCTACTTAAATTAAATTCATTACATTGCTCATTACTTACAAAATCCTAATCTCCTCCACTTCAGTGCATTTCTTTTCTTCACTTGTCTTGATGGGGGAAAAACAAAGGGTCGGAGTAAAGCTGTATGTACACCGCATGTGTTGCTGCCATGATGTGATTTAACTGATCGGTTACTTCACTGCATTTCTCAGTTTGCTCTCTGTGCTTTGCTTGGAGCTCGTGATGGACAACACGTTACCTCTGGAAGGACAGTATCTCAAATCCCAGTCCAAAGGATGAGATGGAATCCTTGTCTCTCAGCGGCCTCGGTTGAGCACTTCAAGCTTAGTGCATTGAGCCCGTTGTCTGAAAGGCCATAGCGGCGCCCACAGATGGGTTGTCTGCAGTGTATGTGTTGGGGTTTGGCTGAATGTGGAGATGATAGGTCAAATGTTCTCTTCTACATTGATGCCCAGTGCACTAGAGATGAGGTTAGGCTCCTCCGCACACACTGCCTTGTCAATTTTGCTCTCGGGTTGGTCAGTTTAGCTTTCGGCTCAAAAGACCATGTAAAAGAGGGGTTTCATGGATCTCTGGAAAATGTGCTAATTCACAGGGTTTGGTCAACAGAAAACAGAGTGCAGGAGTCACCGTCAGATGACTGGAGATGACAGACAGGTGATTGTAATTTATTCAAAGCAGCAAATAATATACAACAATAAAGTAAGCACACTGTAGGAAAACCAAGATAGTGGAATGCAAAGTCTCTCTGGAACAGGAAACCCCTTCTGGTCAAAAGGCGTGACTTTACTAAACTATTTGATAATTATTATTATTATTATTATTATAATAATAAAATTTACTGACGCTGAGGAGACTTACAACATTTGAAACACAATTGCTGGCATTTCTTTTGCTTTTCCAGTATTATCACAGACAGCTGAAGTGACCTCCTCATGGTGACACACTGCCAGTGCCTATCAGACCTAACATATCAAGTCCTTTTGAAATTCATTCTAAAACATGTCTTTGACAGGTTAACATTGCTAGTACCTTATAAAAGATCTCTGAAAGAACATTTTCTGGGTGAAAAAAGAAATTCCACCTTTAGTTTATCATAACAACAGTTCAGTAATTAACAATTTAACACCAAAATAAAATGCAGGTATTTTATAACAATTATATTTTTTGGGTGGTATGCCATGACAAAGGGTTGATAGCCCCCGGTGTAGATCTTCTCCAACGAAGCCCACTTCTGGAGGTGGCACCCAGTCTGAATTCTTTGTGGCCCAGAAGATTCCGATTTGTGAGAATTGTTGGCCACATCCAGTACTGCAATTTGTGTAGCAAAGTGTATTATGTCTTTTTAATTTTTTATATCTGTTAGTGATGAATTTTCCAAAAAGCAATTGTTTGTGTAAACTTAGTGTCATATTTGGAGTACGGATGCTAATTAATGTAACTCCCCAGAGACGGCAGGCACCCTCAGGCGATGATGGATGCTGTACAGGTAAGTCTGCTCTCTAAAAGCCATTTCTAATTTTATTCTATCTATTTCACATGTATATTATTTGGTAATTCTCAAGTGTTAAATAAGTTGTGTGCCCCATGAGTTCTTATATAGTTTTGTATGTTTTATTATCAAAAGCAAACAAACAAAAACAAAATAAAATTTAAAAAAGCATTTGTTCTTTTAGTGCGCTGCCACAGAGTTAAAACATAATTCGGCATGGTGTACAGCATGATCATGTGTATATTTTGGATTTTAATTTTACATTTTTTTATTGATTTTGTATTAATAGTTTGTGTTAATAATTATTAGTAATTGATTTGATTTATTATTTAATAAGCACTGGCGAGAAGCTATTTGTTCTGTTTTTTGTCAAGGTATGTTTTTTTATTTTTTGTTATATTAAAATAGCAAAATATATAATATTATAAAGCTGAACTATTATTTATTGTGTGAGACTATGTACAGGGTGACAAAGAAAAATAGGAACTTTTGAAAAACCAAATAAAAATAGAATAAATCCAACAAAAAATTTTATTGACAGCAATTGAACCACTACAACTTGCCTTTTAAGAGACAGTAATCTAAATTATCAATGTCTGAAAATTACGTCCTGTAGATGGCGTCCTCCTGTACGTATGCATTCTTCCAATCTGCTGTTGAGGTTCCCCATTGATAGCTGCAACATCTCAGCTGGGATACCACAAATTTCATCTTGAATTCTTTGTTTCAATTCATTCAGTGTCCTTGGCCGACTCATGTAGACCTGACTCTTTAGGTAGCCACACAAGAAAAAAAATCAGAAAAGGACAAATCCGGTGGTATCTATCTATCTATCTATCTTGAGGGCCAGGGAATGTCACTGAATCTTGAGATGACACAGTTACTGAACAATTCTCGCACAGCTGCCATTGATTGCCTTGCAATTCATTACTAAATGGCGAGATTGTTTACAGCTCAAGGTCCCTTTTCCTCAGTGCTGCCAACTGTACATGGCTGCCACTACGCATTTGAAAAGTTCCCGTTTTTCTGTGTCACCCTATATATTGCAAAGTGTTTTTTTTTTTTTCTTTTTTCTGATGAAATGTGTATAATATATTGTAAATAGTTCTATATGTAATACGTATGTTATGAAAACAGAGCTAGACGCAAGTTGGAGGCTGTAGGGGCTTTGGTGAGAAGCCGTTTGTATGACGCCTGTTCTTTCTTTTGTTTCTGGAAATGGAAAAAGGATATAAACTTCTATGTCTCCTCCATGTGGATTTGTTTTTGATACAACACTAAGTAGGATGGATTTGAGTCAGTTACATGTGCTTACTGTCCAGGCAGGAGTGAACCTCACTCTTTAGTCAGGACAGTTCAGTTGTACTTCTCTCCAGTGTGAATTCTGTGCTTCTCTGAAGTGTAGTGCTCTGACAGATTTGTTTGTCACATTCAAAACAGCAATATGGCTTCTTTTTGAGATTCATTTCTTAACAATAGTTTAATTTGCTTACTTTTCAGGACAGGACTGAACCTCATTCTTAAGTCCTGAAGGGTTCTTGCTTTTCTGGACTGACTTTTGAACTGCTACTGTTTTTTATTCTGTTGTGAACTTTCGTGTGTCTCTGTAGACTGACGCTCTGTGAAAACTGTTTGTCACATTCATTACAGCAATATGGCTTCTCTCCGGTGCGAACTCTTGTGTGTCTCTGAAGATGGTCATTTCGTGAAAACTGTTTACCACATTCATTACAGCAATATGGCTTCTCTTTGGTGTGAACTTTCGTGTGTTTCTGTAGACTGCTCATATGTGAATACAGTTTACCACATTCATTACAGCAATATGTCTTCTCTCCGGTGTGAACTCTTGTGTGTCTCCGAAGACTGCGTTTTTGTGAAAACTGTTTACCACATTCATTACAGCAATATGTCTTCCCTCCTGTGTGAACTCTAGTGTGGTCCTTCAGACTGTTCATATGTGAAAACTGTTTACCACATTCATTACAGCAATATGGCTTCTCTCCGGTGTGAACTCTAGTGTGTCTCTGAAGATGGCCTTTTTGTGAAAACTGTTTACCACATTCATTACAGCAATATGGCTTCTCTTCCATGTGAACTCTCGTGTGTATCTGAAGAGCACTCTTTTTAGGGAATTTTCTGCCACATTCCACACAGCAGTGATCTTTCTTTCCTGTGTAAAATTTAAAACAAAAATGAAAAAAAGTGCTTATTTTTAATTCGCTGCCTTATTATCAACATTAACTTACATTAAATACATGATGGCTGAAATTAGGAAAAACCTTTGATCAGCATAAGCAATTATAAAACTTTTGTTATACTTGGAAAATACACTTAATTTGTTAATTTTATGTCCTTTATTACAACTGCTCAGTAGAGTCACATGTATAAAACTTCCTTATGCTCGGACACATACATGAAAGCTGTTTCTTATGCAAAAGTTAAGATTTATAAAACTAGAACTTGCCATTTAAACTGGCTCAAAGTCCCCTCAAGTTTTGAGCATTTGTAAGTTCCATGCAGACTTTATTTATTGGTGGTGGCAATTTAGCAACTCCAGGTGAAGAAACGAAGAACTGAATAGAAAATCTCATTTCATTACACATTTCACATTCTGATGTATGACAGGCTACACAAGGAGTGAGTTTTGATGTATCACAATGACATTTTGGCTAATAATTATGACTGAATTCTAAACTGATTTAAACTCCCTACTGTCATCCTCTTTGAAGTGTGTGCTGAACTGCAGCCTTCATTACAGAGACCACCATGCAGAATTCACACAATCCCTTTTCTCTTACAGGTCTTAACAGATATGGGTTATTTGGCGATGGTGGCTTTTCAGTGTGAACTGCCTGACTGGTGAGGAATCTCTCAGTCACCCTGAGCCACATAATGCCATCTGTATGGGATGGAATACTTAAGATGGTAGAGAGTGTCACAAACTCGACACAGAGTCAGAGAAAGGTTTGGGACAGCCACCCGTATAATTGACTTCATGGCTGCAAAAGTCATTTTAAATGAATACTGCACTGATGTGCACACAACCGAGTCCAAGACCGAACTGAGGGAATAGGGAAAAGGTACAGGCTTTCAAAGGGGAAAACAGGAAGTGAGATCATAGGGGTCGGGCTCATGGTCTTCAGCCATTGGTTCGAGCCATGACATGACATCACAGGGGCCGGAGCCGGCAAGGTCTCCATCCATAGGCTCGGTCCCGGAAGTGATGTCAAGAGAGCCAGGTGGAATCTCCCATGAATGGTCTACAGGAAAGGAAGAAAAAGAGGCAGTGCACTCCACCACATCCCGGCATGCCTCGGAACTGCCCTTACTCAAGCATTTTAGCTGCCTACCATGCGCATGTGTGTGACAAAAGATACATGCAAAATCGTTCCCATCAGGCAGTGCAAGTCATGATCAAAATGAAATCTGCAGCAACGTCTTCGGTCTTCAGAAGTGGTGGTCTTACTTGGCTTACAAGTCCCTTTATAATTACTGAGCTCACCAGTGTGTTCTCTCTTGTTATTGATATCCCAGACAGTTGAATTGGGTAATCTTAAGGTTTTCCAATGTCTCTAATAATATCATTATTATTTTCCAGCTTCTTTGTCTTTCATTGGCACAGCTCTTGCCCTCATGTTGAACAATGACAACTACAGAGATCAAAGGTAGGCTGTAGGTAGGAGTAAGCTGAGGTGTCTTAGGCTTGAAAGAATAAAGCAATGAAACAGACCTGAGGAATTACAAACACCTCTGGCACCAATTGTCCCAAACATTACGGTGCCCTGAAATGGGAGGGCGATTCAGAAAAAGTGCTGTCATTTCTACAAGGTGTGACTGAAATGTTTGCAAATCCCCTCAAATGAAAATCAGTAATTTGTATTTTAATTACATCTGAATTATTTAATTTGTAATTTTAAATGGTGGATTAAAGAAGTAAATGCAACAAGTATGTTTCATTGTCTCAGCCATTGTGAAGGTTACTATATAATACAGAGTGCCATGCCAAGCATGAAAAGTGCACCTTCAATAATTAGAATGTGTCATGACATTTATCCACACTTGAACTAAAACCACTTGACACCAAAACAAACAACAAAATGTCTTCTTTCATTCACCAAAGCAAAAGAGAGCAATTAATGAGTGATGCCTCAGTGCATAGGCCTACAGAAGCTGCAGTGACCTCGGAGAAAAATTAGAAGATGAAAAAAACTGAGGAAGAGTGCAGCTGTTGGTGTTTCAGCTCTACAGGGGAGTGACAGGTGGCATCAGGACTGGCAACCTTTGTGACACGCTGGTGACATTTATACTCACCATTATAATGTTAAAGGGTATCTACTGTCAGGACTTATTTATGTTGAGTAAGCTCAAATTTCCCAGGTTTTACTGTCAATTTGATCCAATGTGTGTGTTCATGTATGTAATTATTATCTCTGTTATGGCTGCAAACATCAAGCAGTCCAAGCCTGTACTCAATGAAGAGTACTATAAAGAAGAAATACCACTGAATTAAACAGTAGTGTTACACAAATTAATCAGTCTTGAATTAAAAATGCCCAGTTTTTGCTGTTTATTGTGAAATCAGCTTTGGTTGACTGGTCTACCGATTTCATGACATGGAATATGTTAAGCTGAGGACACACGCAGAACTGACAGAGTGCGCAGATTGGAAAAAGATGCAGAAAATTAACTACTGTTTGGAAATATCTTAAAAAAGACAACACACAATCAAATGCATTTCTGGATACATTACAGATACCACAAATAGATACTCTCAGTGCAGAGGAACTGGATAAACCTCTGGCACTACCAGAAATACTACATGCTATAAAGTCACTTCAGAGCGGGAAAGCAGCAGGCCCTGATCGCTACCCTTTAGAATTTTATAAGAAATTCTCCACTCAGCTAACTCCCCTGTTAATAGCAACTTTTACATAAGCCAGAGACAATCAAATTCTACCTCAAACATTTCACCAAGCATTAATCACTGTCTTACCTAAACAAAATAAGGACTTATTACAGTGTGCATCATACAGGACAATATCACTTATGAATAATGATGTTAAGATACTCTCAAAAATCCTAGCAGGAAGGATGGAGAAAGTGCTGCCTTCGGTAATAACACAAGCTCATACTGGATTTATTAAAGGTCAACATTTAGCCTCCAATCTTTGACTCCTGCTTAATGTAATATATTCATATAATATAAGTCAAACACCACAGAGATGATATTATCGTTGGATGCAGAAAAAGCATCTGACATGATTGAATGGAACTACCTTTCCACTACATTAGAGATATTTGGGTTTAGCCCCAACAATTGTGCATGGATCAAACTACTATATAACAATCCAGAAGCTTCAGTTTGTATTAACAACATTTGTTCAGACTACTTTAGACTAGAACGTGGTACCAGATAAGGATGCCCCTTGTCACCATTGCTATTCGCAAATCGCCATTGAGCCACTGGCAGTTCACTGTCGAAATGCTTTCCAGATAAAGGGAATTATCAGAGAAGGACTGGAAGAGAAAATTTCTCTATATGCAGATGATATGGTACTGTATATATCAGACCCACAAAATACTGTGCCTGCAGGCTTAACAGCACTTACAGAATTTCATAAGATCTCTGGTCTCAGAATTAATTTAAATAAAAATGTCCTCTTTCCAGTGAATTCTCAAGCATACAATATTAGATTGGACACTTTCCCTTTTATCATTGAAAATCAGTTTAAATACCTAGGGGTAAATATCACAAGTAAACAAAGCTCTTTATCAACAAAACATTGCCATCTGTATGTAAAAAAACTTAAGCAGAGATGGTCAACCTTTCATCTCACTCTAGCTGGAAGAATTAATGTTGTTAAGATAAATATAAATAATAAATAAATATCCTTCCTAAGCTTCTATTTTTATATCAAAATATTCCAATATACATCAATAAATCATTTTTAAGCAATCACATTCAACCATAACCTCATTTATTTGGAACTCAAAACATTCACATTTCCAAAAAGCGACCCTACAAAGACCTAAGGCTGAAGTTGGCATGAATCTACCTAACTTTCAGTTTTACTACTGGGCAGCAAACATACAAGCTATTAAAACCCGAACATAGACACAAATGGATGAACATACACAGGCTTGGCCCGCAATATAAATAAAATCCTGCAGTACTTCTTTATATTCCCTGCTTTGTGTCCTAATAAATGCAAGTTAGTGCTTCACTCACTCAGAATATGGAACTAATTTAGGAAGCATTTTAAGATGGAGAATCTTATCTGTGGCACCTCTGCAGGAGAACCGCCTTTTTCAACCCTCACAAACAAATGTAGTTTTTAATATCTGGAAAACATTTGGGATTAAATCACTTAGAGACCTTTATATAGACACGATCTTTGCATCCTATGAACAATTACATTCCAAATGTAACTTTCCAGCAACACATTTCTTTCACTATCTTCAAATTAGAAACTTTCTTAAACAGCACCTGCCCGATTTTCCTCATCTCGCACCCTCCTCTATGCCGGAAAAAATATTGGTCAATTTCGAGGACTCAGACAATATTTCTGCAATATATAGAATTATATTACAGTCCCTCCCTTTCAAAAGTCCAAGAGGACAACAGGAAAAAAGATCTCTCACTCAACATATCAGAAAAGGAGCGGAAGGTAGCAATGCAGAGAATCCACTTGAGCTCCATATGCATAAAGCATACAATTAGTCAACTCAAAATTATATATCGAGCACATCTGTCTTGTTTAAAACTGTCCAAAATGTTTCCAGGGCAAGATCCAAATTGCGAATGCTACAATCAAGTCCCAGCCTCACTGGGTGACATGTTTTGGGCCGGCACCAAATTAACATCCTTCTGGACGAAAAATTTGTAAGTGCCTTTCAGACAGCGTTGGTGTCACAATCCCTCCTAATCCACTAATAGCTGTGTTTGGTGGGCTCACAGAGGGGCTTAAAGTGGTGAAGGACAAACTGTGATTTGTATGGAATGATTACAATAAAATCAATAAAATTCAAAAAAAGGAAATATCTTAAAGTATCTGAAATGTAATAGGAATTGTATATATAAAGTTTAAAATTAAAAAGTTAGTTGTTAGTTACGTTGTATTTAAAGCAAAGACATTTCCCGCAACTAATTTGATGAGATACGTTTAGGTACAACACACAGCTGAGCACATTGACTTTTAACAATGCAGTGAAAGCAGAAAAACCACTAAGGAAAGAAACGTGTCTTAGCTGTCAATAATGGCACTGTTTAAAAAGAACCAGACATACTGTATGATCAGGACAGGACAAAAAAAATCAGAGTATCCCTCAAAAATAATTGCAATTTATCATTTTTGATACACCACCATTTACTATAGTAGAATTTAAGTTTCTCGGCATTTAATTCTTCACTCTGATGCACGATATACTCTGCCAAGCAGATGAACGTGTGCCTTTTCAGACATAGCGTTACCATGACATCTCATACACAGTGACATGCAAATGTGTGGGGACCCCCCTTTTGAAAATAACTGATACTATGAATAGTTAAATCAATACCAGATAAATTTTATCTCCAAAAGCCATAAAGTTAAAGAGAAAACACTCTTTTTTGTGTTTTAAACAAGATTTGGTCTTTTTTTTTGATTTGTAGAGTGAAAAAAGGAGTACCCCAGAAATGTTTGTGCACCCCAAGAGATCGGAGGTCTCAAATATCTTTTTTCCCCCCAAGACATCAGACCCTAATTAGCTCCTTAGGGCTTTGGCTTGTTTACAATCATCATTAGGAATGGCCAGGTGATGCAAAATTCAAAGCTGTATAAATTCTCAGACTCTTCAAACCTTGTCCCAGCAATCAGCAGCCATGGGCTCCTATAAGCAGCTGTCTAACACTCTGAAGAATAAAATAATTTATAGTCACAACGCAGAAAAAGACTATAGAAGATGTCAAAGAGTTTTCAAGTAGCCACCTCCTCAGTTGGTAACGTTATTAAGAGATGGCAGTTAACAGCAATGGTGGAAATCAAGTTGAGGTCAGGAAGACCAAGGCAAGTTTCCAAGACAACTGCTCATAGCACTGCTAGAATGGCAAATCTAAACCCCTGTGTCCTAAAGCTTCCTGGTGGTCTTTTGTAGTCAGACTCTGGAGTGGTGTTGCACTGTTCTACTGTACAGCAACACCACCAGAAATATGAACACCAAGAAAGAGTCATCAAAAGAAACATTTCCTCACCACAAAATTCAAAGGATGCAAGAGGCCCAAGTTTCATGTTTTGTCATGGCTCTCTCAGTTCCTTGATCTGAACATTAACGACAATCTGTGGTGTGACAGACTGCCTGGGCCCATTTCCAGCAGGGATGCCTTCAGCACAGAAAGACAGGGGGAGAGGGCCTATTCTGGATACTGTCTCCCCCAGACTGATAGAGAGCAGCCCCTTTGGCTTGCAACGGGGCCACGGGTTTGGAACGTGTAAGCTCAACCTTGTTGAGGCCCATTGCCACCCCCAGGAGGTACCTGGATGTTAACTGGGCCCTGTTTAGCAGCACTTCCGCCACACCAGGAGGTGCTGCAGGAAGAAGGTCATTGGACGCCTGGGGCCTCATGTATAAATTGTGTGTACGCACAAAAATGTTGCATACTACCATTTCCACGCTCACACCATGATGTATAAAAACTAAACAGCGTAAAGCCATGCACATTTTCATGCCAGCTAATTCCTTGGCCTACGCAAGTTCTCTGCTTGGTTTTGCAAAATGGCGGCACCCCACATTAATATAGTGCTTTTGTTCCAGTGTGGTTTCCCTTTCTTTTTTAGATCCACATCCCTGACGCAGCTTTATCAAATACACTGAAATTAACCACATATTGTCAATTCATTTAAGGCATCCGATTGTAATTAACCTGCAACAATATAATGGTTCACAGAATGGCCAAACTATTCCAAATACCATAGTAGCCTTAGAGTTGTTACTCTCAAGTATTCATCCCACTGTATCGGAGTGTGGAATCACAGCTCTACAGCAGCTGATCAGAACGAGAATTATCGGGATACAGCATCAAGCACATACTGCCTCAGCCATGCTGTCTATTTGAACTGCTCTCGTACGGCAAACGCTTCAGAGCCTTTCCTGTAGGAACATTGCAGTTCAAAAACAGTTTCATCCCAAGAGCACTAAACTCACTCAATCAGATCAAGTCCTTCTTGTAGAACTGTTTGTACTTATAAGTACAATCACCTCGCTGTAAACTTGCAATACAGTTATAATATTGCACAACCTGAGCCACTTTTTAAAGTATGTATTTACATATGATGACAATATCATTTTTAAGATGAAATGCAGCAAAATATGTTTATTACATTATACAGCTATGAAGAGGATGAAGAATGGAAAAGGCACTGGTCCAGATGACATACCTGTGGAAGCATGGAGGTCTTTAAGAGAGATGGCAGTGGAGTTTTTAACCAGATTGTTAAATGGAATCTTAGAAAATGAGAGGATGCCTGAGGACTGGAGAAGAAGTGTACTGATGCTGATATTTAAGATTAAGGGGGATTTGCAGGACTGTAGTAACTGAAGGGGAATAAAATTGATGAGCCACAGCATGAAGTTATGGGAAAGAGCAGTGGAAGCTAAGTTAAGAAGTGAGGTGATGATTAGTGAGCAGCAGTATGGTTTCATGCCAAGAAAGAGCACCACAGATGCAATGCTTGCTCTGAGGCTGATGATGGAGAAGTTTAGAGAAGGCCAGAAGGAGTTGCATTGTGTATTTGTAGACCTGGAGAAAGCATATATGACAGGGTGCCTTGAGAGGAGGTGTGGTATTGTATGAGGAAGTCAGGAGTGGCAGAGAAGTACGTAACAGTTGTACAGGATATGTACCAGGGAAGTGTGACAGTGGTGAGGTCTGCGGTAGGAGTGACAGATGCATTCGAGGTGGCGGTGGGATTACATCAGGGATTCTTATTTGCAATGGTGATGGACTGGTTGACAGATGAGATTAGACAGGAGTCCCCGTGGACTATGATGTTTGCTGATGACATGGTGATCTGTAGCGATAGTAGGGTGCAGGTTGAGGAGATCCTGGAGAGGAGGAGATATGCTCTAGAGAGGAGAGGAATGAAGGTCAGTGGAAACAAGACAGAATACATGTGTGTAAATGAGAAGGAGGTCAGTGTAACAGTGAGGAGGCAGGAAGTAGAGATGGCAAAGGTGGAGGAGTTTAAATACTTGGGATGAACAGTACAGAGTAATGGAGATTGTGGAAGAGAGGTGAAAAAGAGAGTGCAGGCAGGGTGGAATGGGTGGGTACAGAAGAGTGTCAGGAGTAATTTGTGACAAACGGGTATCAGCAAGAGTGAAAGGGAAGGTCTACAGAATGGTAGTGAGACCACCTATGTAATATGGGTTGGATACGGTGGCACTGACCAGAAAGCAGGATACAGAGCTGGAGGTAACAGAGTTGAAGATTCCAAGAAAATTGGGTGATGAGGATGGACAGGATTAGAAATGAGGACATTAGAGGGTCGGCTCAAGTTGGACGGTTTGGAGACAAATTCAGAGAGGCGAGATTGCGCTGGTTTGGACATGTGCAGAGGAGAGATGCTGAGTTTATTGGGAGAAGGATGTTAAGGATAGAGCTGCCAGGCAAGAGGTAAAGAGGAAGGCCTAAGAGGAGGTTTATGGAAGTGGTGAGAGATGACATGCAGATGATGGGTGTAATAGAGCAAGATACAGAGGACAGAAAGATATGGAAGAAGATGATCCGCTGTGTCGACCCCTAACGGGAGCAGTCGAAAGAAGAAGACGACATTATACAGATAAAATTTTAACATGACGGCACCGCGGCACAGTGGGTAGCACTGCTGCCTCGCAATTAGGAGACCCGGGTTCGCTTCCTGGGTCTGCCCTGCGTAGAGTTTGCATGTTCTCCCTGTGTCTGCGTGGGTTTCCTCCGGGTACTCCGGTTTCCTCCCACAGTGCAAAGACATGCAGGTTCACTGGAATTGGCGATTCTAAATTGTCCCTAGTGTGTGTGTGTGTGCCCTGCAGTGGGCTGGCACCCTGCCCGGGGTTTGTATCCTGCCTTGCGCCCTGTGTTGGCTGGCTGTGAAATTTTAACCTCATTTAAATAATATATATTGTTAATAATTTAATATGTGAGGACACAGTGTTGCAGCGCTAGCGATGTTCTTGCCTCGCGCTGTATTCTTGCTGGAATTGGCGTGCCCCTGGATGGATAGAAGAATAGAAAAATTAAACATGTACTGCAAAGATATTTAAATGTTCCTTAAAAGTTTTAAAGAATCGGTGTTCTAAGCTTACAGATGGATTGACATCTGTTACAGAGCTGATTGTGTGTTGATTGGTGACTTGGAGAAAGAAAATGACAGGAATTGAGGGTTAGTACATTCTAAAGAGACAGTACTGCTGCAATAAATTATTTCATCGAAGGTCACGCAAGGCTAAGCAAGCATCTTGATGGAGGCAGGAACATTCTCTGGATGAGGGCGAGTTCATCACTATTTCTGCGCCACGGTGTTCCCATGTTTAATAACGTGCTTCAACTCCTATCATCATGAAAATGATATCAAGTATACATCGCAGAATTTAAATTATTCACAGAGCTGTAATATCATGAATGTAATGGATTCCGTATCCTGTCGGAGGAAGAGAAAGCCCGTTTGAGAACCACGTAGTGATTCACCCACATAGAACACATAGTCTTGAATTAAAAGTGCCCATATACAATATAAAGCATTTAACGTGCTACTTTAGTTATGTTGGGATTTGAGATACTAGCACATTAAACGATTTTAAGATGAAATTTATGATGTTCTACGTTAATGACAAAGTAACCTACGTGATTAAAGTGGAAATTTCAAGATTAAAGTTAACATTTCAAGCTTTTTTTCCCCACTGTGTTCCTATTTTTTTTCTTTTCTCTGTACCCTAATGAGCTTTCATAGGACACTCAGATGGTGGGCTACGATCTGCCTTTTCACAGCGACTTTAATAAATGATAACTTCTTTTTTATTTCAGTCACTTTGCGACTTTTTGAACTTGAACTTTCTAATTTCTCTGTCATTTTATGTCACTCGATCAACTTTCTTTTGTTATTTATACCACTGTTTAAACCAACAAATAGTAAGTTTTTCTTTGCCTCCACTTGGTATTCGTTAAAATTCTTTCATTTTTCCCCTGTACTTTTGCCATCATCTTTTCACAGAATGCTGAGCTTTAACATGCACACGTACTGGTCCCGGTACATAACGACGATTGGACGACGTCACAATCATGTCACAGCCATGTGTGCATGCCTCTCTTTCATGCACCTCGACATACTACACATCAAATGAAAATTCAGAGTCTCGTCTTTCCGATGATATAAACCATTTTGACACACAACAACCACAGCACTGACACTAAATCCTTTTTTACAGAGAAGTAAATACTTTTAAGAGCTGACTTTTCCTACCTTTGATTACCTTTGAAGGCTCTTTGCAAGTCAAACATCAATATTTCCGAGCAATATTGATCTCATTTTGTCCGTAAGGCTCCAGGGAATATAATCCAGTAAAACGATTAGGTCCAAAACACACGATAGATCCTCAAAGGAACAAAAACTCCAGAAGACGTTTTTTAACTTGAGACTAGCTCCGAGATTTTTTTTTATTTCTATTGGTCATATCAGACGTAATTTGTTTCTGTTGGCAATAACCATGCTAAAGCATGTTACACGGAAGTGTTAGCTTCTGATTAACACCTAAGTTGGCCAAGTACAAGGGGTCTGGGGGGTGACTGGCACCTCGTATAGCCAACGAGTGTCACAGACAGCTGAACGATGACGCACAACTCCAAACCTTGGTAGAATCTACCAGTTTGATTGGACGTTGTGAGTGACACTCCAAACTTACAGCCAATGAGCAGCTGAGCACGCCGATATGTAACTTGCCATGCTAACTTGTAAACAAAACCGATCAGAGCTGCGCGAAACTGGCATTTGTGCCAGTCTGCAGACTTGGTGCGTGGTTGTTTATTGTGATTTCACCAAGTTTTTTTGCATTTTAAATATGGATAAAAGTACAGATAAACATAAATACACTCTCGATTAAGTAATAGAGGCATGTACGCGGCATGACAGTGATCGATCGACCAGGAGACGTCTAATGGCAGAGAGCGACATGTGACACGCCCTTGTGCTTTCTGCCTGCAAGGGATTGCTACAATCAGTGGCACATGGAAAAACGCTGAGCTGTGTTGTAACAGTTTGTAAAAAAATGTATATAGTTTGTGTGCATTTTATTTAAAAAAAAGTAAAAAATAAATAAATAAATATATATATATATATATTTTTTTGGCCCATAAGACTTGTTTTGACTATTTTTATATTGAAATGTGTATTTTTTATTGTTTTTATTATGGAATATGAATTTCCATAACTAATAGAGTGACACTGTATGTAGATATGGATTCACTTAGGTGTAAGCTTTCAGTTGAGCCCTCATTGATATATGTGGGTTGAAGCATTCAAAAGTTATTACACTTTTTCCATACGTTCCAAAATGTGGATAATGGTCCCTCTAAAAAGCACCTGGGCATGCCCACATAAAAACTGGTGTAAAAATGTCATTTTACAGGTATTCTTTTCAAATTTGAAATGTGAGTAGTCAACAAGTTATTCTGTTGGTACATAGTGTGTTTCTGTCCCCACCTACCTACTGCAGCTATAGAGGCCTTTATTTTCACAAAAAAACTTAGGCGAGAACAAAAAAATTCATTTTTTCTGTGAGTTCTAATGTGCATAACTTTTGATCAGTCACACCTACAGTGATTCTGACTATTAAGGGTGAAACTAGAGAATGTTACCTTTACAAAGAGACCAAACATGTGTTTATACTCCAGATAGTTTAATAACAGCAATGATTCTAATTTGGAGAG
This sequence comes from Polypterus senegalus, assembly GCF_016835505.1. Classification (NCBI taxonomy): domain Eukaryota; kingdom Metazoa; phylum Chordata; class Cladistia; order Polypteriformes; family Polypteridae; genus Polypterus; species Polypterus senegalus. The sequence continues at coordinate 182,119,938 of NC_053161.1, forward strand.
GTCAAATTACAAGCAATTTAGCAAAAATGACCCCGCTTGATAAGGGGTTAGGCTATTTAAATTGATTTGCATATTGAAAGAGGTGTAATTATGGGAGGAGTTTGGGGAGTGGTAGCAGGCGTGTGCACGTGCGTTACTTTTCATGCTGACCGGCATTTATGGAGCAGAAGAACATGGAAGTTGGCGTACGCACAGATTTATGCATCTGGATTTTTTTGTGCGTACGCACATTTCTGCTTTTGTCCGTATGGCATGTTTTAGTGTGAATTCTACGCACGGCGTTATGCATGAGGCCCCTGGAGTCAACCTGGTGCCCTATAATACAAAACTATGAAAAATGCTGTCTTGCTCATCACAAATAAGCACAATTTAAAATTAAAATACTAGTCACCACTGTCACAATTACACTTTATAGTTCTGGTCAGCAGCACAAATCTCCAGACATTATACAAGGGTCACTGAGACACACAGACCACCTGCCACACCAGGCCTAGGAGGGGGAGCAGCACAGGCCACATACCAAGTGTTTATGTCACAACACTAGATACTCCATGACTGTGCAGGTCAAAGTGGGAATCGCCATTTTAATAGGATTTTTAGTGACACTCAAGACCTGTTAAGACAGAAGATTTAATAAGGAGGCAGAAATTCAGCTGCACCCCCTCACCCTGCAATCCTGAATGAATGGCTGAAGCGCAGCTCATACCAGTTATCAGCCCAGTACTTCATCTAAACACAAAGGTGTAAATCAGAGTTGAGGCTGCAGCTTTTCAGATTGTCCATCAAACAAATCAACACCAAAACTGACTTTCATCTTAAGCTTGTAACCGAGAACTGAACCTGCCTGTTTGTGAGAGAAAAAATAACGAGCCTATAAGCAGGCCCTGGATCTGCAACTAGAAGGGGCTTTAATTGAATCACCAGGGGCTACACCCTCCTTTAAATGTAGCTGCATTCACCTCTTCTGTCTCTTTTGGTGGATGATGACTGAGGATATGGTATCTCTGGGGAGCCAAAAAGCAGACAATGCTTTCTTTGTGTGGGCTGAAAGCTAACAATTTGCTCCCTTTTGGGGTGGGAAGCTGTCCACATTGTGCAGAGCAAACAGTTCACAAACTTTCTTTGACCTGGAAGCTCCTCTCCATAGAGCCTTGGACATAGACGCCCTGAACTGACTCTAAGAGCCACTCTTACCAACCTCTGTTCTAGTTCCTGAGCAGTCTGGCAAGACTTAAAAAGAGCCATTATTACAAGACGGGAGTTTCAGTACAAACAGAGGGAATAGTAAAGTGCTTAACAGTGAGTAGAGAAACACAGAATCACAGCACACGATGAACAAAGGAACACGAGTGAACTCCAAAGAGAGAAAAGTCCTCCACTTGAACCTGGAACAACAACAGCTACAACTCCACATAACATCAGAAATCATTTTTAAGGCCCTGGTATGTATATAAAACTGTTTATCTAAGCCAAGACAAATTTGAACTCTAAACAGCAAGTAAAGAAGCAATCTCTTCTGAGATATGCTTGTAAGTCTCATCTGTCTGCACCCTTTCTTCACTGTCAACGAATAATCAGTTATCAACTGATTCTTCCATGAAAACCCTAAATACAAAGAGGACTGTTTGACTTATGTTAGGTAGATTGCCCAGAGGGGACTGGGCGGTCTCTTGGTCTGGAACCCCTACAGATTTTATTTTTTTCTCCAGCCTTTGGAGTTTTTTGTTTTTCTGTCCACCCTGGCCATCGGACCTTACTCTTATTCTATGTTAATTAATGTTGACTTATGTTTATCTTTTATTGTGTCTTCTATTTCTCTATTCATTTTGTAAAGCACTTTGAGCTACATTTGTTTTGCATGAATATGTGCTATATAAATAAATGTTGATTGATTGATCAAATTTAAATAATCCTTGTGTTTATCAACAAATTGTATTATTCTGTTTCTTAAATTAAAAGTACATGAGTTGCCTTGATGTACTGTGAGTCTAATGGCCAGAGACCCTCTTCTCATACTGAGGAGTAAGGTAAACAAAGAGAGAGAGCCTTGCAAAGTTACTTTCCTTTGTGTAAACAGAAAGTGGAAATTTTACAATCAAATTTCGGAGAACTGGCAAATCATCCCAATATGCCAATCTGATACACCTAGTTTCTTTAATACAACTTAATTCGAGTTTTGAAGGTCCCTAAAGTCCTTCTCTCCATACTACCTGGTAATTTATTCCACATATCTGTGTTTCTCTGTGTGAAGAAAAACTCTTTGATGTTTATGTAAAACTTTCCCATAACTTTCCAACTGTGTCCTCCTGTTCTTGTTGAATTCTTTTTAAATTATCAGCCAAGTAGAGTTCGAATGCTTTAATTACCTTCATGATTTTAAATACTTTAAATACAGTCATGCCTCCTCTTAATCTCCATTTGCTTAAACTGAAAAGTTTGAACTCTTAAACTTTTCTGATAACTGTGGTATAGCGGGTCCACAGCTCACGTCAAAAAGGACACTTTTTGAAATAAATAAATAATCACCGCACTCGTAGCTTAGAGAGGAGGAGTGGTATTTGTGGCCAGAGCGGTTCCCGCGTGATTCGTGATGCGGACGGTCCTCACTTAAGTGCACAGGCGAAGAATCATCTGCATCCGTAATTGATGCCGGGAGCTGCCAATTGCTACATCTGATCCACATCTCCGTGATAAATAGAAGCGTGATGTGGCTAGAAAGAGAAGAAAAAAAAAAAGAGGAAAAAAAACGTTCGGGGTTTGAGATGGACAGAAAGTAGGAAGTAGGGAGGAGAAAGCCGGTGCATGAGCGAGCGAAGGTGCTCATAATGGAGAACACCTACAGCTGAGAAGAAAGCCTCAGTGTTTAGCTGGCACCCCAGAAGCAGGCGGTAGTGGTCGCTCCCACTGAGCAATATTGAGGAGCGGGAGTGACTGGAAGAAGGATGGCTCACCACATAAGGCCGGGAAGGCAGTGGGAGTTGGGACTTGAGATGTGAAAGCCCCAGCATGAGCGCCCTGGTCAATGGGGAGCCCAAGTCACGGTCAGGTGAAGCCCACCGGAGCCAGGTATCGGCGAGGTGAACAGACCAACAGGAGAAGGCAGAAAGAAGGTCAGCTGCAAGTAAGGTGGCTCCCCAGGTTTATAGCCTGGACGGGAGAAGCAGGGGAGTCACCAGTAGAAAGGCATTGTTTTAAACTTGTTTTTTTAGGATTTATTCATTGTTTTAACCTCCACAATTCATCTAAACACTGTTTAGATTTTGATTGATGTTTTAATAAAGCACTTTGCACTTTTTGCACCATCCCCTTGTTACATTGTTGTGCCTCACTGTCTAGCTCATCGGTGACATTACAGACGGTGTCGAGTTCAAGAACATGGGAGCATGGAGCAGAACCCGCATTGTCACAATAACTCATACCTTGACATCCCTAGAATTAGCCTAGTCACTCTTCACTGGAGTTTGTCTAGCTGCTAGATCTGTTTTGTAGCCTGGAGACTAAAACTGCACACAGTAATACAGATGAGGCCTGCAGTGTTTTATAAAGCCTCTGCATAATGTCCTGTGACTTGTACTCCACACATCAGGGCACTAAATAATCTGACATTCTCTTAGCCTTCTTAATGACTTCTGAACTCTCTAGGAGTCGGTAATAATGATTTCACTACAACTCATAAGACCTTCCATTGTGTATACAAACCATACATTTTTACTTACTACATTTAATACTTTGCATTTATTTAAATTAAATTTCATCTTCAACAAATCTGTCCAAGCCTGTGTACTGTCCAAATCCCTCTATTGTGATGATTCAACAGATTCTCGATTATCTGCCAAATCCACCTACCTTAGCATCATCTGAAAACTTAACCACCTTGTTATTTTTATTCCTATCCAAATCATTTATATCATTATGCTACTCGATATCCAGAGTCTGTTACCTTACGCTCAGCCACGTCTTAAGCTATCGCACAGGAAATTGTAGGGGTCTTTGAGTGTGATGGCATCCCTAAAGAAGTCCTTACAGACCAAGAGACGTCTTTCACGTCGGAAAGCATTTAGGGAAATGGTCAAGTTACTTTAAATGCTTTTTTAAGTCCTCGGTGTATCATCCACAAACCGATGGTCTGGTAGAGAGATTTAATCAGACTCTCAAACAAATGCTCCACAAAGTTGTCATCAGGGACAGGGTTCTCTCCTTTTGAATTGTTATAAGGATGACAACCTCGGGGAATACTGGATATTTTAAAAGAAGGATGGGAAGAAGAGGCTCTTCCCTCTACCAATATATTAGAATATATCGCACAGTTACAAGATAGATTTGGGAAAATTCAACCGATTTTAAAAAGCCACTGTCACAAAGATGAGTCGCAGACATCATAAAGGTTTGGGGCAGCCACCTGTATATTGTTTCCCCGCTTCAAAATTGAAATAAATTGAAAAGAGATGATCACAGGTTTGAGTCCAAAATAGGATATTATGGAGATAAGATGGCAGCTTTAAAGGCAGGTAAGGGAAATGATATCATCAGACCCGGAACCGGAAGTGTTGTCATCATTGGTGCAAGAACCCTGCAGGATTTTTCATGCAGAGCGATTGAGAGAGACAGTCAGCACACCCTGCTGCCCCCTGGTCTGGCGTGGTATTTCTATCATTTAGGCCATTCATCCAACCCGCTATATCCTAATTACAGGGTCACGAGGGTCTGCTGGAGCCAATCCCAGCCAACACAGGGTGCAAGGCAGGAAACAAACCTTGGGCAGGGCGCCAGCCCACTGTAGGTAGGCCATTCAACTCTGTCTCTCAATCATTCAGCTGTCTCCCAATCACACGTGTCTGACAATATATTTATATAGCAGTGGCCCTCACACTGGCCCTTGTAGGTGTGGAAAAATAATAAACAGTTCGATCAATCTGGTGCATGTGACAAAAACCATGCAGACCCTGTCTTGTCCATAGTGCACATGACAAGTGCAACTTCTTGTTTCTCCTAACGAAAAAAAAAAACCACAAGTGACCAACTGATGAACTTAAAGGATGTGGTAAATGCTGATCCAAGCAAAATGTTGTAAGATGTAACGGTTTGAAATTCTTGTGCAACTAAAGTCATAAAGACAAAGGCCCTATAAAAGATTTGAGACACCGACCCCTAGAGGCAGATGAAGGGCAGGTGTCCTAGGACTGTGCTTCTCTGTCATTTTACCTTTGCCTGGTGTGTATTAATAAAAGATTTTTTACTAACTTTAATTATATCTCTCTGTCTTCAGTCACAAGAAACGACAATATAGAAAAAGTGTCAACATAGGACACCACTCTTATAATCACCGAGTTCTGATGGGGTTCCTCACACCATAACCCTCTGCTTCCTATGTTTAGCCAATTCGGCACACCACACTGTGAACTTTCACTTCTTTTAGTTTAGTGGCATCTTATCAGATAATTACTGAAAGTCCAGATAAATAATATCATCATATCCTTTGGTTGGTTCCTCATAGATTTCCAGCATGCTAGTAAAACACAACCTCCCTCATCTGAATCCATGCTGACTGTTTAGTAAAACTCCTGTTCTTACCCTGTGTCACTCAATCTTTTCCTTAATAATTCCTTTCATTTATGTTCCTGTGATGCAAGTTAAGCTTACTGACCTGTTGATACTTCAGTTTTCCCAATCGCCCTTTCTATATTAATGGGATTACATTTTCCAGTTCATAAAAACTGACCCAGTGTGCAGTGACTACTATAAACTATCCATCAGAGGATTATATACAGTATACTGTATATTTACTAAACTCTGTAAGCATTTAAGGATAAATAGCATCTGGTCCTGGTGATTTGTTTGATTTCAACCAATTCAATCTTCGCAGCACTTCTCTCTCTACAATTTCCAAATCCCTAAGTACCTCCTGTGGTATTGCAGTTCACATCAACAGGCCATTTTTAAAATAAATAATCACCACACTCGCCGGCTTAGCGAGGGAGCATGGTGGGGTGTGGCTGAAGCGTTTCCTGGGGAATTCGTGATGAGGCCGTTTCTCACCTGAGTGCACAAGTGTGAAACAGTCCGCAACCATAATTGTTCCCAGGAGCTGCTGATTGCCACAGATACCATGTCCTCATCATAAATAGAAGCGCGAAGTGGCTAGGCTAGGAGAGGGAAGAGAAATGAAAGAAAGAAATGGAGGATGCAGGAGTGTGGTAGAAAAGCAGGAAGCAGTGAAGAGAAAGCCAGTGTGTGTTAGAGAGAGAGAGATAGCGAGTGAGCGCTCACAGGCAGCTGGACAGGGAGCACTAGCAGGGTGTTTGGCTGACACCCAAGGGCCATAGGTAGTGGTCGCTCCCACTGAGCATTTTATGAAGAGCGGGAGTAACCAGAAGAAGGGTGGCTGGCCGCATAAGGCCGAGAAGGCTGCGGGAGTCGGGATGCTTGGAAGATGAATTTCCTGGCGTGAGCATCCAGGTTGTTAGGGAAGCCAAGTCTCGGTCTGGAGGGAGTGGAACCGAAGCCATGGATTGGGAAGCCTCCAGATCAGTAGTGGAAAGAAGGTCAGCTGCAGGTAGGGCGACTCTCCTGTTGCGGGGCCATATGGGAGAAGCAGGAGAGCTGCCAGGTAAAAGAAGACAATCGGGCTTTGTGTTTTTAAAGGAATGTTTCCAGCATTGTTTTAACCTTATCGTTTTAAAGGGTTTATTTATTGTTTTAACCTCCACTTCACCCCTGTTTTATGGAATATTTATTTATTGAAGATTTAAAGCACTGCGTTATTTATTTGGATACTGTTATGGTTTTGTTGGTTTAAATAAAAGCCCTTTGCACTTTTTGCACAATCCCCTTGCTATGTTGTGCTTTACTGCCAGGCACATTGGTAACATTGCCGACGGTGACGGGTTCAAGGGCCCCCAGTAGCAAGATGGGAACGTGGAGCAGAACCCGCATCGTCACACCTCCTTGGTAGTTCCTGTTACAACTGAGAGGTTATCCACTTTTTCAGACATGAAATCTTCAGAAAATGGAAAGTTTCGAGCATTTTATATTTCACTACCGGAGTATTGTAATTCCCCTTTATTGTTCATGTGGCAATTCACTTCCTCCTTGACTGTTATTTTACTCCTGAAATACTGAAAGAATGTCTTTGGCTGCAATATTTCTCTTTAACTGTCTTTTAGAGACCTTATATCTTTCCTAATGTTTGCTCTCAAATGCACTACTGTTAGCATTGGGGTTATTCATTTTAAATGATTTATTCAGTCGTTCTTTTTTTTCCTTTGCAGATTCTTTTCTACCTCCTTATTTACCCACTTCAGAGATTTTATCAATTGTTTTGAATCCATCCCGCATCATATGTAAAATGTTTAAATTCTTTCTGCTAAAAAAACACAGTTACTTTTGCCTGTTTATTGCTATGACACTGACTTGTCGGCTACTACAAAAGCTTTCTCCACCCTCCGCCCCACAGACCCAAGTTTGGAGTAAGACTGGAGTAACACCTGCTGTTGTGTGAATCACAAAAACAAAAAACAAACACCATTGTAAATAGAAAAAAAATGTTAAAAACATAAACTGCTTCTCTGCTCCTTAATAGCTACCAAAAAAAAAATGTTTAGCAGCAAAAGTCATATTTAATGCACAATCACATAGAAGGAGCACAGACTAGCACAGAACACACAGACTTTGTCACTTTATGATTTAAGAATGATGTCAACATGTCAGTCTAAGTTGTTTCTCCAATCCACCGCTTCAATGTGTAATCCAAAGGTTTGATGTTTCATCCAAATACTTCTTTAAGGATGTCACAAGAACCTTAGAAGAACTGAAGAGATGTGTAAAGCTGGCAAATGTGACAAAAGAATTTTGGAAGACGTGGGAGTCCATCAATGCATAGAGAGCCATACTGTCTACAAAAATGGAGGAAACTCACTACTGGAAAGGGCAACCCATAAAGATCACAGCATGAAAACAGAGGTGAATAGGAACCCAGACAGGCAGAGCAAAGGGCCTGCAGAAGTCTCCGGGACTTATGGAGAAAAGCGTAAGAATGTAGTTTACAGAAGAGCAACACAAAGGAGATCAATGCAATCTAGAAAAACCATAACTGCACATCTGAAAAATTGTAAAAGATCATCATGATGTTCCAGAACAGACAATGTTCTATGAATGAATGAGACAAAAATCTTTGGTGAAAACATGCAACACCATGTTTGGAGGTAACACAAAAGTGGACATTGATACTAAAGACTCAAGGTGAATGGAGCATCATGTTTTGGCATGCTTGTTTCTTCATGGTCTGAAACACTTGACATGATCAACGGTCACTGAATTGAAAATATTATCAAGAAAACTGACAGAAAAATATCAGGAAAGTAGAAGCTTAACAAAAATTGAGTGATGACACAGGACAATAAGCCCAAACACAAGAAGAAATCAAAAACATAAAGGGTTAAACATACGGTAATTGGTCTTCTGGAATGGCCAATAAGAGACACGAGATGCTGTGGCCTGACCTAAAGAGAACTGATCAGAAAAGGGCACTCAGGGATAAAGAAACTGAAAAGGTTTGGAATGAAGGAATGGGTTAAAATTCATTGCTGATCAGTAGCTACAAAGTTTTGTGGAGGTCATTACTGTTAAAGAAGGGCCAACCAGTCTGTAAAGATAGGAGGGTCATGGAGTGGACTGTGAATGTTTAAACGATGTGTTCAGGACTGACAAGAAGCCGTCCAATTGTTTGTGTTATTACAGTAGTTTAGGACAACTGAGGCTGTCTTTAATCAGAGTTTAGTTGAAGATTGGACTGCAGTGTTAAGGGGAATTAATATGGATACCCAGGAAATTCCAGAGGGATCAATACCTTTGTCTTGCTCTTGGATATTTGTATAGCACTCTTTACTGAGGATAGGCTGAGGACTTCTTCATAAAGTCACTATAATGGAAGAATAACAAATTGCTAAACCTTACATAACAACAGATGAAATCTCAAACTGTATTTAAACACACAGTTTCACTCCATTTCTAAGTTTCTCCTAAGAATCACAAGATCCAACCTTTGAAGCTCATAAACCCCAAACCTAAATCTTACACATTTTTATTTTTGCACTTACTTTTTCCAGACTTCTTTGAAGGTGGTCGCTTATTTCTCTGCGCTCTAACAGATGTAGTTTCCACAGCCCTATTTGGTTCAGACTGTAATGATTCAGACTTCACATTGATAGAAGGCTCTGGAGATGAAAAGTGTCTGCTATGAGAAGAGTCTAACCTGGTCACCACTCCATCTTGATACCCATCATGAAGGTTGTCTTCTTTTACACTGTCCAGATTTGTACGGTTATATGTCTCAATACTGACAGACTTCTCTTCACGTTCTTCTTTAATGCCCACTGGCTGCAGTTCACTGTCCTCCTCCTTGATGCTCAGACTTTCCTGTTTAAGGTAGATGGACTCCCACTGACAGTCCTCCTCTTTAATATTTACAGTTTTCTTCATGATATTTGCGTCCACATCACAGGTGTCCTGTTTCACATCCATTGAAATGTTCCAGCAAACAGCAGCTTTTTCTTTTTCTCTGTGAAAAGAACAGGAATCAACTTCATTAAAACTGTGTCCTTTATGTCTAAAGACAATTGAATATCATTTTAGAACAGGCTCTATGTTATGGTTTATGTAAAGTTAGACAGTTTGTAGCATGCTGACAGTAACCCATTGCTCTTCGTTTCAGATGATCAGAATCTTGGGAGTGGAGTAAAGGTCCAACAGACTCTGAAACAAGAAGACCATCTTACACAGTTGTGGGTCAGCAGTATTCACTACTTGAATTAAACATACAGTGCTGCTGGGGTCCCAGAATTGTCTTATCAGTTTATATTAATAACAATAACACATTTTATTTAATAGGCTCCTTAATTAGCACTCAAGGTTACCTTACAATTAAGTTAAAAAACATTAGTAAAATTAAAACAAGAGAATGATAAATCAAAAAGAAATAATTAGTAAACAAACAAAGATAACTGGCAGTAACAGTGCAAAACTCACAATTGGTATGCCAGTTTGAAAAGATAAGTTTTGAGGGTAGTTTTAAAATGTGTTATTGAATCAAGCTGACAATTATGAGAGGGAAGAGAATTCCTGAGATGAGGAGCACTATGAGAGACGCTCGAGCTCCCATAGCACTGAGTCTGATGTGTGGTGCAGAAAGTTGAGCTGCAGATGAGAATCTGAGTGAGCGAGAGGAGTGTCAGTCTGTAGGAGATCAGTGAGGTTGTAAAGAGCTTTCAGTGTTAAGAGCAGTATTTAGTATTGTATTCTGTAGTTAACAGGGAGCCAGTGAAGTTTAAAGAGAATCGGTGTAATATGTTCAGTGGATTTAGAACAGCAGGTTATTATCCTGGAAGCAGAATTTTGAATAAGTTGTAAGCAATGGATACATTTTTGTGGTATGCCAGATAGAATAGCATTACAGTAATCTATACGTGAGGTGACTCGGGCATTAACTAATACTTTAGTACTGTGTTGCGCAAGAACAGGACAAAGTCAACAAATGTTTCAGAGATGGAAGAAGGCAGTCCGAGAAATGTTACTTTTATGGGAGGAATTATTTTAATAATAATAATAATAATAATAATAATAAATTATTATTATTATTATTATTATTATTATTTAATAATTGCCAATAATAGTTTATATATGGATATAAATAATTGCATTTAAATAAGTTGCCAAAATGTTTTGTATGTAAATGATATTGATCAAGGTTTGTACAAGTAGGAGCACAGGATTGTGTTAAGAAACTGAGTCTGGAGGGAGGAGATGAAAGAGGAACCAAACTTTGCTGAAATGCGCAGCTACAACAGGAGAAGACAAGCAAGTGAAATAAGGGGTTTGTTGGCTTAGGCTGACAGGTGTAACCGATGGTGCATAACTTCTATTTCTGTCAGTAGGTTTGACAAACCGTTTCAATTCATTAATGGCCACCAGAACCCTCTTTACCCACTGAATCAAACATAACTTTTGATTTTGCTATCAGATTTAATAAAACCACCTTGTTGTCACTAAAAGTTATAAAGTGCATTGTTCTGTTAAACTGTGACCATCCCTTCTCCATTAGTAAATAGCTGATTGACCTGATTTAAGCTACTTAACTGCACCGCCATAACAGGGATGGATGTGTTAAAAGGAAAAAATGTTTTAACTCCATAAGAAAGGGCAACGCGGGCTCTTTTCAATTAGGAGGCCGTGTTCCTTCAATGTGGGAGGTGACATATTTCACATCTTCTATCACATTGTGATGACCAGTGTGATTTTCTACATTGCGGTCTGCTGAGCTGTGCACATCACGTCAAGAGAGGCTGATTGAATGAACAGGCTAATTAAAAGGGCAAGGTCAGTTATGGGAGGCACCCTGGACCCCTGGAGTTCGTAGCTGAGGGGAGGATTAAAACAAAACTGAGTGCCATTATGAACAATGCTGCACATACTCTGTCTCACACAGTAAATTTGAGTTCTTTTAAATCATTCTGCATAAGTGTGTCAAGAAACAGTACGGGGGCTCCTTTATACCAACAGCAATATGTCTGCTAATGTCTCATGCTTACTGTGACAGCCAATTCAGAACTTTTCTTTCTTTTTATTTTTCTTGCTTCATAGTCATTTTGGTGTGTGTTCAGACCAAAGTGTGTGTGTATGTTTATTTACTTATTTATCTACCTTTTTTATATTTTCTGTAACTTCTACTTTGTGACAAATAAAGTTCCACTGAGTCAATTCTATCTATTGCTGATCACAGGATTTGCTTAATCTGTTTGTTTAAATTGATGCAAATGTTTTTAATTTTATTGGGTACAACTTCAGAAGAGTGACTTTGATACAACATGTATGTCACTTGAGCTAGTTAGTGAGGGACGTCGTGGTGGTCAGCTTAATAATTAGGGAGTTTGGTCACAGGTGGACACACAGGGCATCATTTAGTGTGTGAGGTGATTATTGTGCTGTGAGAAAGACACCCACAATGTGGACTGACTGAGAGGGCAGTAGAGGTGAAGATTTGAGATGGTGGTGGTTTTTAAATTGATTTTATGATCTTGAGTTTACTTTGTTTTGGGGGGTAGATCTTGCTGATTGAGTTCAAAAGCTGGTGCTGTGATCGTCTCAGTGAGCACTGAAGAGGTAAATCTTAGCCCTACTTAATAATTAATCCACAAATCGATTAGTGAAAATCGATATGCTTTTTTATGTTATGTTTAACAGTGGCTGTTGCTCAAAATGTGATTATTCATTGAATTAATGTATTTACCCGCTTTCTGCTGGTCAGTTGAAGGTGGCATTTGGAGTTGTAAATAAATCTGCAGCACTTTCTCCTTAATCTTTGTCAAATGAGCTTGGACTTTAAGAATCCATGGTAAGTAATCAAAATGTAGAGTAGGAGGTGGCGACTGTGTGACTGGACGATGTGAAATAGAAAATGGACTCAAAAATGTGAAGTGAACTGGAGACACACACACACACTGATGATTGAATAGAAAAGACATGCGGACGGCCACATGGGGATTGACTCGAGTACAGTTCGGCGCTGGGCTGGAGGTCGTGCAGCTCGCCCCTCATTTAAATCGTGTGCAGTAACTCCGAATTGAGCGAATGAGAACTTACACATCCATAAATTGTTATCTCCAAACCTCGAGCACTTATCTTTGTTTGTCTCTCCATGTTGAAATTCTTAATGTGAAGACCTTTCAGCGAAACATCGCACTCTCAAATAACCTTACAGTTTTTATATAACTTAATATGAATCAATTTACACTCATCGCCATACTTTAACAATTGTTGTAATGTTAATTTACCCATTCCTAGAGATTTAAAATGTTAAACTTGATGTAATTTACACGCCACACACCCTAATAATACACGCTCTACAGTCTCTAGCTGATTACGTGATCTACACACTCCAGACTGGTGCTGCCTTGTCTTGAACTGTGTATAATTTAACCTAAAATGCCCAATACCAATGCATGTTAATATCATTTCTTCTCTTCTTGTTCTGCCCCCTTTTCCTATTAATCTAACTCTGCTTTCTACTCTGTACATATGCCTTCCCTTACTGTCAGTGTCCAACATGATTTGCCATATCTCATCGATTTTTATTTGCGTCAGTCTATTAACTTCCGATTTGCTGAATGCTAATTCTCATTCAATAATAAGATGTTTAGTTGCTTTTATTGAAAAATCATCAACAATTTTGTTTCCTTTGACTCCTTTATGTGGTGGGACCCATAAAAAACTAGCATATCAACTTAAATGCTCTAACTGATATAATATTTGAAGTACTGTGGCAGATAAGTTTGAATTCGCCCTGCTATACAGATTAAGCAAAAGAAGATTAAGAGGTGACATGATTGAAGTGTTTAAAATTATGAAGGGAATTAGTCCAGTGGATCGAGACTGTTATTGTAAAATGAGTTCATCAAGAACACAGGGACACAGATGGAAAATTGTTAAGGGTAAATTTCGCACAAACATTAGGAATTTTTTCTTTACACAAAGAACGATAGACACTTGGAATAAGCTACCAAGTAGTGTGGTAGACAGTAAGATGTCAGGGACTTTCAAAACTCGACTTGATGTTTTATTGGAAGAAATAAGTGGATAGTACTGGCGCTTTGTTGGGCTGAATGGCCTGTTCTCATCTAAAGTGTTCTAATGTTCTACACAGCAAATTTCAAAGATGTCCACTCACAGCATATCAGAGAGGCTAAGAGACACGGTGCAGATCAGTCACGGGAACACATACACACACACACGGGACACTCCAAGGTGAGCGCTGTTAGTATTCATTGATCCAAACTCTGTAGTTGAAATACTGTACTGTGGGTGTAAAGTGTAATGTGACTAAAAGTACGTGCTGCACAACTAAATACAGCTGTCATTCAACATGAAACAGCACCTGGACATCACTTTACATACCTTTTAGTGAAAAGAAAAAAAAAAAATGGCGAGTTTTATGGAGGTTGACATTAAAGGTCCACTTGAGAGCTAAAGATAAAGAGCAGTGCAGATTAACTCAGCCCTCTATGTGAATACAAGGTGGTGCAAATCTGGACATGTAAATGTTAAAATCTCCACTTGCTGCAGGGACATCAAATTGTTGGCCATAAGTCTGCATCCCTATTACTTGCTCAGAGAGTTTGGACACATCATTGTTGTTATTGTTTACATCCCTCTTCAAACGGACATGGAGATAGAAGGTGACAGCATCTATTCCGATGTGGCTAAATTACAAACATAACACCCCAAGGCGATTTTGCTAATCACTGGAGACTTTAACCATGTGACGCTAGACAAAACATTACCTGCCTTCTACAAGTATGTGGATTGTAACACACAGGGAAATAGGACTATTGTCCTACTGTATGCAAAAGTTAAAGACGCATACAGTGCCACCCAGGCTGCCCGCGCTTTTGAAAGCAGATCATAACCTGGTTCTGCTTCAGCCTCACTACAAGCCAACTGTGAGGGAGCTACCTACAACAACACACTCATTCAGGAAGTGGTCCCCTGAGGCAGAGCAGGCTCTGAGAGACTGCTTTGGAACTACGGACTGGGATATCCTGCAGGGGTCACATAGTGAGAACACTGAGGACATTGTTGAATGCACTACTGACTACATCAGCTTCTTTAGGGACATTGTAGTTCCAGTAAGAACAGTACGCTGCTATGCTAACAACAAGCCATGGATTACAAGTGACATCAAGGGCCTATTGAACCAGAAGAAAAGGGATTTTAAAGGCGGTGATCAGCATTAGCTCAAATGTGTGCAGAAGGAACTCTGAGTCCAGCTCAGGGTGGCGAAAGAGCAGTACAGGAGAAAGCTGGAGCAGAAGTTGCAGAATAACAGCATGAAGGAAGTGTGGGATGGATGAAGATCATCACTGTCTGCAGCTCGAAGTGGGGTGCCAGCCTCGAGAGAGACATGGAGAAAGCAAACCTGATGAACAACTTCTTTAACAGGTTTGACCACCCTAACCCACTCTCACCTCAGAGTACTACACCCTCCACCCATCCTTCTACTGATACCAGCATAGGAGAGAGTTTCACCCCCCACCCACAATTACAGCAGCCCAGGTAAGCAGAGAGATGAGGAAACTTCATGCCAGCAAAGCAGTGGGTCCATATGGAGTATTGCCATGACTGCTGAAGGCCTGTGCGTTGGAGTTGGGGAGTCCTCTACAGCGAATCTTCAACTTGAGCCTGGAACAGGGGAGAGTCCCGAGGCTTTGGAAAACATCTTGCATCACCCCAGTCCCAAAGGTATCATGTCCTGCTGAGCTGAATGACTTCCGGCCTGTCGCTCTGAAGTCACATGTGATGAAGACCACGGAGCGGCTGCTGCTTCACCACCTGAGGCCACAGGTCTACCATGCCCTCGACCCTCTGCAGTTCACATACCAGGAGAAGGTGGGAGCAGAGGAGGCCATCATCTATATGTTACACCGATCCCTCTCCCACTTGGACAGAGGCAGTGGTGCTGTAAGAATTATGTTTCTGGACTTCTCTAGCACCTTCAACACCATCCAACCTCTGCTCTTCAGGGACAAGCTGACAGAGATGGAAGTAGGTTCATACCTGGTGGCATGAGTCGTGGACAATCTTAAAGGCACACCTGAGTATGTGCGTTTCGGGAACTGCAGGTCTGACATTGTGGTCAGCAGCACAGGAGTGCTGCAAGGGACTGTACTTTCTCCGGTCCTGTTCAACCTATATACATGAGACTTGCAATAAAACTCGGTGTCCTGCCACGTGCAAAAGTTCGCAGACGACACTGCTATCATGGGCTGCATCAGGAGTGGGCAGGTGGAAGAGTATAGGAACCTAATTAAGGACTTTGTTAAATGATGCTACTTAAACCACCTACAACTGAACACCAGCAAAGCCAAGGAGCTGGTGGTGGATTTTAGGAGGACCAGGCCCCTCATGGACCCCGTGATTATCAGAGGTGACTGTATGCAGAGGGTACAGACCTATAAATACCTGGGAGTGCAGCTGGATGATAAATTGGACTGGACTGCCAATACTGATGCTCTGTTCAAGAGAGGACAGAGCCGACTATACTTCCTTAGAAGGCTGGTGTCCTTAAACATCTGTAATAAGATGCTCAGATGTTCTATAAGACGGTTGTGGAGAGCGCCCTCTTCTACATGTTGGTGTGCTGGGGAGGCAGCATGGACGCAAAGACAAACTGGTGAGGAAGGCAGACTCTATTGTAGGCACAGAGCTGGACAGTTTGACATCTGTGGTGAAGCGACTGACAGGAGCCTGCTCAGCGCCCATCATGGAGAATCCACTGCATCCACTGAACAGAGGAGCAGCTTCAGAGACAGACTGCTGTCACCATCCTGCTCCACTGACAGACTGAGGAGATTGTTCCTTACCCACACTATGTGACTCTTCAATTCCACCCAGGGGGGTAAATGTTAACGTTATACAAAGTTACTGTCTCTTATACCTGCATTGTTATCACTCTTTAATTTAATATTTTTTTTATCAGTATGCTGCTGCTGAAGTATGTGAATTTCCACTTGGGGATTAATAAAGTATCTATCAGGACTTGCTTTAAAAGCCTCTGCCTTTAGCCGTAACATCCCTCCCTTGTGAACAAATGTCAAGGACGGAGGTCAAAATAGGCGATCAGTAAAAGTCATCTTAGTCACAGCACAGTATAATAACATAACATTTCCTTAACACTAGAATTACCAGAGCCTACGAAAAAACTCGTAATTCCGTCCCACCTTATATCGCTTCTTAAAATCGTTCACAGCTCTCCACCAGCGTCTTTTGTCATCTAAATGTGCTAATAAAAATGAGACTGCAAGCATTCCATCCCCCCACCGACTTAGAATGTGCACAAACTTCTCTCAGCTCATGCCTTGATTGATTATCTGGAAGTGAAGTGGAGTTTTAGAGTGGAAATAATAGATCATTATTTGGAACACCCGCATTTCACGTGTGTTCCGTTTCTACAGTAATCCGTGTAAACACATTTTTAAAACAGAAACGTTTTTCATATTTTTAGTAGTAAATGACAAAATGTAAGCATAAACTATATAAAGTATGAAGCCTGAAGTCCAAATATCAAACACGTCCATAAAAGGTACAAATATAATAGAACAAGTATGCTTTTATTCAAAAATATAACTGCAGAAAAAAGCCACCTTAGCATGCCATATTGACACATAATTACTACAGCTACCACGGTAGCATAATGGTATCAACTGTTGACTAGTATCCAAAAGGTCATGAGTTTGATCCCACATGGTTCAGTTCTGAGAAGTAAACTGCTCTTATTCTTACTACTTTAGAATAAAAACATGCATTTGATTTCAGTGTGTAACAGCCAGTAATTTATGATACTTGTAATAGTTAGTTTTTTTTTATACACTTTTCATTCTCAGTCTCAGTCGTGTTCAGGATCCTTCCCTACCCCCAATCTGAGAATGCCGTTTTCACATAAAGATGCGCTGTAGCTCTGCAGCGTACTTGTGACTGCATTCTCGTACCAATGCTGGCGAACTGAAGTGCCTGCGTGCACTTTTCGTGGCATTCAACGTCTATTTTTTTGAGCATGTCCGTGTCGCTCAAACACAGGAACATATGTTGGTGTACAAGAATAAAAAACAAGTGCACTTTTATTCTAGACTATAAGTGAAGAAAAAATAAAGCAAGTTACAGTAGGCGGTTGATACCACAGCTTGCGTGGTGCAATGCTAAGAATTGCTGATTTCCGATCCGTGCTATATAAAATCATCACATTGAAATATTAACAATTTCCACACACCCTTCCTACATTCACGACATGTGTACTTGTTGCAGTGTACACATCTCTCTGTGCTATGGTTCCTATTACACTGAATGAGTACCGGACATTGTACTTTTTTCCCTATATAAATAACATTCGAGTATAGCACGTCTCCAAATAAATCACATTTGAGTTATAGCGCATCTTTATGTGAAAACAGCATTGTCAGATTTTTGGGGAATCGTAAACGCGACTGAGAGAATGGAACTTAATATAAAAAAAAGACTGAAATCAAATGTATGTTTTTATTCTAAAATAGTTAAGTACATGCAATATAATTTGAAAACGAACAGTGTCAGATCGGGTCTCTTATACCTGCATTGTTATCACTCTTTAATATTTTTTTTATCAGTATGCTGCTGCTGAAGTATGTGAATTTCCACTTGGGGATTAATAAAGTATCTATCAGGACTTGCTTTAAAAGCCTCTGCCTTTAGTCGTAACATCCCTCCCTTGTGAACAAATGTCAAGGACGGAGGTCAAAATAGGCGATCAGTAAAAGTCGTCTTAGTCACAGCACAGTATAATAACATAACATTTCCTTAACACTAGAATTACCAGAGCCTACGAAAAAAACTCGTAATTCCGTCCCACCTTAAATCGCTTCTTAAAATCGTTCACAGCTCTCCACCAGCGTCTTTTGTCATCTAAACGTGCTGATAAAAATCAGACTGCAAGCAGCCGGCTATTCCATCCCCCCACCGACCTGGAATGTGCACAAACTTCTCTCAGCTCATGCCTTGATTGATTATCTGGAAGTGAAGTGGAGTTTTAGAGTGGAAATAATAGATCATTATTATAAATCATTCGTTTCTACAGTAATCCGTGTAAACACATTTTTAAAACAGAAACGTTTTTCATATTGTAGTAGTAAATGACAAAATGTAAGCATAAACTATATAATGTATGAAGCCTGAAGTCCAAATATCAAACACTTCCACAAAAGGTACAAATATAATAGAACAAGTATGCTTTTATTCAAAAATGTAACTGCAGAAAAAAGCCACCTTAGCATGCCATATTGACACATACTTACTACAGCTACCACGGTAGCATAATGGTATCAACCGTTGACTAGTATCCAAAAGGTCATGAGTTCGATCCCACATGGTTCAGTTTTGAGAAGTAAACTGCTCTTATTCTTACTATTTTAGAATAAAAACATGCATTTGATTTCAGTGTGTAACAGCCAGTAATTTATGATACTTGTAAAGGTTAGTTTTCGAGTATAGCACGTCTCCAAATAATTCACATTTGAGTTATAGCGCATCTTTATGTGAAAACAGCATTGTCAGATTTTTGGGGAATCGTGAACGCGACTGAGAGAATGGAACTGAATTAAAAAAAAAGACTGTAATCAAATGTATGTTTTTATTCTAAAATAGTTAACTACATGCAATATTATTTGAAAACGAACAGCGTCAGATCCGGTTTGAATACACGCTGCGACGCTGAACTCCCTGTCTATCTACATAGTAATAACAGTAATTTTATTATTATATAGGAGCTTCCCTGTCTGCCTATCATATAGTGCCTTTCCTTCCTACCTATCTATATATCTATCCCCTTAGCTGTTTTTTTTATATATCTATTATACAGTGCCTTCCCTGTTTATTTATATATCTAGTGCCTTCTCTGCCTGTTTGTCTGTCTGATTGCATATAGCGCTGAACTTACTGCTCTGTACTATTCTGTCCTCTGCATGTCCTGGAGTACAAAAGAAACAGCACCATACAGCAACATGTGCGAACTGGCAAGATCAGGGAAAAAACACGCGGTCACTGATTACAAACCGCAAGATGAATGAAAGAGACAATATATGTAAAAACATCATCCCACTAATGCAATATTATTTGAAAATGAACAGCGTCAGATCGGGTTTGAATATGCGCCCGATCTGACGCTGTTCGTTTTCAAATCATATTGCATGTACTGTGCGTTGAAACTGCTGCACTGAATAAGCTGACTCCTTCTGTAACAGCGTCAGCGTGTATTCAAACCCGATCTGACGCTGTTCGTTTTCAAATTATATTGCATGTACTTAACTATTTTAGAATAAAAACATACATTTGATTTCAGTCTTGTTTTTATTCAGTTCCATTCTCTCAGTCGCATTCACGATTCCCCAAAAATCTGACAATGCTGTTTTCACATAAAGATGCGCTATACTCGAATGTGATTTATTTGGAGACGCTCTATACTCGAATGTGATTTATATAGGGAAAAAAGTACAATGTCAGGTGCTCATTCAGTGTAATAGGAACCATAGCACAGAGAGATGTGTACACTGCAACAAGTACACATGTCGTGAATGTAGGAAGGGTGTGTGGAAATTGTTAATATTTCAATGTGATGATTTTATGTAGCACGGATCAGAAATCAGCAGTTCTTAGCATTGCACCACGCAAGCTGTCATATCAACCGCCTACTGTAACTTGCTTTATTTTTTCTTCAATTATAGTCTAGAATAAAAGTGTACTTGTTTTTTATTTTTGTCACCAACACATGTTCCTGTGTTTGAGCGACACGGGCATGCTCAAAAAAATAGACGTGTAATGCCACGAAAAGTGCACGCAGGCACTTCAGTTCGCAAGCATTGGTACAAGAATGCAGTCACAAGTACGCTGCAGAGCTACAGCGCATCTTTATGTGAAAACAGCATTCTCAGATGGGGGGTAGGGAAGGATCCTGAACACGACTGAGACTGAGAATGAAAAGTGAATAAAAAAAAAAAAACTAACCTTTACAAGTATCATAAATTACTGGCGGTTACACACTGAAATCAAATGTGTGTTTTTATTCTAAAATAGTAAGAATAACAGCAGTTTACTTCTTAAAACTGAACCATGTGGGATCGAACTCATGACCTTTAGGATACTAGTCAGCGGTTGATACCATTATGCTATCGTGGTAGCTGTAGTAAGTATGTGTCAATATGGCATGCTAAGGTGGCTTTTTTCTGCAGTTATATTTTTGAATAAAAGCATACTTGTTCTATTATATTTGTACCTTTTGTGGAAATGTTTGATATTTGGACTTCAGGCTTCATACATTATATACTGTAGTTTATGCTTACATTTTGTCATTTACTACTACAATATGAAAAACGTTCCTGTTTTAAAAATGTGTTTACACGGAATACTGTAGAAACGGAACACACGTGAAATGCGTGTGTTCCAAATAATGATCTATTATTTCCACTCTAAAACTCCACTTCACTCCCAGATAATCAATCAAGGCATGAGCTGGGAGAAGTTTGTGCACGTTCTAAGTCGGTGGGGGGATGGAATAGCCGGCTGCTTGCAGCCTGATTTTTATCAGCACATTTAGATGACAAAAGACGCTGGTGGAGAGCTGTGAACGATTTTAAGAAGCGATTTAAGGTGGGACGGAATTACGAGTTTTTTCGTAGGCTCTGGTAATTCTAGTGTTAAATAAAAATGATGGATCTCCTGTCGCTATCATTCCTAACCAATCTTCCTGGTACAGGAGCACAATCCCAGTCACCAACATAATTACCGTGTACTCCTCCCCCCCAACAATCAATGAAAGAACAAATTCAATGTGATGATTACTTTAATACTTAATAATTCAAACCCATCAACCTGCAATAATTAGCCATAGCAACAATTGAAATTGTCAGTGAAATGTTTTGTTATGTTGCTCATGTGAAACAAGAGGCATTTACTTTTGATAAATCTTTACAAATCAATGAAAAGAGGCAAAGGGTGGGGGTATTTATGAGAAGAGAGCATTAGGGTGATGGAGGAGTCGTACCTCATAATACTAAAGCTCTTCTTTGCAGTATTAAGCATTATACCAGTCAGCATTTAAAGAGGTATAATTTAGAGTTGTGTGTCTTGACCATAAGTATTATTCAGACACAATCATTTAAAATGTATTGATGACCTACAATCATTCATTTTGCCTGACATTTCCATCATTCATCCATCCATCCATTTTCCAACCCGCTGAATCCGAACACATGGTCACGGGGGTCTGCTGGAGCCAATCCCAGCCAACACAGGGCACAAGGCAGGAACCAATCCTGGGCACAGGACACACACACACACACCCACACACCAAGCACACACTAGAACATGCAAACTCCACGCAGGGAGGACCCGGGAAGCGAACCCGGGTCTCCTAACTGCGAGGCAGCAGCGCTACCACTGCGCCACCGTGCCGCCCCATTTCCATCATGCACAGTTCAAATGAAGTTCGATGAATAAGGATTTGAAACATCAAGCTGACAAGTGCAGTGGAAATTAGCACCTCGTGGTTTGAAGCACTGAGCAGACATGTATATTTACAATTTGGGTACAATTCTAGAAGAGGCCCTGCTAATTTCAGCATGACACAACGTCACATTTTGCACTGTCATGAATTATGAATTCCACCCATCCATCCATTTTCCAACCCACTGAATCCGAACACAGGATTACGTGGGTCTGCTGGAGCCAATCCCAGCCAACACGGGGCGCAACGCAGGGCACCAACCCACCGCAGGATACACACACACACAGCAAGCACACAGTAGGGCCAATTTAGAATCGCTAATCCACCTAACCTGCATGTTTTTGGATTGTGGGAGGAAACCGGACCACCCAGAGGAAACCCACGCAAACACGGGGAGAACATGCAAACTCCATGCAGGGAGGACCCGGGAAGCGAACCTGAGTCTTCTAATTGCGAGGCAGCAGCACTACCACTGCGCCACCATGCCTCTGAATTATGAATTGCACTTTTTAAATAGATTATATCGTTATATTTTGATGAAGTTTGTGTGTTATCTTGTAAAAATTAAGTTGAATACTGTAATGAGAAAATCCGGTGTATGTTAACATTATATTTGTTAAATTTGCGCGCAAGATTATACAGTCCATACATACCGGTAACAGCGTTTGACGTAAACAGCACTGCGTGGGGTTGGCCAGCCCTAAGCCCTGCATACCTCTAAGGCCATTTCTGCATTCAATTGGTGCATGCCTGTTGCTGTCACTCTGTATGTCGGCAATATTCTGTAATTGTTTAGAGACACGTTTATTACACACCCTGACTTTCCACAGTCTGGCTAATATCTTTAATTAATGGGTGTGACATATTTTTGTCTTGCTGATCAGACATAAAACCGCAGTGAAAGGCGCAAGGTGAGCAGACAGTATTGTGCCACCCTGAAAAGGGCGCATGTGAGCCCAACAGGTGCTCGTTGTTGCTGTTCTTCTATGCAGAGGCGCCAATAAGTTTGCAATACCAGAAAGTCAAGTGTACTGCAGCAGGCCATTTATTTTTGCTTTTTGTTCAGACTGACTGCCAAAATGGAAGATTAAGACTTTTAAAACTAAAGGAAAATAAGGAGGACTTTTACAAGAAAGTGACAGAGATTTTTGTGGAGAAGGTTAGGGGCATAGACTTCATTTACAAATAAAGGTAAGACCATAAACGGTTTTCAATTTTATAAATATAGAAATGGGATGAGACAAAAAAAAAGCAATATTTAAAAACTAAATTTTAACCTTAAATAATATAATTTTGTTTTTCTTGTTAATCTTTTTGTTCAATAGTCTCTAGTAAAATTGAAAGTATTAAAGTTAAAAGTTTTTAAAAACAACAAAATATTTAAATTAAGGTCATAATAGAAATCCTATTTTGTTTGTACACCACTCTATACTTTCATTTGTATTGAATGAGTATGGATTGTGGAACTTCAAAGGCAAATTTAGAACACATGGAGAGTGAGGAGCACATGCGCTCTCTCGCCGCTATAAATGTCACATTCCATCTTAGCCAAAGATGTTCCTTATATGTGTGAGTAAAGAATGCTGATGAGATATTAAACATAACCAGTAGTCAATGTGCATTACGGACTACTCTTTTGGTTTCATACATTTTTAAATCTCACTCTGTAGGAGTCCGTGCCTCACCAGCCATGAACTTCACCACACGTCAATGCACGGCTAATGGCACTGATGCTGTTTTGAAGACCTTTGTAATGAGTTCCGCAGCACACACTTTTACTCGCATTGGATTTTGGAAATCAACAATACGTATTGGCTACAGATCTGAAAATTATCAACTACTAAAAACGTTTAATGAGGATCGTCTTGAGCACATGAGGTACTGTTGTGATGACCATTTGTTTTGTTAAATCTAACATGCGGCATCTCTCAGCCTCACTGACATGATCGACATGGAGTAGAAGAGAAGCTGCATGGTTACGATACACGTGCTGCCTTAAAACAAAAATGCTCATCACTTTACGTAGACTAGACACCACACCAAGAAACGTGGAATCAGGTGGGAATCTTTTATTCGGTCTCTTGAATGTATTTATTAGCTTATAGACAAGTAGAGTTTTTTAATCTATTTTTTACTTTATTGATTTTTTTGAAATCACACAACATTCCATACAAATAGATCAATTTTTACATTAATAGGCTAACGCGCACACGTACCGGTCCCGGGACATAACAGCGGTTCAAAAACATTACAGTAATGTGTGCATGCCCATCTGCCATGCATCTCGACACCCTACCCATCAAATGAAACTTCAAAGTCTCGTCTTTCCGATGATATAAACCATTTTGACACACAACAACCACAGCACTGACACTAAAGCCTTTTTTACAGAGAAGTACATACTTTTAGGAGTTGACTGTGCCTACCTTTAAAGACCCCCTGCAAGTCAAACATCAATATTTCCGAGCAGTATTGATCCCATTGTGTCCGTAAGGCTCCAGCGAATATAATCCAGTAAAATGATTTAGGTCCAAAACACACAATATATTCTCAAAGGGACAAAAACTCCAGAAAACGTTTCATAACTTGAGACCACCCAAGTAATTTTTTTTCACTTATATTGCTCATATTAGACGTAATTTGTTTCTGTCGGCGATAACCATGCTACCGCATGAAACACGGAAGTGTTAGCTTTCGAAAGACACCTAAGTTGGCCAATTACGACGGGTCTGGGGTTGACTGGCACCTCGTATAGCCAACCAGTGTCACAGAAAGCTTGCAGGGTGACGTATAGCTCTGAACTCTGGTAGAATCTACCAGTTTGATTGGACACTGTGACTGACACTCAAAACTTACAGCCAATGAGCAGCCGAGCATTTTGATATGTAACTTGCCATACTAACTTGTAAACAAACGATCGGGCTGCGTGAAGGTGGCATTTGTGCCAGTCTGCAGAGTTGGTGCGTGGTTGTTTATTGTGATTTCGCCAAGTTTTTTCGCAGTTTAAATATGAATAAAAGTAGGAGTTTAAACGTATATAAACGCTTGATTAAATAATAGATGCATGTACGCTTTGCAAAAGTATTCAACCGGCATACGGGCCGTATAATGGGAGAGAGCGACGTGCCACGCCCTTGTGCTTTCTGCTTGCTAGTGATTGCTGCCATCAAGTGGCACATGGAAAACGCTGAGCTGTGTTGTAACAGTTTGTAAAAGAAATATATATAGTTTGTGTGCATTTTATAAAAAAAAGTAAAAATAAAAATATAAATATATTTTTGGCCCATAAGACTTGTATTGACTATTTTTACATAGAAATGTGTATTTTTTATTGTTTTTATTATAGAACATGAATTTCCATAACTAATAGAGTGACACTGTGTGTAGATATAGATTCCTTTAGGTGTAAGCTTTCAGTAGAGCCCTTATTGATATATGTGGGTTGAAGCATTCAAAAGTTATTACACTTTTTCCATAAGTTCCAAAATGTGGATAATGGTCCCTCTAAAAAGCCCCTGGGCATGCCCACATAAAAACTGGTGTAAAAATGTCATTTTACAGGTATTCTTTTCAAAATAATGAAATTTGAGTAGTCAACAAGTTATTCTGTTGGTACATAGTGTGTTTCTGTCCCCACCTACCTACTGCAGCTTTATTTTCCTTTATTTTCATAAAAAAACTTAGGCGAGAACAAAAAAATTTGTTTTTTTTGTGAGTTCTAATGTGCATAACTTTTGATCAGTCACACCTACAGTGATTCTGACTACTAAGGGTGAAACTAGAGAATGTTACCTTTACAAAGAGACCAAACATGTGTTTATACTCCAGATAGTTCAATAACAGCAATGATTCTAATTTGGAGAGGTCGAATTACAAGCGATTTAGCAAAAATGACCCCGAATGATACGGGGGTAATAGGCCTGAAAACACATCAACCCAAACCCCTGAGAAAGACAGCATGGCCAGAAGTAAAACTTAAAGTTAGTAAAAATAAGTAAATAGATGAATTAATAAGTGAATACAGATAAATGGAGAAGAAAAACGGGAGAGAATCTGCTTCCTCAGTGTTTTTTAAAAGCTTATTCTAAAGTGTTATTGATTAGATCCTGCCAGGTTTGGAAAAAGTTCTGCACAAATCCACTAAGTGAGAATTAGTTGGTTTTTTTTTTTTGTTTTTTTTTTAATTTCAAATAGTATAAAACATCAGTTACCAAAAAAAAAAAAAAACCTATTTTGTTTTATCTGTGCTCCATGCATTAGTCCTGCCTCTGTGAACCGCAAGATTCAAACTCATGTTGGAACACCACGCAGATGGAGGAGGGCCACTGCTTTTAATTTTTCAGCCAAAAAAGATTGGCGGCCGGGTTGACTAATAGGACTTGTCACTACCCGATCTGCTGTGCCTGCCTGATTTACAGGTGCATTCGCACAAAGACAACCTGACCCGCACACGCATGAACACACATGTGCAGAGCTTTACTATTACGACCCTGCCCGATCTGCGTTTTTTACTTTACAACACGAGTCCCCATCCGATTTGTCTCTTGCACATACTCTCTGCTTAATTAAAAATCACTTCACAATGCTGCCTGATTTGTTCTGCGCATGTCTAATGTTTTATGACACATATCACTCGTCAGGTTTGAACTGCACTTGCGAGTCATTTTTGTGTTGACATTTATCTCCATCTGTAAGTGAACTTCTTACTGGAAAAGATGGCAACTTTTGAATTTTATAACGTCTTGGAAGAATATTTGTCGTCTGAAAATGTTAACTCAATTCGAATGAAGAGGGAGCGAAATGAAATGTGATGTATGTCTGTGAACTTTATAATGGATATGTAGAGCTTTTTGTAAGTATATCGTATTGATGAAAAGGCAATAAGGATTTTCATTTTAAGTTGCAATATGACATTCGTAATCTTATGGTTTAAATGTGAAAGTCGCAGCATTTCCCATATTTGGGTTAATGGATGTATTTATTTCATAACACCCTATTAGCATTTAGTGGTGTGTTTCTTTAAACATTTGTTTACATTTTTAATCTTCAAGAGTGAATGGCATGCTAATAATTAAGGAAAACAATATAACCGCGGTGTCGAATTAGGAATAGAATTAGGAGTGCACGTCTGACACTCGAAGGGTGTAAAGTGTGCCCTCCAAAGCCCTCAGTATTTTTTATTATGTTGATATCAGATTACATCATTACAATGGTTTTTCCATAAAGTCAACAAATATATAATAATAAAGGCTAAATTACATACAAGAATAGCAACACCGAAGTTATTTCAAGAAAGCGAGATGCAGATAATAGCATCACACATTTTTAATGAAGCAGATCAGAATCTTACATGTTTTAATTATTTTACTGTGTTTTCCATTATTAAAAGCTATTTCTAGCACATTAATGTCCATACAGAAAGATGTAACAGAGGGCTAACATTCTGAACTTTTCACTTATGAATAGGAAAATTAAGAAGCAAGGAAACCATAGTTACTGCATTTTCTAACATGTAGTCTTCAAAACTGTACACAGAAGAAGAACAAGAATTAAACAATGAGAGATTGTTTCGTCATTCAAGACAGTAACAGAAATAAATCTTTATAAAACATTTTGGAATAGAAGCAGAAGTAAAAGAAAGGTGAGAGGGGATTTGTCTTCATTTGTACATAAACTAAATTCTGGCGATATATTAATGTCATACTTATGAATTAATTTGTCAGTTGGCTACTATTTATTCATAATTTTGAAATGGATTTCTTTATCCTTGTTTGGTAGAAAAAAATTCTATGGCAGAAAACAGGCAATTATAAAATTTATGATGTCCAAATGCCATCAGAGAAGTGTGGTGTGCGTCTGATGTGGCAAAATGACAGGCTGGGCACCTGCTGTTGTCATTTGTCATTAGCTTATCATTTAAGCTGTTGGTTTAGGAGGAGTACACACAAAAACACATTTAACTGAATCTAATGAAGAAGGCTTGCTCCTTAGAAATAACTTCTTTCCTATTGCTGCAGTTAGAAGTACAATACCCTTTCAATGTATTTTTTTTTTTCTTGACCCTATAGGATTCCCGGTGGTAACCAGACTTTCAAGTGGCTGAACAGATGCCAGTGTACCCAAATTTTGAGACACAACTGGATGTTCTTTTCTTCTGCTTTAAAGATTTTCAGTTCGAGATGATGTGCAGTTGATGTTAGATTTGCTATTTCTACAGGTAAGACTGCTGAGGCTTTCAGTTTCAGAAGTAATTTATGCACAATTCCTGCAAAGCCTCTATTGCTTTCGATGTTGTATTTTTTTTCCTTCATTTCATATGTTATGCATAAAGTATTGAAATGCATTTTTTGCTAGACTCCAAGTGCAGTGAATGGTATGTCACCATATACCTGTGCAATCAATAAAATATTCTTCTTGAATCAATCTCCTGCAATCGGTGTTTTATATTTTTATGTTTCCTGCCTTTGTCATTCAGATGTTTTGTGCATTAGAAAATGTTTATATTGTGCCAATTTTATATTGATAACATGACTTTACATTTTGGCTGTCATGTCCATGGACGATGATTCATGGACTTGGCATTTTGATGGCACTGACATATTCAGCGATATAAATACTTGCTTTTGAGGCATTAATTAAGGATTTTGAAGAGGTTACCTGCTTTTGCTGGTCATGCATGATGTTTTGCCATTTGCACTTGCTGTTATGCAAATGTTAAGTCTGTTGTGAGAAATGCACCAAAGTAACTGAGAAAAACTGTAATTTTAGACAGGAAAGCCTCAGAGTGTGAATCCTCACAAACACAGAGACTGAGGTGCAGCAGTACCACCAGTCACTATACAGCGATGTTGTTCCGTTTTGCAAAATAACATTTATTTACTTAAGTTACTGTGCTTTGTTGTTGGATTTTGAAAGAACCGAGACTTAATTTTAAAGTAAAACTAAACTAAGGCAGGAGAGAAAAACAAATTTGTTTTCATGTAAGTAATGACACATGAGCAAATCACATTAGAAGTTCAGATATACAGAGATTGTAACATACAGACCCTGCCTGTAGTTTGGAGTGTGTGCTCCCGACATTTCTTTTCTTAAACATTGCTTTTCTTTTTATTCCAAGATCAACCACAAAAACTGTCAGCTTTCTGTACTCTTGCAACAAAATCTGGAATGCTTTGCCAATAGAGAAGTTCCAGGCTACAAATGTTGAGCATTTCAAAAAATTTCACCAAACCCACTTTTCGAGTTTTGCTTTTTCTTAATTACTTGCATTGGTTGTAATAGATAAGAAATGGTACCGTATGCAGTTTGTAAGCTCTGCACTGGGCACTAACTTCTGCTATTTTCTCATTTTCTATTTCAAGTTTATTGCAGAGGTTCCATCCGTGTGTCTCCACTGTCTGTTATATCACCTCAAACTGCCTGTGATGCCAGAGAAAAACAAAGTTCATAAGATGTCCAGAAATGGAATTGTGATTGGACTGAGACAGCCAGAATTATGTATGCTGGGATGTGCAGAGGGGGTTTGTGCGGGCATTGACTTGGGACCCCCAGGGGTTTATTATCTCCAACATCCTTGACAAACTTTCAGCCTTCTTTGTCCCCAGCCATTTGACCAGGCAGTGTATTTATTAAAAACGACAAGGACCCATCCATTTGCTTATTTACTTTTATAATGCCTTCAGTTTTCTTTGCAACTGTTGTAGTACCTGGATAGGGGTAGTACCCAACCGGGACGCCCAAGATGACCGAAGGAGGGCTTGTGCATCCTCCAGACCTTAAGGGGGCGACAGCCCTGGGTGACACAGGTACAGAGCTGAAAAGCTCGACCCTGTAGGGGCCCATGGTTACCACCAGGGGGCACCCCAATACATGGAGAACCCTGGACCTCAGTACGTCTGCCACACCCGGAAGTGCTGGGGGGAAGAAGAGAGGGGACAGCCGGAGTGCTTCTGGGGATGCAGCCGGCACTTCCGCCACACTGGGGCGTGTCAGTGGGAGATTACCGGGAACACACCTGGAGCACATCCAGGTGCTTATTTAAAGGTGCCGCCTCTCTTCAGAGGATGACTTGAGTTGGGAGAGAAGAGTATACAAGGTCTCTGGAGAAGAGAAGGAGGCGATCTGAAGGCATTGTGTGTTGGCCAGAACTGTGGGGTACTGGGGACTTTTGGGGACTGCACTGGACTTTTGTAAATATGTACTGTAATAAACGTGTGTGGGGTGATTACAACATATCTTCTAGTCTGTGTCCGGGTCATATTCCACACTGTATATTTTTGTAGAGCAATTTGAGCTACACTTGTAAGCAAAGGTGGTATAGAAATATTATTAGTGAACAAATGTAAAAGGGAAAGATCAGGAAAAACATCAATTTAAATAGAACACATTTTTAATGGAATATTGTTGGATAATAACTCTTCTGAGTAGCATCTTGTTCATAAAGCTAAAATAGCATTTTTTCTTTTTTTACAAATTTAATGATTCACTTTTATTGTGTTCAAAACCTTGGCTAACATTTTTTTAAAGATCTGGAAATATATTTTTGTTCCTTTTCTCTAATAGTTTTTAAAACCTCCACATTGTTGGCCATTTTCATTGTATTTGTGTCCTAGTTAAATGTATTTATACATCTTTATTATTACTGGATTTTTAACTCATATATATATATATATATATACACACACATACATACAGTTAGGTCCATATATATTTGGACAAAGACAACTTTTTTTCTAATTATGGTTCTGTACATTACCACAATGGATTTTAAATGTAACAACACAGATGCAGTTGAAGTGCAGACTTTCAGCTTTAATTCAGTGGGTTGAACAAAAAGATTGCATAAAAATGTAAGGCAACTAAAGCATTTTTAACACAATCCTTTCATTTCAGGGGCTCAAAAGTAATTGGACAAATTAAATAACTGGAAATAAAATGTTCATTTCTAATACTTGGTTGAAAACCCTTTGCTGGCAATGACAGCCTGAAGTCTTGAACTCCTGGACATCACCAGATGCTGGGTTTCCTCCTTTTAATGCTCTGCCAGGCCTTTACTGCAGCGGCTTTCAGTTGCTATTTGTTTGTGGGCCTTTCTGTCCGAAGTTTAGTCTTCAACAAGTGAAATGCATGCTCAATTGGGTTAAGATCAGGTGACTGACTTGGCCATTCAAGAATTTTCCACTTCTTTGCTTTAATAAACTCCTGGGTTGCTTTGGCTGTATGTTTTGGGTCATTGTCCATCTGTATCATGAAACGCCATTTGACTGCAATCAATTTGACTGCAGTTAGCTGGATTTGAGCAGACAGTATGTCTCTGAACACCTCAGAATTCATTCGGCTGCTTCTGTCCTGTGTCACATCATCAATAAACACTAGTGTCCCAGTGCCACTGGCAGCCATAACACTGCCTGACTCCACCATGTTTTACAGATGACATGCTACGCTTTGGATAATGAGGTGTTCCATGCCTTCTCCATACTTTTTCTTGCCATCATTCTGGTAGAGGTTGATCTTGGTTTCATCTGTCCAAAGAATGTTTTTCCAGAACTGTGCTGGCTTTTTTAGATGTTCTTTAGCAAAGTCCAATCTAGCCTTTCTATTCTTGAGGCTTATGAGTGGCTTGCACCTTGCAGTGCACCCTCTGTATTTACTTTCATGCAGTCTTCTTTATGGTAGACTTGGATATCGATACGCCTACCCCTGGAGAGTGTTGTTCACTTGGTTGGCTGTTGTGAAGGGGTTTCTCTTCACCATGGAAATGATTCTGCGATCATCAACCACTGTTGTCTTCCGTGGATGTCAAGGTCTTCTTGCGTTGCTGAGTTCACCAGTGCTTGCTTTCTTTCTCAGGATGTACCAAACTGTAGATTTTGCCACTCATAATTTGTAGCAATTTCTCGGATGGGTTTTTTCTGTTTTTGCAGCTTAATGATGGCTTCTTTCACCTGCATGGAGACCTCCTTTGACTGCATGTTGTCTGTTCACAGCAAAATCTTCCACATGCAAGCACCACACCTCAAATCAACTCCAGGCCTTTTATCTGCTTAATTGATAATGACGGACTTGCCCACACCTGCCCATGAAATAGCCTTTGAGTCAATTGTCCAATTACTTTTGAGCCCCTGAAATGAAGGGATTGTGTTCAAAAAATGCTTTAGTTGCCTCACATTTTATGCAATCGTTTTGTTCAACCCACTGAATTAAAGCTGAAAGTCTGCACTTCAACTGCATCTGAGTTGTTTCATTTAAAATTCATTGTGGTAATGTACAGAACCAAAATGAGAAAAAGTTGTCACTGTCCAAATATTTATGGACCTAACTCTGTGTGTCTGTGTGTGTGTGTGTGTGTGTGTGTGTGTTTGTGTATATATATTTTATATATTATATATGTATATATAATTCTTTTCTTTTGTTGAACCAATGCATTTATACCCTTGATTCCTTCAGCATCTGACCTTATTGCACAATTGAGAATGAATTAAAGAATTTTAACAAGTGGACTGTCACAGTTAATACTAAGGACTGGGACAATCAGCACAATGTCATGCAAAACTGTTAATTCTTTTCTTTTGTTGAAAAAGGACCATTTATTTATATAAAACTGGTTGGCTACTTCAGGTTTTGTAAACCTGAGACAAATGGCAATTGCATAAATAACAACTGATATCTAAAGATATTTTTAAACAAACACAGTTTGTTCATAGAATGACACTGCAACAATAGATCAAAAGGAAAGGGGACTTTATATAATTTATTATGTGAGTGAAAAAATAAAAACACTACATACTTGTATACATATATATATAATGACAAAAGTGTCATTTCAATTAATACAGGCAGACATGGAAACCAGGTTTTCTGATGAAAAAACAATAACATTTAAAACAGTATCGTTTACATACAACAGATTTTGGCAAATCATTTAAATGCAATTATTTATATCCATTTATACACTAATAATGGCAATTATTAAAATAATAATAATAATAATAATAATAATAATCATTATTATTATTAAATAATTCCTTCCATACAAGTAACATTTCTCGGGCTGCCTTCTTCTACCTCCGAAACATTTCTAGACTTCATCCTGTTCTTACACAACACAGTACTGAAGTATCGCTAATGCCTGAATCACCTCAGGTATAGATCACTGTAATGCTATTCTATCTGACATACCACAAAAATGAATCCATCGCTTACAACTTCTTCAAAATTCTGCTGCCAGGATAATAACCTGCTGCTCTAAATCCACTGAACATATCACACCGATTCTCTCTCAACTTCACTGGCTCCCTGTTAACTACAGAATACAATACTAAACACTTCTCTTAACATTTAAAGCTCTCCACAACCTCACTGATCTCCTACAGACTTACACTCCTCTCGCTCACTCAGATCCTCATCTGCAGCGCTGCTTTCTGCACCAAACGTCAAACTCTGTTCTATTAAGGCTAAGTTAATTTGTCTCTCTTGATTGTCTATTTCTACTCTTAACCCATTCCGTAATACTAATGCTTTGCTAGGACATAATAATTGCTTAACAAAGTCTTCCGTAAAAGTGCACTACATTAATAATCTAATAACTAATCTTAGTGCAGGTAAAAAATCTAGGCAGTGTGACATAAACACTAATAATTTAATTACAATTACTACTTTAGATGAACAATGTATTAAAACTATAAAACAGATTATAGATTAAATAAAAAATACACACAGAGCGGCGCTAGATGTTTTCTATCAACAATCTCCGGATTACACTTTTACTCATGCGGATCGCCAGGGAAAGAAGAGTGGCAGCTTAGCAAACATTTACTCGAGCCGGCTAAACTATAAAGCTGTCAGATCTGGCAAATTCAAGTCCTTTGAGTATCTTGCAGTATTATTTATGGAGATTCTCACGTTCTAGTATTATCCATGGAAAGACCTCCTAAATTTGATGCATCTTTCTGTGAGGAATTCTTAGACTTAATATCAATTACAATTATGAACTATGACACACTCTTAATAGTCGGCAACTTTAACTTTCATATCTATAATCAGTGTGACCAAAATGTAAAAAAAATTCATGAACCTCCTGGACTCTTTTGATTTGAGACAGCTTGTTAGTCAGCTACACATAAAGCAGGTCATACTTTAGACTTAGTAATTACCAAAGGACTAAAAGCTGATTTAAAGCAGATCATTGATATCAGCCTATCAGACCATTTTCTTTAACTATTAAATATAGAAGTATTGATAGAAAACATTCATGAGAAGCATATTGTTAAAAACGCTTCTTTAATTCATCAGCAGCTTTAAAACTTACAAACATTCTAAGCAATCAGTCCATTCATAGTGCCAACTATGATAGCGAGGTAATGTAAATAGTAAGGTAGAAAAATGTAATACTAAGTTGAGAGCTGCTGTTGACATAGTTGCACCTGAAAAGACAGTTAAAAAAATCTTCTAGCATTGTTATACCATGGAAGACCCAAAGAGTGTCTGATTTAAAGATAACATGCCGTAGAGCTGAGCGTAAATGGAGAAAAACTAAACTAACTATCCACTATGAGATATTGAATACAATAACACAGTCCGTCTTGACAAGTGCTGCTATTTATCTAAGATTATAAATAACAATGCTAGTAATACCAGAGTCTTATTCTCTATGACTGATCATCTGCTAAACCCAGGTAACGCAAAAAAATGCCTCCAAAATACACTGCATCCAGAAAGTATTTACAGCGCATAACTTTTTCAACATTTTGTTATGTTACAGCCTTATTCCAAAATGGATTAAATTCATTTTTTTCCTCAGAATTCTACACACAACACCCCATAATGACAACGAGAAAAAGTTTACTTGAGGTTTTTGCAAATTTATTAAAAATTAAAAAAATGAGAAAGCACATGTACATAAGTATTCACAGCCTTTGCCATGAAGCTCAAAACTGAGCTCAGGTGCATCCTGTTTCCCCTGATCATCCTTGAGATGTTTCTGCAGCTTAATTGAAGTCCACCTGTGGTAAATTCAGTTGATTGGACAGGATTTGGAAAGGCACACACCTGTCTATATAAGGTCCCACAGTTGACAGTTCATGTCAGAGCACAAACCAAGCATGAAGTCGAAGGAATTGTCTGTAGACCTCCGAGACAAGATTGTCTCGAGGCACAAATCTGGGGAAGGTTATAGAAAAATGTCTGCTGCTTTGAAGGTCCCAATGAGCACAGTGGCCTCCATCATCCATAAGTGTAAGTAGTTCGAAACCACCAGGGCTGTTCCTAGAGCTGGCCGGCCATCTAAACTGAGCAATTCTGACGGAGCTTGAGAGGTGCTCCAAAGAGGAATGGGAGAAACTGGCCAAGGATAGGTGTGCCAAGCTTGTGGCATCATATTCAAAAAGACCTGAGGCTGTAATTGCTGCCAAAGGTGCATCGACAAAGTATGGAGCAAAGACTGTGAATACTTATGTACATGTGATTTCTGTTTTTTTATTTTTAATAAATTTGCAAAAACCTCAAGTAAACTTTTTTAACGTTGTCATTATGGGGTGTTGTGTGTAGAATTCTGAGGAAAAAAATGCATTTAATCCAATTTGGAATAAGGCTGTAACATAACAAAATGTGGAAAAAGTGATGTGCCGTGAATACTTTCCGGATGCACTGTACTTTCAGTGAAATATCTCTGAGCCAGTCATCAGTCCCAGCTTGCTTCAAGTCGACCACCATCATAGCAGTGTCAAAGAAGTCATCATTGACATGCCTGAATGACTACCGACCAGTTGCACTCACGCCAATCATAATAAAGTGCTTCGAAAGATTAGTCAGGTCACACATAAAGACTAATCTCCCTGCCTCCCTTTACCCTCTTCAGTTTGCAGAGACTACACTTCCCGAGGCGGCTGAAGCGAGCACGTCTTCCCCCTTCCATCCTCACCATGTTCTACAGAGGCACCATGGAGAGTGTTCTGACCAGCTGCATCACTGTCTGGTATGTCAACTGCAACATATCCGACCACAAGTGCCTGCAAAGGATAGTGGAGACAGCAGAGAACATTATTGGGGTGCCTATCCCTTCACTACAGGACATATTTTACAAATGCAGTGTCCGCAAGTTCTGCAGCATTGAGCAGGATCACTTACACCCCTCACATGGACTTTACACACTTCTGCCATCCAAGAGAAGATATTGCAGAATCAAAGCCAAATCTGCCAGGCTACAGGAGAGTTTTTACCCCCAAGCAGTTAGACTCGTTAACACCAGGCTGCCCTCTGGGACCTTCCACACAGCCTCAACCACCTCTAAAAACAGAACTTTTATACATGAAAACCACTGTCCTGCAAAGATGAGTGTGCAGGTAGAAAAGAACTGAAGAGCTCATACTGACCTTTAAGGATTTTGTCATTCCTTATCCTTCTGCTGTGAAACATTCTGACCTGTTATTGTTTACACACATCTTGAACAACTATTATCATACACTGATAATTTCTGTATTATCTAAATCCATTATTTATTATATTACATATCTTACACATCAATATTGCTGCTACTTCTTTGTCCTATCTTTGCACAATGTCTTGTCTTGTTTGTGTTTTAATCTTTAATTTTTTAATTTTTAAATTTTAATTCTATTTTTAATTTATTATTCGCACATTATGTTGTTACACTGTGGACTCTGAGCTATGCAATTTTGTCTATCTGTATACTTGTATATGGTTGAGATGACAATAAAGTTCACTTTGACTTTGAAACCTGTGAGTCTATTGCTGTGTTTTTCAATCAAAAAATTAATGATATTAGAAATAATATAGTATATATCCCCAACAATGTGGATCCTCCTAAGCCTCAGTACTCTGTTATAAACAAATTAAATTCTTTCACCAGGATAGATTTACCTGATTTACATAGAATAATTTCTCAACTGAAACCCTACACCTGCGTCCTTGACACAATACCAACAAGTTTTTTCAAAGACATATCGGGTGTGCTAATTCATAATATTCTTCACATAGTAAAGTTGTCATTAGATACGGGGGTCTTCCCAGATGGTCTTAAGACTGCTGTAGTTAAACCCCTGCTCAAGAAAAATAATCTCAACCCCTCGGCTCCTAAAAATTTTAGACCCATCTATAACCTGCCTTTCTTAAGTAAAGTTCTGGAGAAGGCAGCCATTATGCAGTTAAATGACCACCTCAATAAACCTGCTATTCTTGATAAATTTCAGTCAGGTTTTAGAACAAATCACAGCACAGAAACTGCACTCATTAAAGTAGTAAATGACTTGCGGGTGAATGCAGACAGAGGCCATTTTTCTCTTCTCATCCTCTTAGATCTCAGTGCCGCATTTGAAACCACTGATCACAATATTCTTAGAAATCGCCTTAGTCAATGGGTAGGCCTCTCTGGCAGTGTCTTAAATTGGTTTGAATCCTACCTGTCAGGTAGAAAAGACTTTGTTAGTTGTGGGAATTACAACTCAAAGACACAGGATATCCTATATGGTGTACCACAGGTGAATCCTGGGTCCTCTGTTCTTCTCAATCTACAAGATTCCATTAGGTCAGATTATCTGGGGGCACAACATTAGCTACCACAGCTATGCTGATGACACAGACGCTGTAAATTCATTAACACAATGTCTTACTTGTGTTTCTAAATGGATGAATAGTAATTTTCTCAAACTAAATAAAGAGAAAACAAAAAATTTACTGATTGGCAATAATGGATATAATGAGGTTACTAGAAATAAACTTGATGCATTGGGATTAAAAGTCAAGACGGAGGTAAAGAATTTAGGGGTAACTGTTGACTGTAATCTGAATTTTAAATCGCATATTAATCAGACCACTAGGACAGCATTTTTTCACTTAAG
Organism: Polypterus senegalus; assembly: GCF_016835505.1. Taxonomy (NCBI): domain Eukaryota; kingdom Metazoa; phylum Chordata; class Cladistia; order Polypteriformes; family Polypteridae; genus Polypterus; species Polypterus senegalus. The sequence goes on from NC_053161.1 coordinate 182,157,864, forward strand.
AAACATAGCAAAACTTAGACCTCTTATAACCTTGAAAGATGCTGAGAAATTGTTTTCAGTCGACTAGATTACTGTGATGCACTCCTCTCAGGATTACCCAAAAAAGACATAAATCGTTTGCAACGAGGGCAGAAATCAGCTGATAGAATCCTAACTAGGAAAAGAAAATCTGAGCACATTTCTCCAGTTTTGATGTTACTACACTGGTTACCTGTGTCATTCAGAATTGATTTTAAAATACTGCTTATGGGTTACGCTCCATCTTATATATCAGAGTGTCTGACACCTTATATTCCAGATCGTAACCTCAGATCCTCAAATGAGTGTCTCCTTAAAATTCCAAGAACAAAACTTAAAAGAAGTGGTGAGGTGACCTTCTGCTATTATGTACCCAAAATCTGGAATAGACTGCTAATAGGAATTCGCCAGGCTAATACAGTGGAGCACTTTAAAAAACTGCTGAAAACACATTACTTTAACATGGCCTTCTCATAACTTCATTTTAATTTAATCCTGATACTCTGTAAATTCAATTTATTATCATAACTATTCATTGTGGCTCTAAAATCCGTACTGACCCCTACTCTCTCTTCTGTTTCTTTCCTCTGTTTTCTGTGGTGGCGACCTGCATTACCACCACCTAATCAAAGCACCATGATGTCCCTACATTGATGGATTAAAAGCCAGAAGTCCATGTGACAGTCATCATCAAGTCTTTCCAAGAGAACCCTAAATACAAAGAGTACTGTTTCATTTATGTGAGGTAGAATGCCCAGAGGGGGCTGGGTGATCTCGTGGTCTGGAAACCCTGCAGATTTTATTTTTCCCTCCAGCCATCTGGAATTTTTTTTGTTTGTTTGTTTGTTTGTTTTTTCTGTCCTCCCTGGCCATTGGACCTTACTATTATTCTATGTTAATTAGTGTTGTCTTATTTTAATTCTTACCTTGTCTTTTCTTTCCTTTTTCTTCATCATGTAAAGCACTTTGAGCTACATTATTTGTATGAAAATGTGCTATAGAAATAAATGTTGTTGTTCTATAGGAGCTCGAGCATCTCTCCTAGTGCTCCTCAACTCGGGAATTCTCTTCCATTTTAAATTCATCAGCTCAATTCAATATCACATTTTAAAACTACCCTCAAAACTTATCTTTTCAAACTGGCGTACCAATTGTGAATTTTGTAACTGCCAGTTATCTTTGTCTGTCTTTCTTTTAACAGTGAAATGATACCCTCAATGACAAAAATAAACAATTTTATTGTATAATAAATAAATAAAATAAATAATTTCTGAAAACATTTCACTCAATTCTCTCAAAATCTCTCTCTCACTCACACAATGTGGTTACTTAAATATATACAGTATAAGATCTAAAATCCTTGAAACAGAACTGTCTTACATAGCTTTTTCCGTATGCTGCCGCTCTGTAATTTGAGAGTATTCAGTTTGGCAATATGGTGCAGCCTTAGTTTGTGGAAGACAGACACAACTAAAGACATGAAAATAAAATGATGGTTGTCAAATTCAAACTGTGTTTCCTCAATGTGCTCCTTGAGAAAAAACACATCATCTGAACCAATCTCAGTACAAACAAACTGATTGATCAAAGATACAATGACAGTTTGCCCTAATATCAACTGTCAGGTAACACGCTCAGCTACTTTGACCACCTTGACTGTACTCTCAGAAGGAATCATCAAACCTCCTTTGTTTTTAATGTGAGCGAGTGGTAGCTTTGATCATATGATGCCAGTACAGCATCTGTTACAAAACTATCACAACACGTGTCACATGACAGCTTTTTCAAAATTCTGTCTAAGGATTACCTCCCACTGATTCCCGAGGTAGATTTCTTTAGGAAACATTCAAATTTTGAATGATGTTATCAGCTAGTTACTGACTAAATACGTTTAGCCAAATCGTTGTTTGGAGGCTCACTTGAGCACATAAATGCATAGGTTTGCTAGCTTAGCCTGACGTTGCTAAAGTAAAGATTATAAAACGGGATTTTCTAATGGCCAACTATAACCAAAACAATTGTTCAGCCTTACCTATGAAATATAATCCCCCGCGATCTGGTTTGGTGCATACAGCGGTTTGTACAATCCCAAGCAGCACATGCGTGAGGCATCTTTATCCATTACTTCACTCCACAGCAGTGCCCCTCGCAATATGGCGGCGACGTTGACGTACGACGCTGCTGTTCATGCAGCGTCTAGTAATTCTCTCTCTACGCCCGTTGTCGGCCCGATTCGCGCGCGCGTGCGTATTGATAGGCTACGTCATCGAACACTTTACGGTGCTGCCCAATCTGTTTAACGCATGAACACTTTACGGCACGTTAGGCTTTCAATATGTCTGCGCGCACGAATCACGCAGGCATGTAGATCGGGTAACGACGGGGTGGAAGGCTGAATGTTCGACCTGCAGCCGGATACAATTGAGAAGTAACGCTGACTTTTCACTCTTAGTGTCAATAATAAGAAAGAACAACCCAGTTAACCAGAAATGACGTGGCTCTCATCTCATCATTCACTTCATTTTCATGTGTGTAACAAATCAACGGTTCTCTCGCGCTTCTCTCCAAATCATAACGGGGTCCGCAGGCGCGTGCAGGCACCACCGACGGACTGGCAAAACAGAGAGACACGGGTGGTAAGTCCGGGGCACGAGCACGGGGCCGCTGGGTGGGGTATTTTACATTCTTTCACTAACGAAAGGCCAAATAAGGCACCGCGGATTAAAGAAACCCCGATCAGCAGCGAGCTTCCATTTAAAAAAAAAAAAAAAAAAGCCGGCAGCGCACCGAGCCGCAGATGTGCAGCCATCAGGCGGACAATCACGGAGTAGAAATGAGCAGCAGCGCAGAGTGTGCGGACATTAAAAAAGTTAAAGACGTAAAGAACAGAGCAGGCACTCCGATGAGGGTCTCTGACGACTGGCTACCCAATGTTCTCATATTCTTCATCTCGTATATGCCGCAAGTACGTACCTGTCCAGTGTGGCTCAACCCGCGTCTTCCACTCGAATGACCAGCATGCCCGTGTGGCCCCTTTGTTGGTCTCTGTCCCTGATCACAGGGGGTCACATATCAGCCTGACGGATTTAAACAGCTGTGCAGCTCGAGTCAGCGCTCTGCTCTCCAGGGGGCTTCATTTTCACCCCCACCTGTCTCTGTCACAGTGTCAAATATCCACACGTTTTACCAAAGCAGAAACAGTCATAAAACTAACAAAACATAAAAATATAAAAATAAAGAAATAAAAACATAAACAGATGTGCAGAAGGGAACAATAATAAAATACATAACTATCCATCCAGTTACTAAATCAAGGCAGGTTTGTTGGGCTGCTGGAGCTAATTCCAGCAGACATCGAGCACAGGGCAGGAAGATCACCTGTTGTCTCTCTCTCTCACACACACAAGCAACATTAACACACCAATTCACATCTCCTGCATATCTTTAGACTGTGAGAGAAAGCGGATCCATCTGGAAGAAACCCACAGTTACACGGGGAGAACATGCAAACTCCTTGTAGAGAGAATTTAGAGCTCCAATCCCAGCCTCATGTTGTGAGCTGCCCTTATACAGATATATAAATATTCACATATACACTAGCATAACTGTACAATTAACTATAGGTAAGTATAAATAACACACATGAGCAATCCATGTCATTTTACACCCATTTTGTTTCTTTCTCTCGCTTTCTGCATCAACTGCTCTCTCTGCCATCTGGTCTTCCTTTCTCACCAGAACGGCCAGTTTGATTTTGTCGTCCAGTGTTTGACCATCAACAGGACCACACAGACATGCTGGGCAGTGGAGTGGATGACGTGGATTGAGCCACACGGCACAGGTACACACTTGTGCCATATAAGAGAAGAAGAAGAAAGGGCTGGGCAGCCAGTCATCAGAGATCCTCATCAGAGTGCCAGCTTCTGCTCTTTATATCCCCACTTTTTTCCTATTCTGTTTAGGACTTTTAACTTTTTTAATGTCATTTCTACCTCGTGACTGTCCGTGTGATGGCTGCACATCTGCGGCTCAGTGTGCTACCAGCTTTCTTGTGGATGCAGCTTGGGGTTTCTTTAATCCACTGTGCCTTCCTTGGCTTTGTCTATCTGTCATTTTCTCGGTCCTGGTATGGTGCTGTTAAACCTGCGTGTCATCTCCTGGGGCCTCATGTATAAACGGTGCGTACGCACAGAAATGTTGCTTAAGAACTTTTCCACGTTCAAATCGCGATGTATAAAACCTACACTTGGCGTAAAGCCACGCACTTTTTCACGGTACCTCATGGCATGTCGTACGCAAGTTATCCGCTCGGTTTTGCAGACTGGCGGCACCCAGCGTCAAAGCAGTGCTTCTGTTCCTGTGTGGTTACTCCTTATTTTCCTGGCGCGGCTTTATAAATACACTGAAACTAACCGCATATTGTTTATTAGTGTAATGCATCTGATTGTAATTAACTTGTAACAATATAATGGTCCAGGGAACAGCCATAGTATTCCAAATGCCATAACTGCTTTAGCGTTGTTACTCTCACTTCACCTTCTCTTCTTCTTCTTTCAGCTCCTCCCTTTAGGAGTTGCCACAGCAGATCATCTTTTCCATATTACTCTCACTGCACCACTCGGAGTATTTATATCACTGTATCTGAGTGTGAATCACAGCAGCAGCTGATCGAAAGAGAATTATCGGTATACAGTTTCATGGACACGCTGTCTCAGCCACGGCAAAACTTTTAAAACCTTTCCTGTATGGATCTCGCGGTTCAGAAACAGATTCATCCCAAGAACTTTAAATGCACTCAATCAATTGCTCCTTGTAGAACTGTTTGTACTTATAAGTACAATCACCCCACTGTAAACTTGCACTACAGTTATAATATCTCACAACCTGAGCCACTTTATAAAGCGCGTATTTACATATGATGACGATATCATTTTTAAGGTGAAATGCAGCAAAATATGTTTATTAAATTATACAGATAAAACTTTAACTTCATTTAAATAATCTATATTCTTCACTGGGAGTGGCGTTAAGGATAGAATAATTAAACATGTACTATAAAGATATTTCAATGTTCCTTAAACATTTTGAAGAATCGGCTCTAAGCTTACAGATGGCTTAACTTCTATTACAGAGCTGATTGTATGGCGATCGGTTACTTGGGGAAAGAAAAGCACTGACTGCAGTGATGGCTACGCCAATATATATTGAATATAAAACAGAAAGAGAAAATAACACAGCTAAAAATGCAGCGACAAATTTCTGCAAAAGTTAAATGCTTGTGTCATGAGCACGAGGCGGCTATGCAGTGTCTGCAACGGACGTGGCCATCCACCGTGCATAAGCTACCTTACTGATGGGCGGGCGAAGGAGCCACCGATTCTTCCTCTGCCCAGTGCCACCACAAGCCTAGAGCCGCCCCTGAGTACTGCTGCAATAAATTATTTCATTGAAGTGAAACACATGTTTAATAACGTGCTTTAACTCCTATCATCATGAAAATGACATCACGTATACATCTCAGTATTTTAGTTATTCAGAGAGCTGTAATATCACAAATGTAATGGACTCTGTGTCCAGTTGGAGGAAGAGAGCCGGTTTAAGAAGCAAGTAGTGATTCACACACAGAGCACATAGAAGATCAAATACAAAACAAAGCATTTAACGTGCTACTTTAATTATGAATTGATTTGAGAAACTGGTTAATTAAACGATTTTAAGATGAAGTTTATGATGTTCTACTTTAATGACAAAATAAACTACGTGATTAAAGTGGAAATGTCGAGATTGAAGTTGACATTTCGTGCTTTTTCCCCACTGTGTGCCTTTTTTCTCTGTACCCTAATAAGCTTTCATATGACACTCAGACAGTGGGCTACAACTCGGCTTTTCACGGCAACTTTGATATGTGACTTCTTTTTTATTTCCGGCACTGTGCGATTTTGTGAATGTGAGCTTTCAAGTTTCTCCAACACGCTATGTCACTCGATCAACTTCCTTTTGTTGATTATACCACGGTTTATTTGAACAAATAGTATGTTTTTCCTTTGCCTCCACTTGGTATTCGCTGAAATTCTTATATTTTCCCTCGTGCTTTTCCCATTTTCTTTTCACAGAAGGCTGAGCTTAAGGGCGATTTATATTGATTTGCATATTCAAAGAGGCGTAATTCGGGGAGGAGTTGGGACGTTACATAAAGCGCATGCACTAGCGTTAGTTTTCACGCTGATCGGGATTTATGTAGCGGAAGAACGTGGAAGTTGGAGTACGCACAGATTCCTGCATCTGGATTTTTCTGTGCATAAGCACATTTCGGATTTTGTGCTTACGCCATGTTATAGTGCGAGTTCTACGCACGGCGTTATACATGAGGCCCCAGGTCCTTTTCCTGTTTGTCACAGTAATCCTCGGTCACTTATGTGTCTCATCCTATCCTGTTGTTCTTATTCTTAATTGTGCTTAACTTTTTAATAAAACCCCTAGCTTGATGCCCACCACCTGAATCTGTTAGAGCAATAAAATGCAAGAATCCATGACAGATTATTTGAAAACATTATCTTGTAAACCGCTAGCTAATAGTCATTAACCTTCTTTACATCCAAGTTAACTAACTGAACACTCAGTAGCTTGTATGTTAACTTCTTTTTCTAGATTTTGAGCACACTAAGCCATGTCTGATCTGAATTGGTTTGCCCCCTAAGCTTCTGCTTAGAAAGCAGGGTGGTTTCTTTTCTTAGATAGATAGATAGATAGATAGATACATTATTAATCCCAAGGGGAAATTCACATACTCCAGCAGCAGCATACTGATAAAAACCAATAAATTAAAGAGTAATAACAATGCAGGTATAACAGACAGTAACTTTGTATAATGTTAACGTTTACTCCCGAGGGTGGAATTGAAGAGTCGCATAGTGTGGGGTCTCCTCAGTCTGTCAGTGGAGCAGGATGGTGACAGCAGTCTGTCGTTGAAGCTGCTCCTCCGTCTGGAGATGATCCTGTTAATAATTCTTGGCAGTTTTATTCTGCGGTCCCTTCATTCTCTTATCAGATCCTTTCAAAACTGTGTGACAGCCACTCTGGGGTTTAGGGGGTCATTACTTCACATCTTCAGAGTACAGTGAAACTCAAACAGCTGAAACAGATTGACATCAGCGCTGAGCAAATCTGTAAGCTGCACATTTGTAGTTTGTGGTATTTCAGTCCACATCTGCAGATCATCGTAATTCAGATTTCGTCCCTCACTGTAGACAGTGGCGTAGCTCTCTTGCTGAAGGCCCCCATGCAGCGCCCTGAGGTGAGCCCCTCCTGTCTGGCATAACTGTTAGTAATTTATTCTCAACTTGATCCTAGGGGCCGGCTGGGCAGTGGTGTCCTCGACCGCGTCACTGTCATAATCACATGCTGGTGAGAAATAAACCAGCTCTCTAAATGGAATATGTGCTAACTTTTTAAAATCACTTTATTACAGCTGCTGTAAGTTAGTAAAAATAAATTCAATTGTGGGAATGGAATGTGGGAGGTGTGGGTAGCAGTAGTCGTACATAAATAGATGTAAGATGTGGACCTGCTTGCTATTCCAAAACAACTTTGTAAAGGAAGAAGTAACTTAAGCTAGACAACAGAAACTGTTCTGTGCTATAAAATGAAGCCATTTCTATTTGTAACAAATTAAAACGACAAAACCAGCTGACAGGATACGACTACATCATCGACCCATTTTACATAAGTTCATAAAGTGAGGTGTCAGTGGTTCCAAAAAATTTGCAGTGTCAGTAGGAAATTGCTTGGTCATATATGTTGCTAGTTTGTCTTTAGTAGTTTCTCCATTTTTAATGGTTTTAGCAGACAGCACCTGACCTTAAGCCATTGTATCGTTATACTTACAGACTTGGTAGTTGCAACAATTTCACTCCCTGCACTGTCTGCATAACCTGATGTGCTTTTTGTGACGATTCACCAGCATCACCATTCTCTGTTCCCACCGCTGGCGCTTGTTCAGTTTTGAGAAAAGTAGAAATCTTGGTAAGCTTGGCATGTTTGAATCCTTGCTACAGGTGTGCCTTACGTTTAGCAGCGACACTCTTATAATGTTTTCCGGATCCACTGCTACTGGCCGACATGGTGTTGTTTGGCGAGAGTATAAAAAGTGTCAAATTGTTCAAATATTCTTCTAACGTGGACCAGAACTTAACAACAGAATTGCTATGATTTACTGTTTACGAGTTTGAATTTCAAAAATTGTTGACGTCAAATCAAAGTACAAAAGTAACAATTATTTACGATAATAATGTAGATTTACACCATTCATGTGACATCCTTCAAAACTTCTTCCATTCACGTCTGCTGTGGTACGCCAAAGGTCGCCATATTTTGGAATGTGCACTCCTCTGTAAGGCGGACAGACGTGTTGTGCCTCTGATTAGGCTCTGAGTCTCCAAACTCTAAATATGTGTAAACTATAGGCCTGCTGCATATGTAATATCATCATGGCCCTGCCTGGTGATGGTGAAAACATGCAAATATAACTGTGAATTGTTAAGTCAATGAACTGTGCAAGTGATTGGAATTATTGAATTGTGTTTTAAATCTGTACGGCCCCGAGTGGGCCCCCCAAGCTCGTAGGCCCTTGCACTTTGCACAATCTGCACGATCCATTGCTACGCCACAAACTGTAGCATTAAAGTGCATTTAGCTTACTATGAGGGTTTCAGGGGCCTCATGCATAACGCCGTGCGTAGAATTCACACTATAACATGACATAAGCACAAAAGCCAAAATGTGCTTACGCACAGAAAAATCCAGATGCAGGAATCTGTGCGTACTCCAACATCCGCGTTTTTCCACTACATAAATCCTGGTCAGTGTGAAAATTAACGTTTGTGCACACGCTTGCTGTCCCACCAAAACTCCTCCCAGAATTAGGCCTCTTTGAATATGCAAATCAATATAAATAGCACTTAAGCTCAGCCTTCTGTGAAAAGACAATGGGAAAAGCATGGGGGAAAATATAAGAATTTCAGCGAATACCAAGTGGAGGCAAAGGAAAAATGTACTATTTGTTGGTTTAAACAGTGGTATAAACAATAAAAGGAAGTTGGTCGAGTAGCATAGCGTGTCAGAGAAACTCGAAAGCTCAAGTTCACAAAGTCGCACAATGCTCGAAATAAAAAAGAAGTTGTCAGATATCAAAGTCGCCGTGAAAAGCCGAGTTGTAGCCCATCGTCTGAGTTTCATGTGAAAGCTTATTAGGGTACAGATAAAAATAAATAAATAAATAAGCACACAGTGGGGAAAAACGCACGAAATGTCAACTTTAATCTTGAAATTCCCACTTTAATCACGTAGTTTATTTTGTCATTAAAGCAGAACATCACAAACTTCATCTTAAAATCGTTTAATTTACTAGTTTCTCAAATCCCATCATAAGTAAAGTAGCATGTTAAATGCTTTATTTTGTATTTGATCTTCTATGTGCTCTATGTGTGTGAATCAATATGTGCTTCCGCTTTCTCTTTCTCTGACTGGACACAGAATCCATTACATTCGTGATATTACAGCTCTCTGAATAATTAAAATACTGAGATGTATACGTGATATCTTTTTCATGATGATAAGAGTTAAACCATGTTATTAAACAGGGGAACACGATGGTGCAGTGATTGTGCGCAACCTTTGATGAAATTATTGTAGCAGTACTGTCTCTTTCAAATGTGCTAACCTCCAATTCCTGTGCTTACTTTTCTTTCCCCAAATACCCAATCACCACACAATCTGCTCTGTAATAGACGTTAAGCCATCTGTAAGCTTACAACGACCATTCTTCAAAACGTTTAAGAAACATTGAAATATCTTCATAGTACATTTTTAATTATTCTATCCATCTATCCCGCCGCGTCAGCCCCAGAAAGAATACAGCACAAGGTAGGATCAATCCGTGAACTAGCTAGCGCTGCGGAACCGTGTCCTCACATGTTTAATTATTAACAATACAGATTATTTAAATGAAGTTAAAGTTTTATCTATATAATATAATAAATATATTTTGCTGCATTTCATTTTAAAAATGATATCATCATCATATATAAATATGCACTTTATAAAGTGGCTCAGGTTGTGTATTATTATAACTGTAGTGGGCCAGAAGGAGTTGCATTGTGTCTTTGTGGACCTGAAGAAAACATATGACAGGGTGTCTCAAGAGGAGCTGTGGTATTGTATGAGGAAGTCGGGAGTGGCAGAGAAGTACAGTGGGATGCAAAAGTTTGGGCAACCTTGTTAAAAGTCATTATTTTCCTGTATAGATCATTGGTTGTTACGATAAAAAATGTCAGTTAAATATATCATATAGGAGACACACACAGTGATATTTGAGAAGTGAAATGAAGTTTATTGGATTTACAGAAAGTGTGCAATAATTGTTCAAACAAAATCAGGCAGGTGCATAAATTTGGGCACCGTTGTCATTTTATTGATTCCAAAACTTTTCGAACTAATTATTGGAACTCCAATTGGCTTGGTAAGCTCAATGACCCCTGACCTGCATACACAGGTGAATCCTATAATGAGAAAGAGTATTTAAGGGGGTGTGAAGGATGGCCGGCCATTTATCCCGGCCAATACCCCCAAGCCGCCAGGTGGAGCCCTCCTTGCAGCATGGAGGGCCCCAGAAGACCATCAGGGCATCATGGACAATGGAGTTTTTATGCAAAGCCCTGCTGGATGCCGTGGGGGCCACAGGAGGGAGCTGCAGGGAGGACCGAGGGCTTCTTTGTGCCCTGTGACCCGGAGGTTCGTCATAAGAAGAGCGACGGACTTCCGGGCTGAAAAAAGGACTATTTACCCTGACCCGGAAGGAATAAGGACTTGTGGACTGTTGGGCAGAAACACCTCTGGGTCAGGGAGTATAAAAGGACTATGGGAACTCCCACACAATGAGCTGAGCTGGGTGGAAGGGTGGCAACGCGTCTGGGAGCTGGAGGATTGTTTATTGATTGTATTGGTGATTTATATGAGTATTGTGGTGGAGAGTGTGCTTTGTGCACTGTGGCGACAAAATAAAGTCAACTTGAGGATTTTTACCTGGTGTCTGCAGTCGTGGACAGGGGTTCAAGGGAGCTAGAGCGCCCCCTATCATTCACAGGGGTCAATTGTAAGTTTCCCTCCTCCTTTAATTTTCTCTGAAGAGTAGCAACATGGGGGTCACAAAACAACTCTCAAATGACCTGAAGACAAAGATTGTTCACCATCATGGTTTAGGGGAAGGATACAGAAAGCTGTCCCAGAGATTTAAGGTGTCTGTTTCCACAGTTAGGAACATATTGAGGAAATGGAAGACCGCAGGCTCAGTTCAAGTTAAGGCTCGAAGTGGCAGACCAAGACAGATTTTGGATAGACAGAAGCGAATGGTGAGAACAGTCAGAGTCAACCCACAGACCAGCACCAAAGACCTACAACATCATCTTGCAGCAGATGGAGTCACTGTGCATCGTTCAACCATTCGCACTTTACACAAGGAGATGCTGTATGCGAGAGTGATGCAGAGGAAGCCTTTTCTCCATCCACAGCACAAACAGAGCCGCTTGAGGTCTGCTCAAGCACATTTGGACAAGCCAGCTTCATTTTGGAATAAGGTGCTGTGGACTAATGAAACTAAAATTGAGTTATTTGGGCATAACAAGGGGCGTTATGCATGGAGGAAAAAAAACACAGCATTCCAAGAGAAACACAGCTACCTACAGTAAAATATGGTGGTGGTTCCATCATGCTGTGGGGCTGTGTGGCCAGTGCAGGGACTGGGAATCTTGTCAAAGTTGAGGGATGCATGGATTCCACTCAGTATCAGCAGGTTCTGGAGACCGATGTCCAGGAATCAGTGACAAAGCTGAAGCTGTGCCGGGGCTGGATCTTTCAACAAGACAACGACCCAAAACACTGCTCAAAATCCACTACGGCATTCATGCAGAGGAACAAGTACAACGTTCTGGAATGGCCATCTCAGTCCCCAGACCTGAATATAATTGAAAATCTGTGGTGTGAGTTAAAGACAGCTGTCCATGCTCGGAAGCCATCAAACCTGAATGAACTAGAGATGTTTTGTAATGAGGAATGGTCCAAAATACCTTCAACCACAATCCAGACTCTCATTGGAACCTACAGGAAGCGTTTAGAGGCTGCAATTTCTGCAAAAGGCGGATCTACTAAATATTGATTTCATTTCTTTTTTGTGGTGCCCAAATTTGTGCACCTGCCTGATTTTGTTTGAACAATTATTGCACACTTTCTGTAAATCCAATAAACTTCATTTCACTTCTCAGATATCACTGTGTGTGTCTCCTATATGATATATTTAACTGACATTTTTTATCGTAACAACCAATGATTTATACAGGAAAATAATGACTATTAACAAGGTTGCCCAAACTTTTGCATCCCACTGTATGTAAGAGTTGTACAGGATATGTACGAAGGAAGTGTGACAGTGGTGAGGTCTGCGGTAGGAGTGATGGATGCATTCTTGTCGGAGGTGGGATTACATCAGGGATCGGCTCTGAGCCCTTTCTTATTTGCAATGGTGATGGACAGGTTGACAGACAAGATTAGACAGGAGTCCCCATCGACTATGATGTTTGCTGATGACATTGTGATCTATAGCGATAGTAGGGAGCAGGTTGAGGAGACCCTGGAGAGGTGGAGATTTGCTCTAGAGAGGAGAGAAATGAAGGTCAGTAGGAACAAGACAGAATACATGTATGTGAATGAGAGGGAGTTCAGTGGAATGGTTAGGATGCAGGGAATAGCGTTGGGGAAGATGGACGAGTTTAAATACTTGGGATCAATAGTACAGAGTAATGGGGATTGTAGAAGTGAAGTTGAGTGGGTAGAGAAGAGTATCAGGAGTGATTTGTCAGCAAGAGTGAAAGGGAAGGTCTAGAGGACAGTAGTGAGACCAGCAATGTTGTATGGGCTGGAGACGGTGGCACTGAACAGAAAGCAGGAGACAGAGCTGGAGGTGGCAGACTTAAAGATGCTAAGATTTGCATTGGGTGTGATGAGGAAGGACAGGATTAGAAATGAGGACATTAGAGGTCAGCTCAAGTTGGATGGTTGGGAGACAAAGTAAGAGAGGCAAGATTGCGTTGGTTTCAACATGTGCAGAGGAGAGACCAAGATTGCAGAAGAGCCCGAGTCCAAATTTAATAGAATATCATTTGTTACCTTCAGCAGAGCCTGTTCAGTACTATGAAGTTTTTTAAAACCTGACTGAAACACATCACATACATTGTTATCCTCCAGATATGAAATTAACTGCAAAACACCTCTTTCTCCATAATTTTGGACAGAAATGGGAACTTAGAAATAGGCCTGTAGTTTGAAAGAGTTGTAGGATCAGGTGTGGGCTTCTTCAGCAATGGCTGAACAACAACAACAACATTTATTTATATAGCACATTTTCATACAAAAAATGTAGCTGAAAGTGCTTTATATAATGAAAAATAGAAAAATAAAAGACATAGCAAGAAAATAAAATAAGTCAACATTAATTAACATAGAATAAGAGTAAGGTCTGATGGCCAGGGGGGACAGAAAAAACAAACAAAAAACTCCAGATGGCTGGAGAAAAAAATAAAATCTGCAGTGATTCCAGACCATGAGACCACCCAGTCCCCTTTGCGCAATTGCATGTTTAAAGTTGTCTGGCATTATACCAGATTTTAGACAGTTGTTAATAATAACCAACACAATTGGACTAAACGCTCTAAAAGTATCTTTAAATAGGCGTGAGGGTAAGGTATCTAGTGGATAATTGGAAGGTTTCATATGCAGGTTTATATCAGCTAGCTGAGAAGAGTCAATAGGGTGAAAGGAAGTAAACTGGCTGTGCACTGGCCTTAGAGTGACTGGTGTCTTCCCACAGTAATCAACACTTGGAAGAGTAATGCTGGATAATGGCTTGAAACTCACCATTGGAGCCACTGAGGCCAGTTACTTTGGTCATCGCCTCTCAGCTGATGGCATCAACTATACCCAGTCAAAATCTCTGCTGTCAAGATGATGAAGCCACCAAAGAATCAGACAGAACTGGAGACAACAGCTATTCACAATGGATGGCCTAAGGAGAGGAGAAAGTGCCCCCAGAGCATCTTGCAGTTTTGGAATCACTAAGATGAGCTGTCCGAAATCAATGGAATTGTCTTTAAGGGCAAAACAAATGGTCATTCCTACATGTCTCAGAGAAAAAATGCTAATGAAGATCCATGCAAGTCACATTGTCATGGAAAAATGCAAACAAAGAACACGTTATATAATGTTCTGGCCTGGAATATCAAATCTGTCAGGAACATTATCCATCGAACACCAGAGAACCCATGATACCTCACCACATCCCAGACAGGCCATGGCAAGTTGTAGGTACAGAAATATTCACATGGAACAATGGAAACTACCTCGTACCTGTTGAGTACTATAGAAGATATTATGAATTAGACAAACTTCACACCACCACATCAGCAACTGTGATACGCAAGCTCAAAGCAGCCTTTGCTAGACATGGAATTGCAGAGACATTAATTTATCATTCAATGGACCCCATTACACGTCAAAAGAAGTTCAAATCATTTGCCAAGTCGTTGTGTTCGGTCTGTGGGAACCATTTAACACGTCGACAAAATTAAAATCATCAAGATCAGTTTTAATTGAAAACAGTTTCTCATTTACATTCATGAAACAAAATTTACAATATAATTACAATGTTTGCACCACGTTAGAGTTTAGTAAAACGTTAATAATAAAAGTTGTTACATTTTTTAAAATATACAATGCATGTGTACAATATAATTCTCAACCAATTTAGAATAAACATTTAAGCCAATCTAATATTTTAAATATGAATGTGAAGAACACGGTAATACATATTCTACACTGAATTATGCTATATATTAATTGCCTTATATACCTGTAGAACTACTGTCATTTTTGTCATAAGTGATGGGACATCAAAAGAAAAAAAAAGAAAAATACTGATAAGTAAACAATATATATATATATATATATATATATATATATATATATATATATATATATATATATATATATATATATATAGTGGTGTGAAAACTATTTGCCCCTTCCTGATTTCTTATTCTTTTGCATGTTTGTCACACAAAATGTTTCTGATCATCAAACACATTTAACCATTAGTCAAATATAACACAAGTAAACACAAAATGCAGTTTTTAAATGATGTTTTTATTATTTAGGGAGAAAAAATCCAAACCTACGTGGCCCTGTGTGAAAAAGTAATTGCCCCCTGAACCTAATAACTGGTTGGGCCACCCTTAGCAGCAATAACTGCAATCAAGTGTTTGTGCTAACTTGTAATGAGTCTTTTACAGCGCTCTGGAGATATTTTGGCCCACTCATCTTTGTAGAATTGTTGTAATTCAGCTTTATTTGAGGGTTTTCCAGCATGAACCGCCTTTTTAAGGTCATGCCATAGCATCTCAATTGGATTCAGGTCAGGACTTTGACTAGGCCACTCCAAAGTCTTCATTTTGTTTTTCTTCAGCCATTCAGAGGTGGATTTGCTGGTGTGTTTTGGGTCATTGTCCTGTTGCAGCACCCAAGATCGCTTCAGCTTGAGTTGACGAACAGATGGCGGACATTCTCCTTCAGGATTTTTTGGTAGACAGTAGAATTCATGGTTCCATCTATCACAGCAAGCCTCCCAGGTTCTGAAGCAGCAAAACAACCCCAGACCATCACACTACCACCACCATATTTTACTGTTGGTATGATGTTCTTTTTCTGAAATGCTGTGTTCCTTTTACGCCAGATGTAATGGGACATTTGCCTTCCAAAAGTTCAACTTTCGTCTCATCAGTCCACAAGGTATTTTCCCAAAAGTCTTGGCAATCATTGAGATGTGTCTTAGCAAAATTGAGACGAGCCCTAATGTTCTTTTTGCTTAACAGTGGTTTGCGTCTTGGAAATCTGCCATGCTGGCCGTTTTTGCCCAGTCTCTTTCTTATGGTGGAGTCGTGAACACTGACCTTAATTGAGGCAAGTGAGGCCTGCAGTTCTTTAGACGTTGTCCTGGGGTCTTTTGTGACCTCTCGGATGAGTCATCTCTGCGCTCTTGGGGTAAATTTGGTTGGCCGGCCACTCCTGGGAAGGTTCACCACTGTTCCATGTTTTTGCCATTTGTGGATAATGGCTCTCACTGTGGTTCGCTGGAGTCCCAAAGCTTTAGAAATGGCTTTATAACCTTTACCAGACTGATAGATCTCAATTACTTCTGATCTCATTTGTTCCTGAATTTCTTTGGATCTTGGCATGATGTCTAGCTTTTGAGGTGCTTTTGGTCCACCTCTCTGTGTCAGGCAGCTCCTATTTAAGTGATTTCTTGATTGAAACAGGTGTGGCAGTAATCAGGCCATGGGGTGGCTACGGAAATTGAACTCAGGTGTGATACACCACAGTTAGGTGATTTTTTAACAAGGGGGCAATTACTTTTTCACACAGGGCCATGTAGGTTTGGATTTTTTCTCCCTAAATAATAAAACCATCATTTAAAAACTGCATTTTGTGTTTACTTGTGTTATATTTGACTAATGGTTAAATGTGTTTGATGATCAGAAACATTTTGTGTGACAAACATGCAAAAGAATAAGAAATCAGGAAGGTGGCAAATAGTTTTTCACACCACTGTATATATATATAGTACAGGCCAAAAGTATGGACACACCTGTGTCAATGTGTTTTCTTTATTTTCATGACCATTTACATTGGTAGATTCTCATTGAAGGCATCACAACTATGAATGAACACATGTGGAGTTATGTACTTAACAAAAAAAGGTGAAATAACTGAAAACATGTTTTATATTCTAGTTTCTTCAAAATAGCCACTCTTTGCTCTGATTAATTTTTTACTCTTTCTTGGCATTCTCTCGAACACCTGTGAAGTGAAAACCATTTCAGGTGACTACCTGTGACTACCTGTTGAAGCTCATTGAGAGAATAATTATTAGGCGTATGCTACGCCGCGGGTTGGCTATCATATATAATTCACTAAGCCGACAGGGCAAGCACGACAAACATGGGATATCTCCGAGCAGTCGGCGTCCAACTTCTTAGAGGGACAAGTGGCTTTCAGCCACGTGAGATTGACCATTAACTGGTCTGTGATGCCCTTGTATGTCTGGTACTGCACGCTCGCTACACTGAATGGATCAACGTGTGTCTACCTGGCGCCAACAAGTGCAGGTAAGCCGTTGATCCCCTTTCGTGATGGAGACCGTGGCTTGCAATTGTTCCCCATGAACGAGGATTTCCCAATAAGTGCGGGTCATACGCTTGCACTGATTACATCTCTGCCCTTTGTACACACACCCTCTCACAACTATCATGGTCGGGTGACTTGGTGGATTATATATAGAAAAGAAGCCGGAACCGCAAAGAGCAATAAAAGGTCAATGTGGCTCAGAAGTGCATGCGGATTGTACACAGACAAAAGCGACTCAGGTGAGGAGTTGGGGGCGGGCACATGAGCAGGCAGTGTGTACTGAAAGATGACTAAGAAATCAGCAGACTAGAATGGCGGGGGGCCAAGACGGAGGGGGCGGAATGAGCGTCCTTCCCCTCTCTCCCCGTTCTGCCCTCCACGCCCGAGTGCCATCCTGCCCCGTCCCTCGCTCTGGGAGGTGGAGGCGCGACGGCGGTAACACATGTAAGTCATTTCAGCATTTAGTAAAATGAAGATACGTTACCGAGTGTTTGTCTTAAGTGATGTGAAAAAGTATTTACCCTCTTCCTAGTGTTTTCTGCTTGTTTTCTGCATGTTTTACACAAGGCATGGCCTCCAACATTCACAAAAATGCAATATTAGAAAAAGGAAACCTGAGGAAACACATAATACAGTTTTTAAATCACTGCTTACTTTATTTAATGATCAAAGTTCTTATCCAACATCTCTGTGATTGATGTGAAGGTGTCATGGTCCCCAGAGCTTCAGTACTTGGTTGCTGCAACTTTAGCACCAGTAATAAGAACTAAACACTCTGTAATTTATAGTTTGAGATCAGACTTTTACATTACTGTTGAGGAGTGATAGTCCACTGGTCTTTGCTTTCATTCAGATACATTCAGAGTATTGTGAGTATAATCTCCTCATTTCAGCACTTCTGTGAGGTACACGTTAGCAGTTTGACGCGGCTCTGAAACTCTCTGTGTCCTCTGCGCCATTCAGCTGTAGGTTTTCTTTTTTGTGGTGGAGCATTGACCTGCTGTGTCATCCAGCCACACCTGCGCTTCAGATCATGGACAGAGGACTGGCCGTTCTCCTAAAGAAGTTTCAAGATGGCAAGTTTTCACACACTGAGGCAACAGCAACCCCACCCTCCTTATCACACCATAGAGTCATGAACACTGACCTTAGAGGAGGGTAGACAGGCCTGAGGGTCTTTGGATGTTTCTTCTGGAATCCTGTGTGACTTCTTGACTCAGACATTGCTGTGTCCTTGAAGGACTTTTGGCAGGCCAGCTTCTCCTGTGAAGATGTTGCTGTTTTCTGAATGTTTTTACTTTTGGAGATGATGGCTGTCACTGTGGTGTAGTGGAGTCACAGAGTCTTAGCAATGGCTAAAGCTTTCCTGATTTCAGTTACATTTTTCTTCATCTCTTCTGAGATTTCCTCTGATCAAGAATCAGTG
Organism: Polypterus senegalus; assembly: GCF_016835505.1. NCBI lineage: Eukaryota > Metazoa > Chordata > Cladistia > Polypteriformes > Polypteridae > Polypterus > Polypterus senegalus. Next base: position 182,176,591 of record NC_053161.1, read on the forward strand.
ATCTTCTAGAAACCTTAGGGTGACAACTTCACTGTCATGATAAGTAACAACATATGGTGAGGTTTAGATTCAGTAAGGCAGGCTGTGTCTTGTTATCAGTGATCTTTGCTCAGCTCTTTGCAGGAGTCACTGAAGAGACAATTCACCAGGCACACGGCAATACAGCTGTTGGGTTACTTTATTACTTCAATATCTTAGGAAGCAGCTTGTAAATGGTGTTACACATTTACTCTGATTCCTGTCCTCTAATATTACATTTTGACTAAAGATCTGAAGTAATTTGTTATGACAAATTAACAAAAATAGGGAACATCTGGAAGGGAGCAAAAACTTATCTGAATCAGAGCTGCTATTGTGAAGAGTGTTTACCACCACGTGAGATGACGTCTATTCTGTATTATTAATGACTGAATCTTAACATTTACCACCATGTGACATTCTGTATTATTAATATATGAGTCTTAACACAAGTTTTATTGCTTATGGACTCTCTTAAGCCAATTACTGATGATTTCACTTTTTAAGCAGTGACATTTCTCTTTCAACTCTGTCATTTGAGTTGATATTTTTAATGATATTCATATTGATGTTTTTCTTTTTATAACTTGTGTCTCAGGTGCAGGACTCTGTAATTTTAATATTCATTATACTTAGACCTTCAGTAGTTTTTATTTTATCGTTCAGTAAATATTTACACTGTTGCAGATTTGTTCTAGGTGTCCATCTCACAAATGAACTTGTATTCCCCTGTTTTGTTGTGTTGATTTCCATTGTATTCTTAACTTGAGATGCTGTGCTCTATGATACGGTTTGTGCAGAATAAATATGAATTGCTTAATAATGTCTGTTTGACTTCCTTTACCTGTGCCCTTATTTTGTATTCTGACTTTGAGAGAATTAACTTCTCTGTGCTAGGAGAAATGTCACACTTTACATATTTTAATTGCTACATTAACTTTGCTCGCTACCATTTTTGATCTTTCTCTCCTCTCAGAGTTAGTTTGGTGATCCAAGCCACCCACCCTGTTCATTTGACATTGCCTCCTGCACCGCCAAATTTTCCATTCTGTTTTGTGGTAGAAATGTAACATCTTATTAAAGAAAGTCACATCCTCTAACAGGACAAATCTGTAATCATGCAGGAGAAAAGCTTTTCATGGTATCTTTAATTACTCCTCAGTAGAATGCCTTAGAGGGAGCGTTCATCAAAAGCAATTTGTTACAGTCTGGTCAGAATAGTCAGAGAAACAAAGAGAAGAGGTTCATTTTATAAACTATTGAATTTACATACAGTGTCAATCAATGCATATATTTTTCTGGTTGGTTCATTGATTTACTCCCAAACAACGTGTATAAAATAAAAGCCAATTACAGTGCTATGGGGTTTGGTCCCCCCTCTGAGGTGGCTCTGTCTTCATAAGAGAAGAGCACAGCAATAATATGCCATGTTTTTACTAAAGAAATGTAGCCAAGGGAATATTTATCAGACCAGAATTCTCATTGTAGCATCATTGAGTTGTATGAAGTAAAATAAAATGTAAAAGGTGGGATGTGCAAAAAATGTGGGCACCCTTTTAATCGCATTGATTTGAAGACCTGTAGTCATTTAATGCTGACAGGTTGCAGCACAAACTTGCTTTGATAAGCTCATTAGACCTTAAACTATAAAAATAGATGTAAGCAATCATGAAAAACTTTATTTAACATCAATAATTGCTAGTTGTGCTTGTCCTTGGTTCTCTGTTAGAGAAGTGCAACATGGGAACTTCTAAAGAACTCTCTACTGACCTAAACATTAAGATTATTTGTGGTTGTGAATTAGGAGAAGGGTACAAGAAATTCTCACAAAGGTTTGGACTGTCTGTCTCCACAGTCAGAAATGTAGTTCGGAAAAGGAAGGCCACATGAATAGTCCTTGTGAAGGAAAGATGTGGTAGGCCAAGAAAAATATCTGAAAGGCACAGCTGAAGGCCAGTTAAAATGGTCACAGACAAACCACAGTCACCACCTCCAGAGAGCTACAAGAACATCTGGCTGCTGATGCTGTCATTGTACATCACTCCTCAGTCCAGTGCAGTTTGCACCTCTAACAGCTCGGTGCAAGGGTGATGTGCAAAAAGGCTTTTCTGAGTCCTCGCCACAAGAAAGTTCAGAAGAAGTATGCAAAAGTGAATCAGGGCAAGGCCAAATCATTTTGGTGAAATATACTGTGGACAGATGGAACTAAGGTGGAGTTATTTGGTTACAACCAGAGGCGCTATGCATGGAGAAACAAACACACAGCATTCCAGGAGAAGAACTTGCTGCCTACTGTAAAATCTGGTGGAGGTCCATCATTTTATGGGCTGTGTGGCTAGCACAGGTACTGAAAACATTTGTTAAAGTTGAGGGCCTCATGAATTCCTCCCAGTGTCAGCAGATTCTTGACAAGAATGTTCAAGAGTTCATCACAAAGTTGAACTTATGCCTGGGGTTGGATGTTTCAGCACGACAATGAATCCAAAGCACCGTTTAAAATCTACCAAGGAACTCACGCAGGGGCACAAGTCGAATGTTCTAGAATGATCATCCCAGTCCCCAGACCTGAACAGCATTGAAAATGAATGGTTTGGTTTGAAGCAGGCCATTTACGCTCGGAAGCCATAAAACCTGACTGAACTGGAGGTATTTTGTATGGAAGAAGGTCCAAAATACCACCAGCCAGAATTCAGGAACTTGTCAGTGGCTATAGGAGGTGTCTGCAGGCTGTTATTTCAGTAAAAGGAGGCTTTACTAAATATTAATGGGATTATTCATTTGGGGCGCCTAAATTTATGCACCTGCCTATTTTTTTCACCACTGAAATGTTGCTGTATCCATAAGGTATAAAATATGTTAAAATGAAGTTGCTGCCTCCAAAGCTTAGCAAGTTATAAATTGATACAGTGATGGTGCCCAAACTTTTACATAGCACTGTATATTATACTCTGGTTCTTCTTGAACCTTTTGAGATGAGCTATCATCCTTGAAATTTCTGTGCATATAACAATTGTCCATTCTGATTGTTTGCGGGACATCTTCCGATTTCTTAGTCATTTTCAGCACATTTTATTGTTCAGTTGACTCCTATGTGGCCTCCTGATATGCCTGCAAAGGTTTTTGACATTCATTAACCCTTTCTGTTTTTGCTTTAAGATGAAAGTTATTTTACCCATAAATTATTCCTCCGCAGTCCTCCCTCCCATGAATGAAGTGATGTGGTGTTTCAGGTATATTTTTGGCGACTTTAATACCTTGGAAGTTTTTACACTTTAAAGAATATACAATTAAATTTTGCTTTATGAATGCTGATCAACAGAAAAAGACTCTTTCATGTCAAAGTGAAAACAGATCTCTGCAAGGTGATCTAAATTTATGACAAATATAAAACAGAAGCAGTGATGTCAGTATTTAGTAGATGCCCCTTTGGCCATCATGACACCCTTGAGTCTGTGTGCACGGGTCTCTGGGTCTCTGTCACTTTTGCACATTTCCCCTACATTTATTTTCAAAAAACTACTCAGACTTTATCAGGAGTCATGGATATTAGGAGTGAACAGCCTTTCAAGTCCAGCCACAAGTTATCAAGTGACTTGAGTTCTGAACACTGACATGGCTACTCCTGGGCATGAACATTGCTGTGTGGTTTTGGCTCATTGCTCCCAGAAGTTGTCTTTCTGGATAACCAAATCTCCCATGGCTCAGGTTTCTTGAACATTGCATCAGGATTTCCTGCAGGATTTCTCTGTATTCTGCTGCAGTCATTTCTAGATCTGCCATCATAAACCTTAATGGGTCTGCTGCAGAGAAATATCCTCATAGCCTGATGATGCCACCCCCATACTTCATAGTGGAGATGGTGTGCTTCAGTGCTTACTGTATGCCAAACCTACCATTAAGTGTGATAGCCAAAATGGTTTTTTGTTGCCTCATCAAGCCATAGAATCTTCTTCCAGCTGATGTCAGAGTCCTCCATGTGCGTTCTGGTAAACTCGAGTGAAGGTGTCCTATGCGTCTTTCTCTCTTTGCCACCCAAGCAAGAGATGATGTCTATGCAGTTCTTGTGATATTAACTATTGTAGCTTGTATAGAACTTTAATCAATATAAAATAATTTTTACAATCTAACACAAGTATATACTTATGTGAAGTTATAACAATTGTCGGCAATTAAATGCAACTGACAGCAGGCGAGAGTTAATTTTTCTTTTAGTTCTTCTTTTATTGTAAGAGTCGCAGAAAGCAGAGAGGTACAGACGCAGCAACAGTCAGCTAATCGGCACCCCGATCAACAAATGGGTGGAGTTTTTATACCCCTTTACCTCATGATTAACAAGACAAAAACCATCGCTATCATCAAAATTTAAAATTTAGGCAATATTCTAAGCTAAGCAACTTTTAATTATGTCCCGAAGTCCGATCACAAGACAGAAACTTGAAACATTCAATTTGAGGAACTTAACAGAAAAACAGCTTTGGACATCATTATGTGGCAACATATTTTTGTTAGTTCATAAATCAGACTGTCTAAAAGAAAAAGATTACAACACATAGGGTACGTGGTGCTGAGGAGCACATTCTTCTTCAACATTCCCCCCTTTTGAACAGACAAAAATATGGGCTAAATGGAAGCAGAACGGGAAAGAGTAGGAGAAGAGGAGGGAGTGGGAATAGAGGAGGAAGAGAATTGGAGCATTCGTTCTTCGTGTAACATATAAGCCTTAGCCATAGATGCAGTGAAATATTTGGACACAATATATCGTATCAGGGGAACAATACAGCAGGCAACAAGTAAGAGGACTAAAAAGACAACGGCAAGGAAAATAAAAACTGATTTAAGCTATTGGCTCCAGGATCCAAAAGTAGATATAAACCATTGATCCCAGGGGTTAGAAATGCCAGAATTGGTAGCCAATTCATTAGAAAGAGCAGTAAAACCTGCCAGAGCACGGGTAATTGATCCATCAGGAGCCATATTATTAAGGATGTAAGTGCAACAGGCGTCACCAAACATGGCATATACACCACCCTTTTCAGCGAGAAGCATGTCTAATGCTAATCGATTTTGCCAAGAGGGAGGTTCTATCAAGCTGTTCATGTATACCTTCAACAGCATCTTTAGTAAAATTATGGAAACGCTGTTGATTGTAATATAGGTAATTAATCCAATCTACATTCTTATTTACTGTAATTATGGGAAAGATAGACTCAAATCCAGCAGCGACTTGATCTCTGGCTTTAAATTTATCAGGGACTCCGCGAGGGACACCAATGGAATCAATATAAACGTCAGGGCCATGCTATAGTGAAAGTATATTCTGAGACTAAGGGGTAGGCGAAGGCCTTGAGTAACACTTCACTGTGAATTTATTCTTCCAATAAAACCAGTGAAGGGCAGGCAGAAGACAAAAAATGGTTAATACTGCTTTAGTGGGTTAACTGGTTCATCAGTTGTAAGGTGATATTGAGCCAATCACTTTGGAATAGGTCTGTACTTCCATCTACAGGTGTACTGTGGAATCCATCCTGGTACAGCAACTGCTCAGTTCAGGACTGCAGAGCTCTGTTGTGGTGAACACAACACAGCAGATCACGGTCACACAGCTCCTTGTGATCCATGACATCCACACTACACGCTGTCTCAGGAAAGTGAACCATATCAGGCGAGACTCCAGCCACCCTGCACTGTCACTTTTCACCCTCCTCCCATCAGGGAAGCAACTAAAGTCCATTCGGATGCGCCCCTCCAGGTACAGGAACAGGTTCTACCCAACTGCAATCAGACTCATGAACAATCAGTAACCTTGTGTCACCTCCACTTCTACCTGCACATATACTTCTGCAACTGTCTCAATGTATTCCTAGGATTCTGGTCTTATTTATTTACATATTTACTGTCTGCAGGGGCACATACAAGCAAGCATTTCATTGTACATGGAACTTGTACTTGTACAAATGACAATAAAGAATAGAAATCTACTTGGCCGAGGCAGAATTACACTAGGTAACTCCATCGGAGAGAGTGAGTAGTAGATGAAAATCCTTTTGAATACTGACACTAAGGTCTGGGGTCTTTAAGTTCATTTTGGTAAACAGCAATTGTAATAATAGATTATCTAGGAAGGGCTTTGATTAGCGGATACCGGCCTGGGTTTGAACGCTTTACTACAAAAGAACAAGATCACCTTTGTGGTTTATCCCTAGGAGGCTGCAGTAGGACTGGCGAATGGCCTTATTAGAAAGTCACTTTGGTGGAAATGCCAAGGAAGAATTAAATTAGGGAGAGCTGAATTAATAGGCTACTCAAAGGAGGAGTGCAGTTTTAGTATCATTTTTGGGATGTGTCATTAGTAGAATTTTGTATATCTTAAAGTAAAGAATAAACCAATAAAATCAGTAAGTCACTAGCAATTGACTAAGACTGTAAATACAAATTTCTAATGTCCAGCCTCTGAATGAATGAATGATGGTTTGAGAATCTAAGTGTTTTCGGGACCATCCGTATGAAAACACCAACGCCGGTATACTTTTCCTGAACCATTTCCGAAATGGGAATTTGAGAAGGAGTAAGTTGGTATCCACCAGGTAGAAAAGAGGTCTTTTATGAGTTCCAAAACAACAGGTTGTAAAAAGTGCCCGGGTGTTGAGGAAACACTGGATGAATGTATACTGCTCAAGAAAAAATAAAGGAACACTTTGAAAACACATCAGATCTCAATGGGAAAAAAAATCCTGCTGGCTATCTCTACAGATGTGGACTGATATGGTAATGTGTTAGGAATGAAAGGTTGTCAGCCACATCATTTGATGGAAATGAAAATTATCAACCTACAGAGGGCTGAATTCAAAGACACCCTGAAAATCAAAGTGAAAAGATGAGGCGGCTGGTTAGTCTATTTTGCCGAATTTCATTGCAGCAATTCCAAATCATACTCAGTAGTTTGTATGGCCCCAATGTGCTTGTATGCATGCCTGACAACGTCCTAATGAGACGACAGATGGTGTATTTGGGGATCTCCTCCCAGATCAGGACCAGGGCATCACTAAGCTCTTGGACAGGCTGAGGTGCAACCTGGCGGTGTCGGATGGACAGAAACATAATGTCACACCCAGAGGTGTTTTATTGGATTTAGGTCAGACTAATGAGCATGGGGACCAGTCAATGGTATCAATTCCTTTATCCTCTTGCCACATGAGGCCGGGCATTGTTGTGCACAAGGAGGCACCCAGGAGCCACTGCACCAACATAGGGTCTGACAATGGGTCCAAGGATTTCATTCAGTTGTCTAGCCTGTAGAGGTCTGTATGTCCCTCCATGGATATGCCTCCTCAGACCATCACTGACCCACCACCAAACCAGTCATGCTAAACAATGTTACAGGTAGCATAACGTTCTCCACATCTTCTCCAGACACTTTCACGTCTGTTACATGTGCTCAACATGAACCTGCTCTAATCTGTGAAAAGCACAAGGCGCCAGTGGTTGACCTGCAAATTCCTGCCAATTATGTGTAGTGTCTAGGTATCGCCTCATGCTACCAGTAGTGACACTGACCATAGCCAAATGCAAAACATGTGAGAAAACAGATGAGGAGGGAAAAATGTCAGTGGCCTTCAGCTGTTAAACCATTCATTCCTGTTTTGGGGGTCATTTCATTGTGGCCCCTCTAGTGTACCAAAGCAGCTGAAACTGATGAACAAGCCCCTCTGCTTCTTCACTGACCAGATCAATAGCTCATAAGTTTCATTTACTTGATGCTATACTTGGATTTAAAAGTGTGCCTTTAATTTTTTGGGCAGTTTATATGAGCTCTGGGGTCTTATGATAGTATAACACAAGCCATTGACTAGGAGACAAGTGTGAGATTAAGCTCCAAAATCCAAATAGTGGATGTTGAGAGACATAACATAGTGTCAAGCACATAGAAGTGTGAATGAGAACATACACTTGTGGGCACTAATATTTTGTAGATGCCCATTTGAGAAGTTAAAAATAGATAATAATAATAATAACTTGATAAACGATAGATGCACTAGCCCAGCACGTACAGGTTTGGATGGGAGATGACAAATTGTGGGAAAGTCAGGCTCAAGAGGTTTATAACATACCTATAGAACGAGCATTAATGAAATAGACAGTGCAGAGAGTCCTGCAGATAAAACAATATCAGAGGAGTAAAGAATACAAGTAAAAAGCTAGAAGTAAAAATTCACTGTAAACTGAGAACTTGTTCGTCGACTGTGCAGAGCCTGTCTTGAGCATTCTGAGCCGTGCATTTCTCAGTTGACGTCAGCTGATTTTCTCTCGCTGTATCAGGCCCCCACTTTCTCTGTGCAGTGGCGAAAAGGACCAGCTGATATAAAAGACAACACTCTCCTTAGATAGAACTGAACCTAGATAGACATCTGCATTTAAATAAGAAAAAAAAATGTTTAGCGATGACAGATAAAGAAATCCCCATAGAAATATTAGGAAATAAGTTTCCTGTCTGTAGGAAAAGGATTCAAGCTGTGTCTAAAAAATGGCATGAAAGAACTAAAAAATGTAACACAAATTGGTCAAAGGAAGGTTCATTTGATGCAGCATTGTGTGAGGAGAAGGAAGCGTTAAATAAGAATCATAAGCCAAAAGAGGAAAATACAAGACACGTAGAGTTAGACATCTCGAAATTATTGAAACCCTCTGCAGCCCCTGCATATGAAGCACATGAGTATCCA